>NW_009952844.1:34211-52937 GCF_000747805.2 Chaetura pelagica | reverse complement strand
CCGCAGCCCCTGCCCTCCCACCCGTCCGGGCTGTCGCAGCCGCCCCGGCCCGATGGCCCGATCAGCTCCTCATCTGGCCCGATGGCCCGATCAGCTCCTCCCGCCGGGCCGGGGCCACATCTGCCCGGTTGAGCTTCGCCCGCCTGCCCCGGGGCGCTGTGCCCTGGTCTACATGTGCTGTTTGATCTGTGGCTGCTGACTCAAAACAGCCTCTCTTACGAGCTCGGGAACTGCCCAGTGGTCCATCTAGGCTGGCAGCCAGGCTTCTAAAGCATCCAGCAGAAATCATTTGAGGTTTGTGATAAGCCTCTCAGCTGCACTTAGTGTTGTCCTCTGGGGAAAATGAGCGTGGCAGTTGTTCCTCTTTTTTTGTCCTGAAGATATTGATAGCTTCAAATCTTATGCTTCATTAGCAGAATAACTCCCATTTTAGTTCTCTTTCCATCCCCTGTATGAGGTCTGCAGCCAGAATCTCCTGCTTTTCCTTCTGCCTCATTTCAAATGGAAGAGCCTCACACCTGATACCTTTTTTTTCCCACACTGTCTATCTCTTTCAGCCTGAACTGCTTTCTTCATCCTAGCTCCTGTCTATGTCCCTCCCTTCCGTGCTTGGACACTGCAGAGATGCAAGTAGCTTCTTCCAGGGTGGCGGGAAGTCCTAAGAATTGCCTTTACTGTTCTCCCTCCATCCCACCAAAGAACATTTACCCCCCATCTCATTGTGTGCACCTGTACACAGTACAACCTGCCAAAACCTTCCGATGCTCCCCTTGTTTGGTTTGACATGCTTTACTTTTTCTAGTAGCAGAGTCCCTGGGGGACCTGAGGGGACTGAACTCTGGGTGTCCCCAGCTCCTTCCATGCTGTGGAGGCCTGAGTGTCTCTGCAGCCCAGCAGGGTGAGGCATCTGCCGAGGGTGGGCTGAGCCCTACGGTGCTGATACTACGTAGCTATGGTGACAGAACCCGAGTGCTTTATTTAGTTCATGCTTTTCCTCCAGAACATCTGCATTTCCTGGTAGGTGCCTGCTACTTTGCAGCAGGTTGGAACTGAATCAAAAGCCTGTGGATCAGGTATTGTCAATGGCTGATGCTTTTATATGAGCAGCACAGACACCCACAGCTCAGCTCTGTCTCACTAGAGACTTTGTTTCGCCTTTGCATTGCTTTTAAAAGACTCTTAGAGCACTCTGCAGTGCTGGGAGCATTTGTGCTGGTTTCATTGTAAAGAAGATTTCAGAATGCTGCAAAGTGCTCGTTTCCTCTCTGGCTATAAGTGCTGTGTTGACCACAGGACTAGTCTGGCTGTGAAGCAAACACTAAAATACGCTTTTTTAAGGTCTTTCTGTTCTTCTGTTGACTACTTCTGTGTTGTTTTTGACTCATACCCCCTTGAGCTTGTTTTTATTTCTTTATTCCTCTTTCCAGAAGAAGCAGAATTTAGAGGACCTAAATCTTCTGTGGAGTTTGATCTGTAAAGAGACTTGCATGACAGTGTATTTCAACAGATTAGTTGGGATGCTGCTCCTCTTTTTGTCTCTCTAATCAGGGATGAAGCTTTATTTATACACTTTACTGATTGAAAAGAGAAGGGCTAGTGCTGTTCTGGCTTCTGCATGTGCAGTCAGTAAAGATGTGTCAGAGTGGAAGCATTTCTAAATAGCCTTAAGGTTCTGCTGTCACCATCTGCACATGACTTATCAACTCATGCAGTTTGCTTCTGGACAGAGAAATGTACAAAGTCAGCTCTTCTCCCTCCTCTTCTGATGTACCTTTACTGGAAAAGAAAACTTGGAGACAAAAGAAAGCTCTGCACTAAGCATCTGGATTTATTTCCTGGCTCTGCTTTGTGAGCAGGGAAAAGTTCATTTCTCAGCATTTTCTCACTTCTGTACAACCCTGACCTGTCATTCCAGGGATGGTGAGAGGATGTGGATCCTGATGGCAGTGGGATGGTTTAGCTGTGTTGGAGCAGGGAGTCCCTGGGCAGGCTGGTGTCTGTGACCCAGCAGCAGCAGGTCTGCTCTGTGTGTTTGATCACTGAGTCGAGGTTTGCCTGCAGAGGGAGTTTTTGGTCAGAACTGGCTGTGCTGCTGGAGGATGGAGAGGGAACAAGTCCTGTCTGATTTTACAGATTGGATTGATACTGCATTTATATTGGTTGTTTTAAATGTTGGTCTGAGTTGGAGCCTCTGAAGTGAAATCCAGGTTGAGTTCATTAACTCTTGCTGTTAGATTTCTTCCTGCATCTCCAGCCTCCTACCTCAGGCTGTGCTGCCTGATGTTCAGTTGTGTGACATGGTGCTGTGCTTGGGCATGATCACTGGGTGTGTGGGCTGGAGCCCCAGGATCGTGGTCTCTAGTTTCCAGATTGCCACTTGGCATCACCTGGAGGGGCCTGAGACAGCCAGTGTGGACACAAGACCCTGTATGTGGGCACAGCAGTCCCTGGAGTGCCCAGGAGCAGGGTTTGACCACTTGGGCAGAGTCCTCCCCAGGACCTATCCTGCTGCTGTGTCTCATCTCCTCTCCCAGACACACTGCATGGAAACCTTTACCATAAATGGCAGAGCGTGTGGCTCCTGTGGGCAGACACTCTTAGATGACTTGATTGGTGAATAGTACATGGTGTTTTGGCTTGATGGAGGCTCTTCTCTGTGCAGGACTTCAGCCAGAGAACTGCCACCAGTGACTCAGCTGAATGCCTGAATGCATGTTTTTGGTGATTGGACTTGCCATTTTCTTTTAAACATCACCTAAAATACAGTCCTTTTTCATTAAAGTAAATATTCCTTTTGCTCATTTACCTTTATGCCTTTTTAATTGCTTGGGAATGATGCAGCTCCCTGCACCATAGCTGTTTGTAACAGGTGCTTTTGGAACTTTATCCTCTGCTCACACTGGTGTCAGCTGGTAAATGCCTTAAATTTCTTAGCCCTGGTAGTCCTTTTTTCCTTTGGTTAAAGAGCTGCTTATGAGGGTGCTCCAGCTCCTGTTCTGCAGCACCCCAGGGCAGGTGATCACAAACTGAAAATGCAAGAGTTTGAGACAGTTCCACTGAGGAGATTCGATGTGGTATCTGCTTGGATGTGCAAAAGTTTATCCTGAGCTTGATGATAAGCTGAATTCCAAAAACACCTTGAAATATGGTCTATAAAGAAAAAAACTGAGGGGGAGGTGTTCTGATTTACCTGTTCCTGATTATGTTGATGGGATAACCAAGGCAGTGCTTGCTTTCCTATCCCCTGGACTTCATGTGAGATCTCTTTGCAGTCCTATTTCTTTAAAAAAAAAAAAAAAGCAAACGCATTTGGGCAGCTCAGCTGTGAAGCTACTGTCTCATAACTTTATTAATAGTCATTTAATTAGGTGTGGGACTTTTTTTCTCTGAACCACCTTCCCATCTTGTTTTCCAATTAATATTTCTTTTCTTGTAAGGTGAGGAGAAACTCCACCTGAATGTGAGAAAACTCCTTTGCTGTCAGGGTGATTGAGTTCTGGAACAGGCAGCATAGAGGGGTTGTTGAGTTTCCACCCTTGGAGACATTCAAAACCCAACTGGAGCAAGAGGGACACTGGAGGATCTCCAGAAGCACCTTCATCCTCACCTGTTCCATGGAGAAAGTCCCTGATCAAGGCTGCTCAGGGTTAAAACTGCAGCAGGTTGCCCAGTGAAGCTGTGGCTGCCCAATCCCTGGCAGTGTTGAAGGGCAGGTTGGATGGGGCTTGGAGCAGCCTGGGCTGGTGGGAGGTGTCCCTGCCCATGCAGGAGGGTGGGACTGGGGAATCTTGAAGGTCCCTCCAACCCAAACCATTCCACAGTTCTATGAAAGCTGAGCATTATTTACCATCTCTTTGCCCATGTTCATGGCTGTTGGCAGCCTGGTACAAACTGAACTGACAAGGAAGATCTTCAGGATTAGCTTTTCCTACCACATGTGTTCTTGGTGATTTCTCTCTCCATGACCTTTGTTCAGCAGCACTGCAGAAATTCAGCCGCAAAGACCCTGAAACTTCTCGAGCTACAATGTCTCTTTCCAGCACCCCCTTCCTATGTGTCCCTCCAGATCCATCTCCCATCCTTGTGTTTTCACTGTGCTTGCACGAGCTCTCCCTGCTATCCTGCCCTCTTAGCTCCTTTCCCTGACTTTTTAAACTCCTGTTGGACAGTCTTTTCTGTCCCCAGGCTTCCTTCTGCTTGCTGGACTTGGGGTCCTTCTGTTCTCTCACCCCTTTCCAAAATCTTACACTTCATTCTGCCTGTACAAAACCCAGCAGTGCAACAGGAGGTGTCATCCAGTAAAAGCAAAACTCCCTGTAAGGTACAGCAGGGAAACTTTGTTAATACCCATTAGATGAATATATATTCTGGGCACCTTTGTTGGAGAATATCTTGGGATGCTGCTGGATGAGACTTGCTAGGTATGATTGGCCAATTTCTGAAGAACATGGCAACATTTGCTACTTCCCTTCTGTTGAGTTTTGAAGCTTTCTAAAGACAGTGCAGCAGAGTGGGCACCTTGTAAGTCTGTTTAAGGAATTCTCCCCCCTCTTCCCTAGAGAGAATACAGATAAGCTACTCTTCTTCTGCCCCCCCTCTTCTTACCCCACCCCAGTTACCTAAGGAAATGATGCCAGAAATCCAACTCCTGGCTGGGGCAAAAGGATGGACAGTAGAATGACTTTAGTTGGTTCTTGCCAGCTGTACTTCCAGAATAGGATTTCACTAGGCTTGAGTTCCTGGGATGCTGAGCAACTGGACATATGCTGTGCCTCAGGCTTTGGCTCTTCCGTGGAGTAAGTTCAACAGCATTAGCTGTGAAATGACAAGTCTTGCTGTTCTTTGCCTGGAGACATACTTGGACTTGGATCCAGGGCTGTGAAGCCTCTATCCCTGCAGTAGGAAGGAGGGGAAGGTCATATCCACTTTTCAGGAGGTGAAGCTGAGAGACAAACTGGCCCAGGTAGTCAGCAGTGGGGATGGGATTTGTGCTGAGCTTCCTGGGGCCGGTACAGCAGATTCTTCCTGGAGGTCCAGGCTCCCTAAGCTGCCAGGAGGACTGGACACAGTGGCTGTTGGGGGAGGGAGGTGGGAGGGAAGGGCAGAGCTTTATGCTTCCTGTCATCAACTTGGCTGAGAGCATCTGTGATCACACCTGGACTTTTTTTCCTTCTTTTCAGGGATGCTTGAATACGACCCAGCCAAGAGATTTTCAATACAGCAGATAAGGCAGCACAAGTGAGTGTTCAGCTTCTTCCTATTAGTCATTCTCTTTCTGCTTCTTATGCTAATGTACCTGTGCTATTGCTCTCAACTCATTTTTCCTTTTGACAGCAGACACATGGAAGTCACTAGATATCCTTCCTCCAGCTCTGCTGGAGCTCTGGCAACCCCTACTTGGCTGTTTTTTCCTCCTATTAGAGCATCCGGTTAAAGCATTTGAATTGCTAACCAGTAAATAATGAATATGTTGAAAATATGTTTCTAGTGTGACTGGTTCTTGATAATTAAGGGTTCTGGATAATTTATTTTTTTTCAGAGGTCAGCTAGTACTAGTGGAGCAGAAGACCAGGGATTCCTTAAAGCTGGGTTATTGATCTAGGACTGTTTTGCAATGTGTTTCAGTTCTGGTTTTCTGGACAGGCTGGTCATAGAAACGTCCCTTGGCATTTGCTCCATATGGAATCAGTATGTGGAGAAGTGCGCCAGGACAATAGGAAATATTTTTTCTTTCTCTTTAATGTCATACTCTTCCCTCCCCCATATCCTCCCCCTTTATCCTTGCCATTGTCTGAGGGGGGGGAAAGGCCCCATTATCTCTGAGGGTTGTTTTTTTTTTTAAAGGATCTGTTTGAACATGCTGCCTCTGAGCAGAGATTTCCTGGGCGGATAAAAGTACAAGAACAAAAAGCATCATAAGGATGCTTCATGGCAAAGGCTGCATTAGCTTATCTCCTCTTTGAGTAGGAAGTGCTTCTGAGGACACACAGAGCTGCCTGCTGGACCGCAGCTGCTCGGTGAGGCCCTGCCTGCAAGCCTGCCCAGAAAGCTTTTGGGAACCTTGTAAAAACAAGGCTCTGATCCTGCAAGGTGATGGGCCAGCTTTGTGCTGCCTGCAGGCAGGAAAAACACTCTTTTCTTGTCATGTCTCTGAACAAAGCAGCAGCAGCAGCCATGTGCTGCCAGGGGATGGTCCCTGGGAGGTGTTAGTGCATGGGAAGCATCTGCAGGAGCCTGGAACAAACCCTGACAGGCTGGAGCTGCACGGGAGTCCTGCAGACCTGCCCCTGCCCCAGATCAAAGGGGCTGGGGAGGCAGGTCTTCTGCAGCTGCCTGGTCAATTAATTAAGCAGTCAGGCTGCCTCTTTTTAAATAGCAGCCAAGCACTGTGCACTGGTTGTTTCCTGGGTCTGGGAGATGATAGGAGCAGGCGTTTGCTTCTCAAGGCTGCCTTTCCCTGCACGTGCCTCCCAGTAACAGCAGAGCCATAAAAGAGACTGCTTGGGGCTGGACCCGTCAGCCCTGTGAGGCACTTAAAGCACCATGTAGAGCTGGTCTTGGAAACAACAGCTTCTGCTGTTCCTGACTGTCCTCCCATCCACCGCCGAGGTGCAGTGCTTCAAGCTGGGCAGCAAAGCTCTGGATGCCTTTGTGCCTCCTAATGAAGTAGTTCTGCTCGTTACAGCTGGTGGGGGTCAGCTTGCCAGGCAGGCAGACCCAGGCTTTGTTAGTGAGCACTGCAAGGAGACACGGCAGGAATGAAGTCTACAGAGTGTACGAGTGGGTGTTGAGGGGAGCACAGAGCACCTTCCCTCCTGCCCTGGGGGCCCAAAGGCTGCAGGGAGCTGCCCCTCAGCACAGGGCAGTGTGGGCAGGACTCGTGTGTCACTGACTGGTGTCTGAGCCAGTTATCCAGCTCTAGATACTCCATTTTGTGCTTCTCTCATGTGGCAATGAGGTTTTGCGTCAGCTTTGCCCAGCTGGAAGCAAAGAGGTTTCTCTGGAGACCCTGCCTGTAGTTAGAAAGCAGAAGAAACTGGAGCAGGCATGGAGGGCAGCCAGAGTCCCCTGGGCTCTGTGGGCCCAGCCTGTTCCCCTCACTGGGCCTGGCTGCTGGGCTGGGGCTTTTCATCTCACTGCTGAGGAAAGACTCTGCCTGCAAACACAGGAGCGTTTCCAAGGCTTAGTCTCTTATTAGTTTTCTGTGAGCTTAGCCAGTGCTTCTTAACAGGCTTTTCTCCCCTATTAGTAATTGCCTCCTTCCTCCTGCTGTGGCATCCTAATAATTACATCAAGCACAGCAGAGCTGCAGCCTTTGGCTTCAGATGTATCTCTCCATCTCCTTTTAGCATTGTGCTAAAGGATCTAGTATTTGGTTCTCCTGGCTTTTCTTTAAATAGAAGAGAAGCTTAGTCCTTATGTTAGCCTGACCCTGATTTTATTTTACGTTGAACAAAGCAGTCAGAAGGGCAGCAGGTAGCCATTCAGGTATTGTTGGAGGGTTTTTGGAAAGCATTTTACTAAGAAACTAGAATCCCTAGATTTCTAGCATGTGGGGGAGTAGCAGTCATTAATGATTTTGGGTTTCTCTGCACTCCTCCCACTACAGCATGTGTCAAGGCACAGGAACTAGACTATAGAAACATCAAGCGACTTACCCAGGCTGCCCTGCTGGGATGGATACTGGCTCAAACCAGAATTACCCGGTGCCTTTCCGTGCTGCTGGAAGTCTCCTTTGATGTCTCTGAGCTGATGTTACTGGTGGCTTGCTCATGCAGACAGTTGATATTTTAAAAGTGCACTGAGAATCAACAGGAATAGCCCAGCACAGGTTTGTTCCCCAGCGAGGGCAACTCTGCCCTGCCTCCCTTATTCCAGCAGCTCCTCCAAACGCTTCCCCCAGTCCTGGCAGCCCTGTCTGAAGGATGATGTAGGGAGAATCTGCTTAGTTTTACTCTGCCAGCTGCCTTCCTCCTCTCCTCACCTCTGTAGCTAAACTCTTGCATCAGACTCACGTTTCTGCACTTTGTTTTAGTCCAGCAGGATGAAGCTCAGCTCTCCTCTTTGCTTTCAGAGGCTTTTCCCACCTGCTCAGTCTGTGCAGTGCAGACCCACGAGCTGTAAATTGAACTGAATTAGAATTCCCTCAGCCTGTCAGCTGGGAGTTTATGAATTGCTGGGAACTGACCCCTGGATAACAATGAAGGAGCCTTGGAATCTGCTTTTCCCGGAAGGGTCTGGTTAGGATGATGTTCAGTGGAAGAACTGACACGTTTAGTTCACCTCTGAATGTTTTGCAGCCCTGGGGTGGGGGCCATGGGGCAGTGAAGAGAAGCTGCCACGAGCCAGGCAGTCACCAACCTGCTTCCCACAGATTTTTCACCATCTCATCTCTACCCTGGGCTTTTGCTGAAGGGCTTAATGCTCATACACTGCATTTTGTAACTAATTCACTGACCCTGCTGCAGCACTTAAAGTGATGAAGTGGATGCAGAATTCTACCTCTGTCCCTTGTTTCCAAGGCAACCATCTTGCCTTCCTTCTCCAGGAGCGTCACACTTAATTTGTTCAGTCATAGATGCCATTGCAAGAGTTTATAGCAAGACAGGGAAGATACTTACACCTTTTATTAGTGGAGGTGCAAATTAGCCTGTGGGGCTGGTGTCTCCCCCTGACCTGGAAGCTGCCGTGCAACCTTCCCAGGTGTTTTTGCTCACCCCAGAGTCCTCCCCGAGACATTTGGAGGGTTGCTGTTGGGTGCTCTGCCACGCTGTTCAAACCCTGGGTCCCTAAGTCCTTGGTGGGATGATGTGAAGGCTCCTCCTTTCCTTTTTTGCCCAGGCACCTGGGTCTGTCCTTCCCTGTAGCAGGGACATGGAAGGACTCTTTGCTGGTTCTACCCATGTTCTGCAGGTTGGTTTCATGTGACAGTGTGTGATGTGTTAAAGGAGTGTTGGTCCCGCCTGTGCACAGAGCACCTCTCCCCATGGAAATCTGAGCTGCCACCTTTGGCCCTGGAAACAGCTAAGGGACAACTGCTGCTCTTTCTTACTCCTAGTTCTTTGTGAGCCTGACTTAAGAACTTGGCCATCTCTTGACTCAGGAGTGGGAGCAGTGGCTGCAGGGGCAGTGCTGTATGTTTATTGCTGGCCCGAGTTGCCTCTCCCCAGGGCACACATTGTGTGCCTTCCACATTGGGCTGTGAGAGAGCTGAATGAAACAGGAATGCTCCTTGTGGTGACCATGACCTTCCAGCAAGCCTGAAACCTTTCCCTGGTATCATGGGAGATGGAGAGTCATTCCTAACCCATCCCTGCTGGCAGGGTGGTGATCTGCAGCTTGGCATCTGGTTTCAGAGAAAATTGTCTGTATTCAAAACAAGCATACTGAAATATTTGTGACCTAGAATGGGAAGTGAACAAGCTGTAAGTATTTAGAAGCTGCAGCTGTGCTTACTGAGTCTTATTTTAACCTTGCTTATGCCAGAACTTGAAAAGAGCAGAGTGATGACTTCTGATAGAAAATTCAAGCTTGGAAGCTGCAAACCAGACAGGCTTATCAAGTACTGGTCGACCCAGATTCCCTTTTTCATTCAGTCCTTGACCCTTGCTGCCTTATCTCCCTGTAGACTGTGGCAACCCATCTGGACACCACTTCTGTGCTGGCAGGATCACAATTAATGCTTGTGCTGCTCTCTGGGGTTTCTGTGCTCCACAGGCATTCTCACCACACTTGCAAAGTAGTAAGAAATGATCTCCTTACTACTGCTCCCTCCACCCTCTTCCAAAGAGCTGGGAGTGGCTAAGAAATGCTTCACAGAGCAGAGAGGAATCTGCCTCTTCCAGCAGGTTTTCTGGAGAAGGGGCCCTTCTGAGATCTGCAGCAGCTTTGCTGTTCCCTTGGGACTAAAGCAGCAGTCTGTGAGCACCAGGTAGATGGCTGTGTTTGTGCCAGGGCAGTTGGCTCAGAAAACATCTGTGAAAGGGGAATAAAAGCTGAAGCAGGGCCCTGTGTCAGCAGAACTGCAGTTACTGTTGTCCAGCTTGTGTTTTAGGGCCAGTGGTGAAGGCAGGTGAGGAGGGACTCTTGTCTGCACCACTGATCGATGGGAGAAGAGCTGCTCTCTGGCTGAGCCAGGGGCCAGCAGCTCCTTGAGCCAGATCAGGGCATTTGATGGAGCCAGTGGTCCTCAGCTGAAGAGCAGATCTTCACTAACAACATTTAGCACCAGCGCAGGGAGCAGAATCTCTGTCCCTGCTGGAAAATTGCTTGCCAGGAAATACTCTGCTACTCCATACAGAATTGCTTGAGGCTCCTTCCAAGAGGTCTTTGATTTTCTTAGAACTTCAATGAATTTCTCTTCTCACTCCATATCCTCATTACCATATATGCATATGCAAGTATTTGAAATCACCTCCCAGAGGATGGAATCATTATGACTAGAGTGCAGTGATTCAGATTTCTGCTGTAATAAAAACCTATTTTTACTCTCCTGGTAAGTAGGACAGAAGGAAAGAAAGAGGCAGAGCTGAAATACAGCAAAATAAAAACACTAGTTGCTGTGGACTTCCAGGCTTTCTCCCTTTAAAATATGACTTTGGATGGCAGTCCTGACCTCGTTTGTCTGGTGTGCTCCATTCTCCTTAGGTCCCTGTTTGAGTCTCTCCAGCTCCCAGTGCCCCTGGCCAGTTTCACTGGTGGCTGCACTGGGTCTTGTCCCTGTGCCCCACAGTCCTGCCAGGCTGGATCAGCCCAGGCTTCATTTGCTGCCTTGGCAATCAGTTCCTTGATGAGAGCAGCTTCCCAAGGAAGGGAAATCAAGGGGTGGGATCAGGAGTGCCATGGACAGCACCAAGGCAGCCATCTGCAGGGTTTGCTGCAGCTGTGGGCCACATTCTAGCTCTGTTGGACAGGAGCTGGGCTGGCCTTTCCTTCAGCTCTTTCCTAACCCACTGTGTTCACTGCAGCTCCCAGCGTGGCCGTGGCTGTGGCAGAAGGGCCAGATCAGGGCCTGTGCATCACAGACCTGACCTTGCTGGGAGCTTTTGTCTGTCCCTGCAGGCTGCCTGCACAGAGGGACAGGACAGTTCTTTGCACGATGTTGACATGCTCTGTGATTAACCCAAACATGTTTCCTTTGAGAACCTCAGGCTCTGGGGGCTGCAAAGGGCGAGAAGCTGCACTGCTCACGGAGCAGGAGCCTGGCTTTAAATCTCTGTTACCACAGAGAAAACAGCTTAAAGATGCTAACGGTGAAGCAGAGTTTCTGGATGAGGTTTCACTCCTCCTTTGAATCCTGGCTGATTTGTCCCAGCAGCTCCATTTTCACTTGTTTATCTCTTAACTCCTTGCTTTTGCTGGAAGGTTTTGTTAGACTGCCACTTTTTTTTTTTTTTTAAGCTACTGTCAAAGCAATATAAGACTAGAACAAAATTATAATTACAGTTCTGTGCAGGAGGTGCATCCAACCCTTTCTTCCTAAAATGAATTTGGAACTGGAGTGATAAAAAGCAGATGGCTCAGGTTTATAAGAGCTCTTTGGTGACTGGCTTCAGGCCCTCCTCAGTGACTATTGGCCAGAAGTTACTGGATGCCTCTAGAAACTGCAGAGAGGGAAGGACTCATGTCACATGGGGCATGTCTAGGGCAGCAGCCATCAGGCCAAGAAGTGCCACAGGAGGAGGTTTTTCGATCTTGCTCTGCTTCTGAGCTGTGTGGCAGTGCCATAAAACTGCCTAGGAAGTTGTCCACAAACAAGCTGCACAAACCTGTGAGTGCTGGGGTGGAATGGGACCGTCTCACAGTGTCAGGGATTGCTCCGTGCCCTCTGAAAAGGGAAGTTGTACTGATGAGGCTGCTCTTGGACTCTTTGCAGTTGGTTTCGAAAGAAACATGCTCAGGCAGAGGCTCTGGTGCCCATACCTCCCAGCCCAGAAACAAAGGACAGGTGGAGAAGTATGACGGCCGTGCCTTATCTGGAAGATCTGCACAGGTACAACGAGGAGGAAGACGATGACTTGTATGACATTGAAGATGATATCATCTACACTCAGGACTTCACAGTACCAGGTAGGAGAGGATGATGCTGGGATGCATAGGGCAGAAGTGGCTCTTTTTCTTTTTTGACTGTTTAGAGCTTTTTAGGAAAGGCCTCAAAGGTCTGATTATCCTTTCAGCAGAGGAGACTATTGATTGTGAGGTGCTGCGGGTGACGCACGCAGAGCCAGCCCCGCTCCGGATGCCTCGCTCCTTGATTTGATCAGCCAGGATGCCCCTTCCTGCGTGTCACCCATATGCCCATTTCCTTCCTCCCTCCACTAACAGCTTGCTCCTGCTGGCCTCTGTTGTTTGGAACATTTAATTCTTTAGGCCAGTTTTGCCAGACAGTTATTTTGGAGTCAAGCCCTGAAGTGACTCAGTGTTCAGAGTAGATGGCACATCTGGGGAAGGAGCCTGTAGCTTTATGCTGAGACCTTTTTCTGTTCCAGTCTTGGTAACTATCTGGTTACAGAGCTGCTGCTTGCTTTCGTAGGGATTTCCTGTTGTTGAAGGTAAGCTAACCAGCACGCAGGGGGGGTGTGGTTTGACCACTTGGTTCTTAGGAAGTGGTGGTGATGGAGCAGCTTTCCCTCAGCCCCCTGTCCCCAGGAGCCTGAGCAGGGGCTGGGGGGCTGCTCAGGCCCTGCAGCCCCGTGCTGTGGGAGCAGGGCAGCAGGTTCTTTGTCTCACTGCCTGCATCCACAACATGAGTCTCTAGATCAATTGCTCCAGCCTGTTTAATTGCTTTGGAGGGAAGGTTTCAAGCACTGTTGGTATGGATGCTGATACACTTCACCACAGTGAGATGAGAGGTGCCCGTGACTCGTGATAGGTCCCAGTTTCTGGAGTTCAAGACTAACCAAACTGCTTTAGTTTTCCCTTAACAATGGCCTGGTGGGCTCTCTGGACCTGAGTAAAAGCAAGGTCTGGTTTTACCCAATCTTGCACCTGAAGACCTTGGTTTTTTCTTCATTTCCTGGTTAGGTGGAAATTGCTTTTTTGAAGCACTGTCATGGAAGAATGAATTGTCAGGCCTTGAATCCTAATAAGCCTCAAGTTGTACCCAATGCCTGAAATTCCATTGGGCAATGACTTGAAACAAGATTGGCTTCCCAGGCAGTGCCTTCCATGGGAGGAGGGGGCTGCCTTGAGCCCAGCCCACTGAGCCAGCACCTGGTTTGTGCTGTGACATCCCTGGGGCAGGGTCCCCACCAGGGTGTCTTTTCAGATGTTCAGCCAAACAGATCTGTAGGTGGGTTGGAGGTGGAGCCTGCCAAGATGAAGGGATTCTCATCAAAGTGAAAGAGATTTATTTCCAAGTGCTGATTCACTGGTGGCAGTTGGGTAATTTATAACCTTTTCTAATAGAACTAATGTCCCAGTGCCAGCTGGGTGACCTGCAGAGCTCCGTCCTTTGCTCCCTTTTTACATCCCACAGACTTGTGCCAGAGTCTGACCAGGGCCTTGCCTTTCCTTTAAAACATGGTAGATGCACTGAAGCACCTCCTTGATTGCTAGGGCCTTTCCAAGCACAGGGGTGAGAGGAGAGTTGCCAGATGCATTCCCCGTGGTCAGAGGTCAGACATCTTCCTCTGTAAGTGCTCTTGGTGGGAACAGCCAATGTCTAAGTGCCCCAGACAGTTCTGCAGCAATGGTGGGGCTGGGAGGCGGAGGGGGCTGAGCACAGTGATAAAGCTGCCACGATCAGAAATCTGTAAGCAGAATCACTTGCATCCCTCTCTAATTTTACATTTTCCTTTCTGAAGTGGTTTCCAGAGGCAGAGGAAGGTGTGTTTGGTGTGTGTGTGCCCAAAACCTCCCCTGGAGGGCCAGCCCTCCTGAGTGAGAACCTCTGTGAGAGCAAATCTGTTGCTCTCAGTTCTTGACTATCTTGCAGCCAACCCAAGAGCTCACAGGACAGTCTCCTACTGCTTTTCTGGTGCTGGGCTGGAGAATAAGAATGTGCAGGTCTCCAACAGTGCTCTGCTGCTTCTCTCTGTATCCCCAGCTGTGGAGGAGGAAGCTGAGGCAGGGCTTAGAGGACAGAGAGGAGCCCCGAGCAGTCACCATGAGCTCCTTGGAGAGGAAGCAGTGCTCCCATCACCCACGGGCACAGAAGAGGAGCACGAAGCTTGTCCTGGGCCCTAAAGCCACTGCTCCCCTGGGCCTCCCAGGGCCTGAGATACTGGCAGTGGCTGGAGAATGTAGGATCATTTCTTTGGCTTCCCCCAGGCTTAAGCAGGATCCTGCCTATCTCCAGGACAGTTGTGTTGTTTCAAAAGCAGGTCACTTTGTTTTTCAAGGGAATAATTCTTCAGTTTTTGGTTTTGAATTTCTAGGCAGAGGGCAGCTGCAGGGGGTGGTCTGTGACCCCTCCCCAGGTGGGTCACTCAGCCTGTGCAGTCTGTGGGCAGCATCACTGCCCCTGCAGGCCCAGGATGCTCCTTTGCTGCCATGCCCACCTGCCAGCTCAGCTGGATGTTCCCTGCACAGGCAGGTGACTCTGCGAGTGGGAGATCATCTCCAGAGCAGTAATACCAACTATTACACACTCCTAATGCAAAGAGCAGTATTTAAACCCAAATAAGAGCTGTCATTTCAGAAGATGACAGGCAAATTAATGGAAGATTTTTTAAATTATTTTGTAATTCATGCTGTTTCTGAGGGGTTAGAGACCTGAAAGTTACTTGTGGCCCCATAGGCCAGCAGTTGCCTTGTTACAGCACTCGTTACAGTTAGCCAGGGTGGGTGGGATGGACAGAAATTACCTCCCCAGAAATGCAGCCTCATAATGAGCTCAGGGTGAGGAGGAACCTGGCGTGGGACAGTCTGCTCTGGTTGGCAAAGGCAGGGGGGCAGCTGGCACAGGGGATAAACTGCCATCTTCTCTTTCCCGAGTCTTCCTGCAGGATCCTTTTGAACTTGCAACTGTTACATTTCTAGCAGTGACACCATAATAAAATAAAAATTAAAAAAAACACAACACCCAGTTTGTAAGTGACTGATGAATTCAGTTGTGGTTCTGCTGGGCAGCGAGAGCAGGAGAACAAGTGACTCATAGGTGGGAGTGGGTGTTCAGTTTGGGAGAGAGAAGAGGGAACCTCATTAAATCTTGCGTTCTTCAGAGGGAGAAGGGGCTTTGAGAATGTGCTTTTCTTTTTAAAGGGTTATTTAAAGATTTATGCAGATCTGTAGAGAGCCTTAAATGTTACATGCCCCTGGTTCAATTGGTGTTAAACATCTCATCCAAGGGAAGTGGTGAGGAGAGAGTAACTGGCACTGGGCACATGAGAGAGCATCCCCTCCAGAGCTGCTGCTTTGGAGAGAGGCAGCATGTGCAGGAAAGGAAGCATCTTGCTTGGTGCTTTTGTGCTGCCTTTCAGATTTAGAAGGCTATGCTCTGATTTCTGCTCCCCTGCCATTAACCCCTTCCTCCACTCCAGCCCAGTGCTCCAACAGAGGCAAATGGCTGCTTAGTTTGAGGCTGGTTTTGGTGGTTGTTTTTTTTCCTGTTTTCCTCCCTTAGCATTCAGTCTGAGGCTAGAAAATAAAGCCAGGATTGGAGTTTTAAAGCCTGGTGCTTGAAAAGGTGCAGTTTCTAGCCACAAATTATGTATGTATGTTTGTGTCTGACAAACCCAGCAATTCAAAAGCTCTTCACCATTTTATTTTGAAACCTTTTTTTGTGCCTGAATGAGCTGGATGGGGCCATTAAGAAACGTAAGAGGTGGCAAGGGCGAACATGCACGTTTTCAGTGCCTCTCCCAGCCCTCCTTTTATTTATTTTATTTTTAGCCCAGCTCAGTGGCAGTGCTAAGGTAGGATGTAGCTGTTTGAACAGACACAGTGCTGGGTCACTGGCTTCCGTGTGGGCAGGCAGTTGCCAAGACTTCATCCCATGCTGAATTTTTATTTTCATTAATTTGAACGTCAGCAACTGTCACTGGTGAAGGAGGTAAAATTAGCTTGCAATTCCCCCTCCCTCCTTGCTATCCATAATAGACTCCTGGGACTGTGCTTTTAAAGCAGGGTGGGAGGAGGGAAGAGTCAAACAAAAGACAAATTAACTGTTTGGATATTTTATTTTTTCCCTCCCCAGTCAGAAATGTTAATTGACTTGGCCTGAGTTCAGCTGAGGGAGGGGAAGGAGAAGTGTTCAGCTTTGCTCTGAATGAGGTTATTTGAGGCTTTGCAGTTGGGGTGTAGGGAGAAGAGGAAAAGCCCTGAAGCCTGGGGATGGGTATGGCCAGGCTGTGATGCAGCCTGACCCATGGTGAGCTGTCCCGGTCCTGGAGGGGCTCTGGGACTGGCATGTCCCTGTGGATTGGAGGCCTCAGCCCTTGCCAGCAAGTCACCCCCTCCCAAGAGGTCAGGAGCTGGTGGGATTGATGTCAGGTCTGTATGTGCACAGCCAGGTAGGGCTGGTGTGTCTGCCTCGTGCGCCTCAGCCCCTCGCTGGGCCAGTTGTTTTCAGACAGTGTTGGAGGTGATGACACCTTCCCAGGGCACTCGTCCTTCTTGGGTCTGTGTCTCTCAGGAGGTGCAGGGCTGGGCAACCCCCCCAGGAGTGCAGTGGGTGCTCAAAGCCAGGGGCTGTGCCAGGCCTGGTGGAGGTGCTGGGGGGGAGCAGGGGGCAGTGCACCGAGGCACAGGGTCACCCAGCAGCAGGTGGGTTCCTCTCACCCTCTCTCTTCCGCTGCTTTTGGGCCCCTGTCCCCAGCCCCTGGTGGACCAGCAGCACCTCACCCACTCTGATGTGCTGGAGTGTCCAGACCACAGCTCTGGGAAGGTGCTTCTGAGTTCCTTAACAAGTTGGGAGTGTAGCTGACTGCCTTGAAGAACTGC
This sequence comes from Chaetura pelagica, assembly GCF_000747805.2. Classification (NCBI taxonomy): domain Eukaryota; kingdom Metazoa; phylum Chordata; class Aves; order Apodiformes; family Apodidae; genus Chaetura; species Chaetura pelagica. Next base: position 36,053 of record NW_009952844.1, on the reverse strand, counting down.
TTTGATCTCCAGATCAATCGTCAGGGCCATTTCTCCAGGTTTTTTCTGCTGGAGCCCAGCTCAGCAGCTCAGGCTGCTTTTGGGGAGGAAATCCATCCTCCCTGGTCCTCGCAGCCTGCGCCAGGCCAGGCTGGCTGTGGAGCTGCCCAGTCTGCTCCCTGATTTCCAAGGGTATTTTTACCCTTCCTGCTGGGTGTTGCCCTGCTCCAGCCTGTGCTGTGCTGGGGTCTCTGCACCAGGGGGGGCTTCACCAGGCCTCCCCCCCAGGCAGGGGCCACGCTCCTGCCACGAGTATTCCAGGAGAGGAAGGTGGGTGCTGAAGGTGACTTTGTCTGAACCAGGTACCTCCGTGTCCTCTTTTGTTTCCCAAAGGACTCTTCATTTGCAGAGGATGTGGAGCTGCCTGGCTCCCTGTGGGACGTGCGGGCTGGAGGATGGGAGCAGCACGGGCCCAGGGGGCTGCAGCAAGATTTAGGAGAGCATGGGGCTCTAAGATGGAGGAGCAGCAGCTCTCCCACCACCCCCGTCCCCCCCACAGCCCCCCCTCTTCCCCGGGTGCTGCGGCGGGGGGTGATGGTTGGCACAAGCAGAGGGGGATGACGTGCTGGTCGGCCTTGGCTGGGAGGGGATGGAGCATCCTTTAAAGAAAATTATACATAATCATCTTGCAGCCTTCGCTTCCACTCAAACCTCTGAGTCATAACTGAAGAGCCCTGGAGCGTGACGTTCCTGCTGGAAGGAAATTGCCTCTGCTGGATCCGGTGGGGGGGAGCTGGGGAGCTGAAAACCTGACAAATCCCCCCCCCAGCCTCACGTCTGGCTGGCTGGCAATGTCCCCTCCTGGGACAGGGGGGCCCTTTGTCACCCCCCAGTTGAGTGGAGGTGACCCCAGCCCTGCCCAGCCATGGCAGTTGGGCAGATGCCTCTGGAAATGGCTCCTTATCTGCTGTGCTGAGTCACACCAAGCTGGCCCATAGAGGAGGGGAGCGGGGCTGATCTGGAGCCATCCTCCCATCTGGGTGTCCCTGTTAGGGGACAGTGGCACATCTGAGCTGCTGCATCACTGCCTGGCAGTGCCCCCAGCCGTGTCTGGGCTGCAGGGGGTGAAACAGACCCTCCCTGGGCTGCAGGGGGTGAAACAGACCCTCCCTGGGCTGCAGAAGCAGCCAGGTGTTCACAGGATGGCTGTTCTCAAGCCCTGGACCTGCCAGGCCCTCGGTTCTCCCTCACTGCCTTAGCTTTTGTGAGGTTTTTTTCTTGTGTGCTGGAGCAGGATGGGTAAAACTGGCCCTGGTGGGAGCAAGATGCAGTCTGGGGCTTTCAGCCTCACCCATCCATCCCTTGTTGATGCTGCCTCAGGTGGTCCTTGAAGGGGTAGAAATGGGCTCTGGTTTCCCCAGGAGCAGCAGCATTCCAGGCAAGGGGAAGGGTTGGTCCCAGTGGAGGAGCTGCTGCCCTCACCGTGTCCCTTCCCTTGCAGGACAGGTGCCTGAGGAGGAGGCAGGGCAGAACGGGCAGAGCCGCGGCCGGGGGCTGCCCAAGGCCGTGTGCATGAACGGGACGGAGCCGGGACAGCTGAGCAGCAAATCCAAGGCGGAGCGACGGGCCAGCGCCTCTTCCAACCCCTCCCGCAAGGCCTGCTCTGCCAGCAGCAAGATCCGCAAGCTCTCCACCTGCAAGCAGCAGTGAGAGGAGCCCGCTCTGCACAGGTACGGGCAGCCCGGCCCGCGGGGGGGTGGGTTCCTGCTGTCTGCCCGGGGAAGGGAGATTCTCAGCCTGGGAAAGGGTGTGCGTGGTCCTGGATGGAGAGGGCAGAGGTCTGAGTCCTCAGCATCCCTCTGC
>NW_009952844.1:31768-33578 GCF_000747805.2 Chaetura pelagica | reverse complement strand
TCCCTGGTCCGCGCAGCCTGCGCCAGGCCAGGCTGGCTGTGGAGCTGCCCAGTCTGCTCCCTGATTTCCAAGGGTATTTTTACCCTTCCTGCTGGGTGTTGCCCTGCTCCAGCCTGTGCTGTGCTGGGGTCTCTGCACCAGGGGGGGCTTCACCAGGCCTCCCCCCCAGGCAGGGGCCACGCTCCTGCCACGAGTATTCCAGGAGAGGAAGGTGGGTGCTGAAGGTGACTTTGTCTGAACCAGGTACCTCCGTGTCCTCTTTTGTTTCCCAAAGGACTCTTCATTTGCAGAGGATGTGGAGCTGCCTGGCTCCCTGTGGGACGTGCGGGCTGGAGGATGGGAGCAGCACGGGCCCAGGGGGCTGCAGCAAGATTTAGGAGAGCATGGGGCTCTAAGATGGAGGAGCAGCAGCTCTCCCACCACCCCCGTCCCCCCCACAGGTCCCCCTCTTCCCCGGGTGCTGCGGCGGGGGGTGATGGTTGGCACAAGCAGAGGGGGATGACGTGCTGGTCGGCCTTGGCTGGGAGGGGATCGAGCATCCTTTAAAGAAAATTATACATAATCATCTTGCAGCCTTCGCTTCCACTCAAACCTCTGAGTCATAACTGAAGAGCCCTGGAGCGTGACGTTCCTGCTGGAAGGAAATTGCCTCTGCTGGATCCGGTGGGGGGGAGCTGGGGAGCTGGGAACCTGACAAATCCCCTCGCCAGCCTCACGTCTGGCTGGCTGGCACTGTCCCCTCCTGGGACAGGGGGGCCCTTTGTCACCCCCCAGTTGAGTGGAGGTGACCCCAGCCCTGCCCAGCCATGGCAGTTGGGCAGATGCCTCTGGAAATGGCTCCTTATCTGCTGTGCTGAGTCACACCAAGCTGGCCCATAGAGGAGGGGAGCGGGGCTGATCTGGAGCCATCCTCCCATCTGGGTGTCCCTGTTAGGGGACAGTGGCACATCTGAGCTGCTGCATCACTGCCTGGCAGTGCCCCCAGCCGTGTCTGGGCTGCAGGGGGTGAAACAGACCCTCCCTGGGCTGCAGGGGGTGAAACAGACCCTCCCTGGGCTGCAGAAGCAGCCAGGTGTTCACAGGATGGCTGTTCTCAAGCCCTGGACCTGCCAGGCCCTCGGTTCTCCCTCACTGCCTTAGCTTTTGTGAGGTTTTTTTCTTGTGTGCTGGAGCAGGATGGGTAAAACTGGCCCTGGTGGGAGCAAGATGCAGTCTGGGGCTTTCAGCCTCACCCATCCATCCCTTGTTGATGCTGCCTCAGGTGGTCCTTGAAGGGGTAGAAATGGGCTCTGGTTTCCCCAGGAGCAGCAGCATTCCAGGCAAGGGGAAGGGTTGGTCCCAGTGGAGGAGCTGCTGCCCTCACCGTGTCCCTTCCCTTGCAGGACAGGTGCCTGAGGAGGAGGCAGGGCAGAACGGGCAGAGCCGCGGCCGGGGGCTGCCCAAGGCCGTGTGCATGAACGGGACGGAGCCGGGACAGCTGAGCAGCAAATCCAAGGCGGAGCGACGGGCCAGCGCCTCTTCCAACCCCTCCCGCAAGGCCTGCTCTGCCAGCAGCAAGATCCGCAAGCTCTCCACCTGCAAGCAGCAGTGAGAGGAGCCCGCTCTGCACAGGTACGGGCAGCCCGGCCCGCGGGGGGGTGGGTTCCTGCTGTCTGCCCGGGGAAGGGAGATTCTCAGCCTGGGAAAGGGTGTGCGTGGTCCTGGATGGAGAGGGCAGAGGTCTGAGTCCTCAGCATCCCTCTGCCAGTGTCCCCAGCACCCAGAGCCTGGATCCCCCATGGTGCTGGGGGGCTGCAGAGCACAGTGCCCC
>NW_009952844.1:28974-31737 GCF_000747805.2 Chaetura pelagica | reverse complement strand
CTGCTCTGCCCCCTCCTTGCAGGCTGCTGCCACGTCAGGAGAGAGCTGCTGTCCTCATCCTTTCTCCCTCCTGGGCTGCAGCCAGGCTGTGTCGTGACAGCCCTTTCCCTGCCACCAGAGCCCCCCTCACTTCCTCCCCAGCTCTGCTCCCGCTGTGTGGAGCACCCAACCCTCTGGGCTGCCCTGGGGTGCTGAGCACCAGGATGCTTCCAGGGGTGTCCTTGAGACAGTATGTCCCCCCTCCTCACCCACTGCCATGCCCAAGCCCCTTCCTCTCCCCAGGGGAGCTCCGTGCCCTCCCTGCTCCCTCCTCCTTCCCTGCTCCCCCCTCCTCTTCCCGGCTCTTTCCCCCTCCCACCCTCATTCATTCGGAGCCAGCAGTGACTCATGCTCTGCTCAGCCACCCCCGGCCTCACGCTTCTGCTCGTCACTGTGGGGCTGAGGCTCTGTTATCTGTTTGGATCACGACCAGCTTTGTGGTGTGAAAAAAAGCCAGAAATAAAAGCCTGATCCTCCCCCTGCAGCTGTCAGACCCGAGCTCAGCCCCTCTGGCAGCTTTCATCTTTAATTCATGGCCAGGAGTGAGTCACCTGCATGGGGAGGCACTGGATGCCTCAGGGCTCCCCTGGGATCTGCTCCTCTTGCCCCTTCCTTCTTGGGGACCCAGCCCAGGGCTCTGGGGCAGCTGCCCAGTGGTTTTGGGAAGGAGCAGGTGCCTCCACTGTCCTCCCGTGGGTGTTGTGGGACAGCCAGGTTGGGCATCACCCCCTCTTCCACTGCCCCCTGGAATCAGCATCTTCAAACCTTTGAGAGCCAGAATGTGCTCCTTGCCTTGGCATCACTGAGGGTCCTTGGCTGTGTTTTCCCCTGGGATTTTTGCTTCCTGGCTCCAGGGGCAGGTCTGGGGTTACTTGGCTGAAGGGCCAGTTCCTGGGACAACTTGGCCAGAGCAGGGACCCCAGCCCCTCCTGCCAGGGTGTGACCTGCCCATGGTGGCACCAGGGCAGGAGCAGAGCTGGGGTTTGCACCCCTGGTTTGGCACCAGCCCCCAATCACCCCCTCCTCCCTGTTCTCCTGCAGTGTCCCTGTCCTCCCCCCATCTCTGCCTCCCCCTGGAGCGGGTTGTGCTTCCCATCCAAAAGGAAACCAGAGGAACCCGACCAAGGATCCCTCCCCGCTCCGGGCAGCGCCAGGAACCAGCAGCTGATGGTGGCCAGACCCACTTACCACCTCGGGAGATGGAATCTCCAGCTGGGAAGATGCTGCCCCTCCTCCCAATCACTCTTTGCCAATCAAGACACTGATTCTGTTTTTAATTTTGCGATGGGAAGGGCGGGATGAGCGGGGCTGGGGGGGTGGGACCCGCGCCCCCCTCCCCGCCGGGCCCCCCTGGCTGTGTAGAGTCGTGCAAAGCCATTGCCGTGCACTTTATGTTTTAGACTACTGTTATATATGGAAGATGCTGCCCCTCCTCCCAATCACTCTTTGCCAATCAAGACACTGATTCTGTTTTTAATTTTGCGATGGGAAGGGCGGGATGAGCGGGGCTGGGGGGGTGGGACCCGCGCCCCCCTCCCCGCCGGGCCCCCCTGGCTGTGTAGAGTCGTGCAAAGCCATTGCCGTGCACTTTATGTTTTAAAATACTGTTATATATTATATATTTTCCTCTTTTTTTTTTTTTGTTTTTTTGTTTATATTTGCGGTATATTTAGAGATTCCTACACATCGTGATGTGTTTAAAATAAACCAGATGAGGAAAAAAAAAACAAAACACAAAACAAAAAAAAAGACAAAAAAAAAAAAAAGACAAAAAAAAAACCACAAAAAAACCCAAACCAAACAGGTATTAAGACAAAGCAAAACTTATTAAACCTGCATGCTGTAAAAGGGCTCGGAAAAGGGAATGGGTGCGCTCGTCTGTTTTCTTTTCTTTTGGGTTGTTTGTTTTTTTTTTTAAGAAAAAAAAAATAAAGTGAGAACAGTGAGGTGGGTTTCATGTCCTTCCTCCTGGTCTGGATCCCCCCCAGGCTATACCCTGCTTTTCTGGGAGCAGCCAGCTGGGCGGGGCCAGCCCCTGAGCCCCCCCAGCAGCTCCTGAGCAGGGCAGGACACTGTCCTGGGGGGGGGGAGGGTGTGGAAGGTAAGAAGGAACTCAGAACAGTCACAGTTGTTTGTTTGGTTTTTTTCTCCTTTGTTTATAGACTTAAAAAGGCTGAGTTGTAGTTAGTGCTTTGGACAGAGACTTGGCAGAGGGAAGGAGCGACCCGGCCTCTACTTGCATGCAATGGGGGGGCTGTGGAGGGGTACAAGGGGGCCCTGGGCTGGGCCCCACTGGCCCCCCCACCTGCCCCAACCCCCAGGTAACACATCTGGGTTTGGTTTTTTTTTCCCCTTTTTTCAGCCATCGTTTGAAACACAAATAAAAACCCAATAAAAAGCAAAGCCCTCCCCTGGAGCGGCAGCGTCCACCTCTGTAAAAATCAATAAATACCCTCTGAACACCTCGAGCCCTGCACTGAGCTCCCTGGGAGGGCAGGGGGTGCTCAGCACTTGGGGGTCACCACATGCTGACCCAGCCCCATGCTCTGCTCTCCTCTGGACAGAAGGGACAGCACCGGGGGCAGGTGACAGGCAGCCCCCACCCCTACAGAGGCTACTTGTAGGGGGTGCCCAGGGTGGTCCTGCCTCCCCAGACCTCAGGATGCTGCTGTGGGGCCCAGGGCTCACCCCTGCCCCTGGGGGGGATGCACGAGCCCCTCCAGC
>NW_009952844.1:27052-27682 GCF_000747805.2 Chaetura pelagica | reverse complement strand
GGTGGTCCTGCCTCCCCAGACAGCAGGATGCTGCTGTGGGGCCCAGGGCTCACCCCTGCCCCTGGGGGGGATGCAGGAGCCCCTCAAGCATCCTCCTGCCCTGGCACAGCAGCTTCAGGCCCCTGCTTCCAGTTGAGATCCCAGGATCCTGCAGCACCAGCAGCTTTATGGGCTTGAGGAGGTGACTCCTTCTTCCCAAATAACTGTCCTCCCTCCAGGGTGGCACCACAGCATCCCCCAGCTCCGGCCCCTTCCTCACCAGGGTGTTCCCTGGCCGGACAGGAGGCATTATTGCTTGTAAAAAACCGGAGAGGGGGGAGAGTGTCTCTGCTACACGGCTCTGGCGAGGTAAGGATTAGGCCTCAGCTGGGCGGGGGGTCTATTAGCAAGTCCCTCGGCACTGACCTGCTGCCAAGGAGCTGCTGCACCCCTGCACCCCGCTCCTCTTGGGGCACCCCAGGCACCCCAGGGCTGGGCCCTCAGCCACCACCTGGCACCTCGCTCCCAGGAACGAGGGGGCTCAGCCACCCCACGCTACCGGACCCTGTGGTGGGGGGGGTGGGGGGTACAGCCAGGGGACCCCCAGTGCCCTCCTGGCCTCCCCGTGCTGGGGCCACCCCCCCTGTGGTG
>NW_009952844.1:24535-24791 GCF_000747805.2 Chaetura pelagica | reverse complement strand
CCGCCCGCCCCAGCCGCCTTCCCACTCCTGGGCACTGCTGAGAACTGGGGAGGGTTGGGGGGGCCGTGAGTGCCCGCTTGGCTCCCTGGCCTCCCCCCACCACCCCAACCCCAGCTCGGTTCCTTTGTCCTGCTCCTGCCAAGCTCGACTGCAGCTGATGCACAAATGTCCCCCAGGGCAGGGGGCAGAGCAGGGGGGCAGAGCTGGATGCCCACATCCCTTCTCAAAGCCCTGGCACAGAACAGGGCGGGGGGGG
>NW_009952844.1:23858-24363 GCF_000747805.2 Chaetura pelagica | reverse complement strand
GGTGGAGTTGTAGGTGTCCCCGGGCAGGGCAGAGCTGGGGCACATGGCATGGCTGAGGAGCACAGGCTGGGGCAGGGCCCCCCCGGGGGTCTGCAAGGCAGAGCACGCTCAGGGAGCTTTGCATGAGGGTCAGGGACCAGGATGGGACCCACGGGACCCCCATCCCTGCAAGCAGCAATGCCCTGAGACCCCCACCCCAGCTCCAGCAGTGCCTCCCTGGGGTGCTACAGAAGCCCTGTCCCCCAGTGTCCCACCACGTCCCCCCAGGTGCTGGGGGCTCACCTGGAAGATGGCGAGGCTGGGCTTCGGCGGGGGCAGGCGAGGGGTCATGGCCAGGCTGTTCTCACTGGACTCACACTCGTGGATGGTGACGATCTTGAGGGCAGGTGGCGGGAGGTGCAGGTGGGTCAGCCGGGCGTTCTTCAGGTGGTGGAAATCCCCTTCTGTCAGCGTGTACCTGCCGGGCACGCCGGGTTAAGAGAGGTGGCCCCAGCCCCCTGGCCCC
>NW_009952844.1:23089-23701 GCF_000747805.2 Chaetura pelagica | reverse complement strand
ATGGGGGATCAACAACCTGGGGCTCCCTGCCCACGGGACATGCCAGCTTCTCCAGCTCAGGCCTGGCAAACCTGTGGCACCCAGGATCCTGATGCCAGCCTGGCAGTCTCTGCTTCTGGCAGTCAGTCCTGCTTGTGCAGCCAGGGCACCACTGGGACAGATGACAGAGGGCACCCCCCCCCCATCCCAGGGCTGGGGGCTGCTTTACTCCCCTCCCCAGAGAGCTGGGGTGCTGCTGGTGCTCCTGGTGGGCAGGGCAGTCCCACCGCGGCACTCACCCTGCGCTGGCTGCGAGTCATCCAGGTAGGTGGTGTTGGTTTTCTCGGGGTCATCGCTGGCTCTGCAGGGGGAGGAGGGTCAGCGGTGCCGGCGCTGGTGCCACACACCCCAGGGACAGCAGCACGGGCTGCCTCCCCGTGGCCTGTTCCCACCTGGAGTGCCGGCGCTCGGCCTCGCAGCACCGGCGGCAGATGATCAGGACGCCGGAGAGCAGGACCAGGGTTCCCCCGATGAAGATGGAGAGGAGGGCGAGGAGCAGCACGTACCCATCCTGGGGGGACACCTCGCCGGGCACCGCCTGCGCAGGGTCGCGGGGCTGAGCCGGGGGGGGGA
>NW_009952844.1:17876-18761 GCF_000747805.2 Chaetura pelagica | reverse complement strand
GGGTCAGAGGAGCCCCCTTCCTCTCCCTCCGTTCCTGGTGACCCACTGTCTGCCCTGCCCTCCCCATCCAGGTGTTCTACAACGGTGCCAACGTGAAGCAGGTGGATGTGCCCACGCTGACGGGCTCCTTTGGCATCCTGGCCTCCCACGTCCCCACCCTGCAGGTCCTCAGGCCAGGAGTGGTGACAGTCCATGCTGAGGACGGCACGGCCACCAAATACTTTGGTGAGTGGAGCAGGAGGAGCTTGGGATGGACACGGTGTGCATGGGGGTGTTCCACAAGGGAGGCTCTGCTGATCCAGGTGTGCCTGGCTGCACTGCCAGGGATTTCTGCCTTCCCTCTGTGCCAGGGCTGCCCTGGAAGTCGGGGCCCCATGTGAGGCCGTGCTCTGGGGTCAAGTGCTCTTGGTTCTGCTCAGGCTCTCTGGCAGCATCCCCAGCTTTAGCTTCCTGCTCAGAAACGAGTCCTGCAGGACCTGGGAAATGTTACAGGAGGGGCATTGAGGTTTTGTCCTGGCAGTGGGACGGTGGGGGTCCCAGGATCCAGGTCCCAGGCCTGGTGTGTCTCTTGGGCATCCGTGCCGGTGGTGACGGCCCCGCTCCGCCCCGCAGTGAGCAGCGGCTCCGGCACCGTCCACGCCGACTCCACCGTGCAGGTGCTGGCAGAGGAGGCAGTGACCATGGACATGCTGGACCTGGCGGTGAGTCCCCTGGCCCCTGCCTCCCTGCTGGAAGGGGGTCTGCTCCCCACTTCGCCCGGGGGTGTCTCGGGAGCTTCCTGGGGCTGTGGAAAGACCCTGGGCTGCACCTCCCCCCTGCTTCCCTGCCGCCTGCAGAGGGGGATCAAGGCTCCCAGGGAGAGGAAGCCGAGCAGCCATTCCCCCT
>NW_009952844.1:15313-15962 GCF_000747805.2 Chaetura pelagica | reverse complement strand
CGGGGGGGCTCCGGCAGGGCTCCCCGCTGCACCTCTGGGGTCAGAGGAGCCCCCTTCCTGTCCCTCCGTTCCTGGTGACCCACTGTCTGCCCTGCCCTCCCCATCCAGGTGTTCTACAACGGTGCCAACGTGAAGCAGGTGGATGTGCCCACGCTGACGGGCTCCTTTGGCATCCTGGCCTCCCACGTCCCCACCCTGCAGGTCCTCAGGCCAGGAGTGGTGACAGTCCATGCTGAGGACGGCACGGCCACCAAATACTTTGGTGAGTGGAGCAGGAGGAGCTTGGGATGGACACGGTGTGCATGGGGGTGTTCCACAAGGGAGGCTCTGCTGATCCAGGTGTGCCTGGCTGCACTGCCAGGGATTTCTGCCTTCCCTCTGTGCCAGGGCTGCCCTGGAAGTCGGGGCCCCATGTGAGGCCGTGCTCTGGGGTCAAGTGCTCTTGGTTCTGCTCAGGCTCTCTGGCAGCATCCCCAGCTTTAGCTTCCTGCTCAGAAACGAGTCCTGCAGGACCTGGGAAATGTTACAGGAGGGGCATTGAGGTTTTGTCCTGGCAGTGGGACGGTGGGGGTCCCAGGATCCAGGTCCCAGGCCTGGTGTGTCTCTTGGGCATCCGTGCCGGTGGTGACGGCCCCGCTCCGCCCCGCCG
>NW_009952844.1:14473-15128 GCF_000747805.2 Chaetura pelagica | reverse complement strand
AGGAAGCTGAGCAGCCTTTCCTCCTTCTCCAGACACTCCCCTCCCCTCTGACAGATGCTGATCTTGCCCCTCCCACCCCTCTCAGGCTCGGGAGCAGATTTTTCCCAGCGGGGCCTGTCGATAAGTGCCTGCTAAGTGCCTGCTGCCAGCGAGGCCTGCTCTGTGGGGCCCCGAGTGTGAGGCCAACGACTGCAGCAAGGTGGGGGAGGGGTGTCTCAGGGCTGTAGGACAAGCCCCCTCTCCTGTGGTGGTCTCTTGATGACACATTCTTTGTGCTCTTGTGTCCAGACTGCAAAATCAAACCTGGAGAAGGCTGTTTCAGAGATGGCTGCAGCATCCGATGAAGCAGCTAAAGCAGAAGCTCAGATTAAAGTAGAAGCTAATGAAGCCCTTGTAAAAGCCCTGGAGTAATTAAGGTAAATGTCACCTACATCCTGGCTGAGATTTCCAGACCTGCACTGAAGACAAGTCCCTGCTCCTTGCTGTCCTTGGCAGCTTCCTGGCAGCACCTTCCCCTGGGGAAGGGTCGTGCCAGGATTTCAGGGAGCAGTGGCATGACAACTGTCCCTTTTGGTGCTGGGGCATCGGATCTGAGGGGTTGGTGGGGGGTCCCTGCCCGGAGCCACTAGATGGCAGCAGGGCCTGGGGGCTCCGG
>NW_009952844.1:12707-13803 GCF_000747805.2 Chaetura pelagica | reverse complement strand
TGCTGGCAGAGTAGGCAGTGACCATGGACATGCTGGACCTGGCGGTGAGTCCCCTGGCCCCTGCCTCCCTGCTGGAAGGGGGTCTGCTCCCCACTTCACCCGGGGGTGTCTCGGGAGCTTCCTGGGGCTGTGGAAAGACCCTGGGCTGCACCTCCCCCCTGCTTCCCTGCCGCCCGCAGAGGGGGATCAAGGCTCTGAGGGAGAGGAAGCTGAGCAGCCGTTCCCCCTTCTCCAGACACTCCCCTCCCCTCTGACAGATGCTGATCTTGCCCCTCCCACCCCTCTCAGGCTCGGGAGCAGATTTTTCCCAGCGGGGCCTGTCGATAAGTGCCTGCTAAGTGCCTGCTGCCAGCGAGGCCTGCTCTGTGGGGCCCCGAGTGTGAGGCCAACGACTGCAGCAAGGTGGGGGAGGGGTGTCTCAGGGCTGTAGGACAAGCCCCCTCTCCTGTGGTGGTCTCTTGATGACACATTCTTTGTGCTCTTGTGTCCAGACTGCAAAATCAAACCTGGAGAAGGCTGTTTCAGAGATGGCTGCAGCATCCGATGAAGCAGCTAAAGCAGAAGCTCAGATTAAAGTAGAAGCTAATGAAGCCCTTGTAAAAGCCCTGGAGTAATTAAGGTAAATGTCACCTACATCCTGGCTGAGATTTCCAGACCTGCACTGAAGACAAGTCCCTGCTCCTTGCTGTCCTTGGCAGCTTCCTGGCAGCACCTTCCCCTGGGGAAGGGTCGTGCCAGGATTTCAGGGAGCAGTGGCATGACAACTGTCCCTTTTGGTGCTGGGGCATCGGATCTGAGGGGTTGGTGGGGGGTCCCTGCCCGGAGCCACTAGATGGCAGCAGGGCCTGGTGACTCGGGATCCCGCGGTCCCTGGAGGGGCCTGGCTGGGACAGCCGAGGCAGCTCCGGAGCAGCTGGATGCCTGTGGCCCCGGGGGAGAGCGACCTGTGGCCTCTGCCTTCCATTGCAAACAAACAACTTCTGTCTCGGGGGAGGCAAGGCCAGGCTGTTACCCCGTGGCCCCTTTTCCCTCTCCCCCGCTGAGGCTCTGCCTCATCCCTCCCCACGTGCTGCGGGGCCGCGCGGGGCAGGGGAGT
>NW_009952844.1:10843-12685 GCF_000747805.2 Chaetura pelagica | reverse complement strand
TGCTCCCCCAATCTCCCTGATCTCTGCTCCCTCTGCTCTTTGGCCAGTGAGGTCAGGTCCCAGGGAGCTGGTGGCTCTTGTTTACTCGCAGCAGTGGAACAGCCAGAGCCAGGGCCAAGCCCTGGGAGCAGAACCCCCTGTGCTGCCGAGCCCACCCCCCTCAAACCCGTTCTGCTTGTGTGTGTTGCAGGAATCCCACTGCTGATGTGGAGCAACCCCGGAGTGTCCAGCTTGTCCTGGCTTCCCCAGTTGTACAGATGGTGCAGGACAAATGGAGGCAGAGAAAACGCTCTGATCAATTAAAGGGAAATGTGATCCCGGCTGGTAGCGCGTCCCCTTCTTCTGAGGCAGCAAATTGCAGGCTGTGCTGCGCCGGTGGCCGGGCTCTGCCAGGCTGCAGCTGCACCTCCAGCACTGCCCTGGGCTTCAAGCTGGAGATTCCCGTGGGAGATTCACCTACGGGAGGCTTATCAGGCAGATTTATAACCCCCTCCCTGTGCTGTCAGCCACCTCCACCCCCAGTAATCCACCTGGACAGCCGGATTATGGCAGCGCGGGAGGAGGCAACCACAGGGCAGTGCAGGCCTGTGCCAGAGGCTTCATGTCCCAATTCCCCGCCCTGTCCAACACTGGTGCTTGCTCAGCCTCCCAGCTCTGTTGCCACAGGAATTCATGTCAGCTGGGCTGTTTCTTGGGCTGCTTCTTCACCGTGTTTCTTGCAGCTGGATGGCAGCTGCCCAGGCTTTGACCCTTTCCCCTGCTGCTGTGCTTCCAGTGTGCGTGTGGCACACAGAGCAGGGGACATCTCCCCCTGCTCCCTGGAGACAGGCTTGGTGCAGAGAGGGAAGCAGATGCTGCACGTGGTGGGAGTCTGTCCTGGATCCATGTGCAGTGGGGGTGGCTGATGATGGTGCTCTGCTGACATTGCTGCTTGCCAGCCAGCAGCCCCATCCAAGGGGGCTGCCTGGGGGTCCTCACCACCAGGATCAAGTGGGAGCCAAGCTCGTTGGTCCCCCTGTGCCTCCCGAGGCTGGGCAGGAGCAGGTTGGAGTGAGGAGCCGCGTCTGCCTGTGCCAGACACCCGAGGACGCGTCTTGCCAGCGGCACCATCTGCTGCTGGGCTCCTCTTGGCACCGTCCTCCCTGTGCCTCCCCGAGGGGTTTTGTTTCCCTCTGCTGCCCAACTCTCCCAGCAGTGCTTGGGGGAGGAGGAGGCAGCCCCTGGGCACGGGGCTGCAGTCCCTCCACCTTGCTCTAATCCCCTTTTCCCTGCAGTCTGGCAGCCTGGGAAGGCGGGCTGGCTGCCTGTGTGGCCAGCTGCTCCAGCAAAGGTAGCAGGCAGCAGGCTGGGGCTCCTGCCTGCCCCCCCTGCCAGCTCAGCCCCCTGGAGCAGGGCATGGCTATTTTCAGTGCTGCCACCCAGGATGTAATCTTGGCTGCCTCCTCACCACCACCTCCTCCCCCTCCTCTCGCTCGCTCTGCCTTTCTCTTCCCCCCTCCACAAGTGATCAAAAATAGTGCCTGTGGTGTTAAATTTCTCACTCTGTAGCTTATTAAAAGCCTCGGAGTGCCTGACGCTGAGACTATTTGAAGCTCAGCCCGACTTCCCAGTTCCTGACTTGCTCCAATGCCTTTTTCTTCCCTTCTCCTCTCTTCCCTTTTTTTCCCCCTCTGTAAAGGTCATACGTTGTGCCGTGCATGAGCAAAGCCTCAAAGTCAGTGCGAGTGCTAATTAAAACGTCTTGGGAATCGCTGGGGAGGGGCGGCTGCGCCCCCCCTTCCGCTGCCTCGCTCGCCGCTGTCCCCGGTTGCTATTTTCGGCGCACGGCGCGCCGCCCACGCG
>NW_009952844.1:8978-10775 GCF_000747805.2 Chaetura pelagica | reverse complement strand
GAAGAGCGTTGGCGAGGCGGGGAAGCCGGGGAAACGGCCAGCTGCTATTTTGAGGATGGGGAAAAAAGTGTCTCTGTCAGCGTCCTCTCACCAGCTCTTCCCGCTGCCTCCTGCCAGCTCCGGGGGGGACAGGGGGACAGCTGGGGTCCGAGCCTGCCCCCTCGCAAGGTGTCCTTGGCTGGGCTGTGCATGACGCCTGCCGGGACTTGTAGTCTCATTTAGGGAGGGCACCTCTGGCTCATGCTGTGCCCGAGGTGGCACTGACTCGGGACAGCTGTGGGGACAGCTGTGCCCCTGCGGGCTGCTCTGCCCCTGGGCTGCGGGGAGAGAGTTTAGTCCTCAACCCTGCATCGGCTGGGCAGGACTGGGATGGTGTCGGCAGCCCCACAGTTTGGGGGATGTGGGGGGATATTCCCAGGCTCCCCCTACTCCCCCTTGCAGCCCAGCCTGGACCCCGCAGGGTCCCCCCACTGCAGCCTCAGCCCCGAGCCCCTCGCAGGCCTCCAGCTTTTTCCATCGCGGCTCCGTGCAGAGCAGCCTCCTCCCCCCGCTCCCCCTGCCCGCGCCGGAGCCGCCATCGCTCACATCCCGCTGGATGCCACGAAAACGGTCTCGGTCTCTGCCTGGCACTGGAGGCGGAACCGGAGGCGCAGCCCTTCCCTGCTCCCAGGGGGGAGGTGGGGGGTCAAGACCCAGAGCAGACTGTGCCGGACCCTCCCACTCCCCACCCCGGAGGTGCCATCCCTGCTGGTGGCACCAGCTGCCCTTGCAGCGCTGGCACGTGCCCTTGGGGACCGTGTCCTGTGCCGGGGCCAAGAGGTCTTTCCCTGCTGCTTTTTGGGGTGCTGGGACAGCCCCTCCCCCCTGCGAGGGGTCCCTGCTCCCGGCAGGGGGATGTGGGTTGTTATCACAGCTCCTCCAGGAACTGGGGGTCTGTTTGTCTCCGGTTTTCGGCCGCCGCGGGGTGAGGTGGGTTTTTTTTCGTGCGGGAGGGAGGGCCTGCCTGGAAAACAGGGTGAGCGGGGCGGGGGGGCAGCACAGAGCCCTCCGCCTTCCTCCCCACCGGGGGCTTTTACCCATGACTCGCATCTTCTGCTGCCAGATGGAGGGTGGGGAGCCGGGCCGGGAGCGCTTGGAAAATGAAGCATCCCCGACTCTTCTCTTGGGGAATTATTTCCAAGAGGGGTTGGGCTCTACCAGGACAATCTCCCGGTGTTGGCGTCCCCTCCCCGATCTCGGCCACATGGCATTTCCACCGTCCCACCCAGATCCCGAATGCAGGGGAAAGGTTTGAGCTCTCATCTCTGCGGGGAAAAAACCCAGCCCCCAGAGCCCAGCGCAGCCGCAGGATCCCCCCCGTTCCCAGCCGGGCTGACTCATCCAGCAGAGCCGCCCCATTCCCTGCCCAAACCCGCCGCGCTCGGGATTCTGCCCGGCCCCTCACCCTGTTACTGTCCTGCATCCCCACTGTCCCTGTTGTCACCCCCCCAGCGGCCCCGCCCCATCCCCGGCCCAACCCCGCCGCGCTCGGGATTCTGCCCGGCCCCTCCCCCTGTTACTGTCCTGCATCCCCACTGTCCCTGTTGTGGCACCGGGGTCTGCAAGGGCTGCCCCCCACCCCACGGCCCTGACAGGGGCACCTGCTACCCGGGGGGTGCAGGAGGTGGAAGGCAGCCCCTCTCGCAGCCCCCCGGAATCTTGAGAACCCTTGGGCAGCCCCTGCCCGGATTGTGGTACCGGGGGCCAGACCTGGCTCTGTCTGAGCCCCCCCCGGCTCCCACACCGCCCTGGGCTTGT
>NW_009952844.1:8083-8667 GCF_000747805.2 Chaetura pelagica | reverse complement strand
CGTGCGGGAGGGAGGGCCTGCCTGGAAAACAGGGTGAGCGGGGCGGGGGGGCAGCACAGAGCCCTCCGCCTTCCTCCCCACCGGGGGCTTTTACCCATGACTCGCATCTTCTGCTGCCAGATGGAGGGTGGGGAGCCGGGCCGGGAGCGCTTGGAAAATGAAGCATCCCCGACTCTTCTCTTGGGGAATTATTTCCAAGAGGGGTTGGGCTCTACCAGGACAATCTCCCGGTGTTGGCGTCCCCTCCCCGATCTCGGCCACATGGCATTTCCACCGTCCCACCCAGATCCCGAATGCAGGGGAAAGGTTTGAGCTCTCATCTCTGCGGGGAAAAAACCCAAGCCCCAGAGCCCAGCGCAGCCGCAGGATCCCCCCCGTTCCCAGCCGGGCTGACTCATCCAGCAGAGCCGCCCCATTCCCTGCCCAAACCCGCCGCGCTCGGGATTCTGCCCGGCCCCTCACCCTGTTACTGTCCTGCATCCCCACTGTCCCTGTTGTGGCACCGGGGTCTGCAAGGGCTGCCCCCCACCCCACGGCCCTGACAGGGGCACCTGCTACCCGGGGAGTGCAGGAGGTGGAAGGCA
>NW_009952844.1:7067-8004 GCF_000747805.2 Chaetura pelagica | reverse complement strand
GCAGAGGCTCGGGGGGCTGCCAGGAGCCCAGCCTGTCCTTGGGCCGTGTTGCCCTTGGTGGCTCCAAGGCCGTGTCCTCGCAGCTTCCTTCTGGGGGGGGAGCGCTGCTGTAATGATTAACCCGCGCCGCGTTAGTCGTTCCGTGCTGCAGCCTTTTTCCTCTTGGTTTCCAGCACTGGAAAATGCTCCTTTTCCGCTGACCTCCCACACACACAGCCCCCGTGGTGGGAACATGGCAGAGCTCAGGGAAAATCCCTGCGGGAAGGACAGGCAGGAGCAGGGAACCTGGGCCACGGGCACGGGCAGGATCTGGGCCAGCTGTGGCCCTTGGTCCTGGCCCCTTTCTGGGGTGATCTGCCGGCAGATGGCAGTGGAGCTGTGGGGAGACGTCGCCCCACGAGCCTCACCCCCAAAATCCAGGCACAGGAGCGAGTGCTGACGGGCGCTGGGAGGGCGGGTGCTGCAGGATGGTGCTTGTCACAGCTCCTGGGCCAACAGCCCCGGAGCGCTGCTGGCGAGTGCGGCAAACCCTTGGCCTGGGGCACGTTCTCTCTTGGGGAAACTGAGGCACGGATAGGGAAAACCACTTGCAGGCTGAGGAGAGCAGGAACGGGACATGGGAATCCCAGCCCCTGCTCTGTGCTGCTCAGGGTCTCCCCTGAGAGCTGCTGGGGTCAGACAGGGGACAGTGGGGGTGGCGTGTTGCCCTGGGGTCCCAGGTGCCTTGGCAGGGGCTCGGTGGCCCCAGGGGCTGTGGGCACTGCCCTCGCTTGAGGCACTTGGCTTCGCTGGAGCCAAAGCTGCGGGGCCATGGAGAGGGGCACAGGGCCCCGTGCTGGGGGTCCGAGCAGAGCCCCCTCCCAGCACCCCCTGGCCGGAGCCGTGACCGCGCGGGGCAGGGGGGGGGGGGAGGGAGCGGCTGGCAGGCGGGGCCGGA
>NW_009952844.1:4999-5944 GCF_000747805.2 Chaetura pelagica | reverse complement strand
GGCGCGGCCCCCGCTCCCACCCCAATTCCTGGCACAACCAGCTCCTTCGCGTCCTGGCTGCCTGCGGACAGGCTGCTGCAGGCAGAGCTCCCCCCGCCCCCGGGCCAGGCAGGTGCAGGGTGTTGGGGTGCACCCAGCGCAGCAGGGGGCCAGGAGGAGCTGGAGCCACAGCTTTGGGGGGGCCCCCCCCGCCGCGGGTTTTCAGATGTCACTGCGGGATGTCCCTGTCACTTCTTGTCCCCTCGTTGCTTCCCCACATTGTCCCCCCCCATCCGGCCCCGTATCCTGTCTCAGCAGATGGGCTCTGACCCTGCTGGCTGCAGCCCTGTGTGATGCACCCCGTGTCCCCTGTGGTCCATCAGCCCCCTGGGCTGCTTTACTGTCCCCAGCTCAGGGAGGGAGGGCCGGCTGTGCTGGAGCATCCCATGGGATCCCATGGGGGTCTCACATCCTGGGGGCAATGGAGCAGCTCCATAGTGGTCCTGGCTGGGCAGGGAGGGACCATGAACCTGGACAAGTCCATGTAGGCACAGGCTCCTTATGGCTCATGCCAAGGCTGTCCCATGAGTAAGATGGAGAAGCAGAGCCAGGCCATGGTGGCCATTGCTATCTCAGACTCAGCAAAAGGCTGTGGCTGGAGGAAAAGGGAAGGAACTAGCCTAGGGTCTTAACCAGCAGCCTTTTCCTTTGGAAATGCATCTCCTGTAAAACGTGAGCTGATGGTTTTCGTTTTGAAGGCTGCCAGGAGCACCTGAGAAGGGCCCCGCGGTGCTGGGGCTGCCATGAAGTGAGTTTCTGTTTTGCTTTTGTTCAGCTCCTGTTTGGCCAAGCACACCCCACACTGAGCACAGCCCCACTCCCACGGCTCTGGGTGCCATCCAGGCAGCAGCAACACGGCAGCGTTTGGTTCCTCCGTGCTGAGGGGCTCGGGGGGCCGGGGGGGCT
>NW_009952844.1:1454-3144 GCF_000747805.2 Chaetura pelagica | reverse complement strand
CCCTTCCCATGTGCCTGCTCTTTGTGCCGGCAGGATTTGGCAGCTGCTGTGGAGTTGGGCCCCACGGGGGGGCCCACTGCCTGTTGGTGCCCCCCCCACCAAGCTATGACCCGTGGGACCCCTCCAAGTGGGGGTGCCCAGCTGTGCCCAGCCACGTGGTGGGGTAGAGGGGTGGGCACTGAGGATGCTGCACCCCAACTGTGCGCCCCAAAGTGGGGCAGCTGAACTACACCCCCCACAATGCACTGCGGGACACACTGGCCCCACCCACTCGGCGTGGCCACGGGTGTTACCGGGTGGGTAGTCCCGGGGGTGGTTGGTGACAGCTGAGGACTGGGCTGGGCTTGATTGTGGTGGGATGTGGTGGGGTGGGGTGGGGTGGGATGGGATAGGGGGTTTTGCTTTCCCTCTGATTTATGAGGCTGGGTCACTCCAGGAACAAGGTTCAATGTGTACCCAAGGAGGCTCCTGAAATCCCTGGTCCTTCCCCTCCCCCGGGCTGGCAACTTATTTAAGCATTTATAATAATAATGATGCTAATAACAATAATAATAACAACAACAAGCTGAGTTGTCAGCTGACTCCTGGAGCTGGTGATTTAAAACAAACCAAGAAACGTCCTGGTGTCTGATGAACAACCACTCACAGGTGAGCAGAGACTGGGGCCAGCTGAGGTGCAGCCTGGCCAGGAAGGGGCTTCTCAGGGGAGGGGGGTGCAGGGTGTCAAGGCTCCAGCTCCTCTAAGCCATGATGGGTGGGGGACAGTGCCCCGGGTGCCCCTTCCCACCCTGGCAGGGACTGATACCCAGATTTCCAAGGCTGCTCAGGAGCAGGAGGGACAGTCACAGCTCTGCTCCCAACCCAGCTGGGGGTGCTGGCAGGGAGGTGGAGCAGAGGGCAGGGCCCCACGTCAGCAGGGACAGAGAGCTCAGTGTCCCCAAGGGGGCTGTGAGCTCAGGGAGCCCAGAATAGCCCTGGCCTCACCACGGCCCAGCACAGCCAAGTATGGCCCCACACCTGGCCCTGCTGTGCTGCTTCATCCAGGGGGATTCACCATCCTTCCTGGGGCTGGGCTGTGGGTGGGACGTGACTCCCCCTGCCCCAGCCCCACACATCACAGCTGGGAAGTGCCTCATTCCGGGGTCCTGGCTGCCTGAGTCACTCCAGGGGTGACTTTGTCTCTGGGGTTCTCCAAGCCTGAGGCTGGGGTGTTGGGCAAAGTCCTGTGGGGTGCCCTAGAGCCAAGGCATGACAGGCAAAGCAAGGCTGGGCCACCAGGTCTGGCTGCATTGGGCCAGCAGCCGAGGTGACCCCAGGCTGTGACGCCTGGACATGCTGCCAAGGGCCACCAGGACACGTCCCCGAGAGCCGGGAAACACACGGAGCAGATTGTGTTTCTAAGGACACGCCTTGGTGTTTACAGCCCCGCCAGCGTCACCAGCGCTGCCGTCCTGCCCAAGGACACCCTGTGCCCTCCACGAGCAGCCCTGGGCTGGTGGGGTGGGGGGCTCCAGCATGAGAAGGGGTCGTGCCTGACTCTGTGCCGGGAGGGTGAGGATGGGCAGTTCCTTACTCACGGCAGCGCGCGATGGCTCACCTGGGCGGTGTGAATCACCACTCACCACCGTGACTAAGGCTGAGCTGCCTCGGGGGGCTCAGGAGACAGGGAGGGGGAGCTGGGACCCCCAGG
>NW_009952844.1:0-789 GCF_000747805.2 Chaetura pelagica | reverse complement strand
GGGGGGGGGAAGAAAGGAGAAAAGCTGCTGCCTGGGGCTGATGGGGGATTTCCCCAAAGAAAGAGGGCTGGGAATTCCCTTCCTTCGAGAGAGGAGACTTCCAAGAACAGACCCCCAAAAGTTTCAGGTCTCCCAGCTGAAGCCGGGGCCTGCAGAATGGGGCACTCGTGCCCGAGCTCACCCTCACACCAGGACACACCGGCCAGCCCGGCCCTGTGGGCAGCGTCCCCACGGGACCCCAGGTAAGCCCCTCCCGGTGCTGCCCGGTGCATGTGAGCGGCCGCGGGGGCTAATCCGCAGGGCCCGGGTCGGGTAAGCGGATTCCAGGAGCTGCATGTGGCCTGCAGCAGGATTTGTGTAGGTATTTGCTCGTCTCTCCCCAAGGTGCTCAGCCGTGTGGGGTTTGGAGAACGCTCCCTCTGGAGACGGCAGGAGCCTCTGATGCTGCACGGCAATTATGCCCAAGTCTGACTGTAATCTTTAACGATTTATTCCCAGGGCAACACAATAAGCTAAACACACAAAATCTGGGCTGGTGGGAATCCTGGGATCTCCTGGCTCGCATCTCTGGAGGTTCAGGATACCTTTAACCGTACAGAAAATCTGCACATGCTTCCTAAAGCACCAGCTCCTGGAGTCATGGGACTGCGGGAGGAGATGAGCTTCCTCCCAGGAAGGAGATGGAGCCGTGCAGGGAGGGTGGTGACCGGGATCTGGGTTCCTTGGGGCCGTGAGGATGTGGGGAGATGCCCTGCCCTTGGGGCACGGCACACTTTGCCAATGGACCCG
>NW_009952843.1:0-629 GCF_000747805.2 Chaetura pelagica | reverse complement strand
GGGTCAGAGGTCAGGGTCAGAGGTCAAGCTCAGGACCAGAGCTCAGGGAATCAGAGGTCAGGGTCAGAGATCAGAGGTCGGGGGTCAGGGTTCAGGGGTGAAGGGAAGCAGTTGTGGGTCAGGGGTGAGGGGTCAGAGTTCAGGGGTGCAGGGGTCACAGCTCGGGGTCAGAGGTCAGGTAATCAGAGGTCAAGGGTCAGAGATCAGGGGTCAGAGGTCAGGGGTGCAGGGGTCAGAGGTCAGAGGTCAGGGCACATGGGTCAGAGGTCACAGTTCAGGGGTCAGAGGTCAAGCTCAGGAAATCAGAGGTCAGGGGTCAGAGATCAGGGGTCAGAGGTCAGACTCAGAAATCAGGGGTGATGGGCCAAGGGTCAGGCTCGGGGTCAGGGGTCAGGGGCCACAGGTCAGGTGTCAGGGGTCAGAGGTCAAAGGTCAGAAGTCATAGCTCCGGGTCACAGCTCAGGGGTCAAAGGTCAGAGGTCAAGGGTCAGAGGTCATGGGTCAGGGGTCAGTGCTCGGGGTCAGGGGTCAGAGGTCAGGGGTCAAAGGTCAGGCATCCTAGCTCAGGGTCAGATGGCAGGGGGCAGAGGTCAGAGGCCAGGGGTCAGAGGTCAAAGGTCAGAGGTCAG
>NW_009952842.1:5818-6170 GCF_000747805.2 Chaetura pelagica | reverse complement strand
CCCCTCAGTGGGCGCCGCCATCTTTGTCCGTGGACGCCGCCATCTTTCCTGGGGGCCCGAGAGGAGGGTCCGAGAGTCCGAGACAACGAGTTTATTTGTCCCAGAGGAGCCGAGAGGGACCCCCCGTGAGGGGAGGGGCAGGGACCCCCCAAGTGGGGACAGGGATCCCCAAACACGGTGGGGAAGGGGACAGGGACCCCCAGATGGGGACAGGGACCTCCCCAAATGGGGACAGGGACCCCCCAGATGGGGACAGGGACCCCCAACCATGGTAGGGACGGGGACAGGGACCCGCCAAATGGGGACAGGGACCCCCAACTATGGTGGGGAGGGGGGCAGGGACCCCCCACAT
>NW_009952842.1:1543-4340 GCF_000747805.2 Chaetura pelagica | reverse complement strand
GGGGTTTGTCAGGGTCCCGGGGGGTTGTTGTGAGGAGCTGAAGCCCCTTCAGCCCCATCCTGAGGGACAATGGGCTCCAAGAAGAGGGAGGAGAAGAACTTGTGGTCCCCAAAGGCCGCGTTGAGTCGGGCCTCGAAGAACCTCTGCAGCTCCAGGATGGACTGGATATCTGCCTTGTCCTGGGGGAGCAGCAGGAGGAGGAGGATGGATCTTCATCCCCAAACCCCCAGCTAGACTCCAAAAAACAAGTGTCCCTCCCAAAAAGCAGCTCCCACCTCGGTGAGCCGGTTGAACTGCCGGATCATCCTCCAGACGTCGCGGGCAAATCCCTCCGGGCTGGGGTAGTGGGGGGTGAGTTTCTCCTGGAGTTTGGCCCTGATCAAGGTCAGGTCGATGGCATCTGGACCTTCCTAGAGATGGATCCCACCAAGGGACAAGGGGCAGAGAAACCAGCCAGAGTTGGGGAGGGAATTTCAAGATCGTCTAGTCCCACCAAAGCTCCTCCAGCCCAACTTTTGATGCTGGGTCCTCATCAGGTCAAGGCCAAAAGTTTGGAGGCCACCCCAGGGGTCACTGCTTGGGGTTGGGGGCTTCAAGGAGCTGGAGGAGGGGACAAAGTGTCTCCTCAGTGTCCAGGTTCACTGCTGACACCAAACTGGGAGGGGTGGGGACCTCTCAGAGGGATGTGATGCCACCCAAGGTGAGCTCAGAGCAGCTTCCAGGGCCTGAAGGGGCTCCAGGGAAGGTGGGGAGGGACTTTGGAGAAGGACGTGGAGGGATGGGATGAGGGGGATGGATCCAAACTGGAAGAGGGAGGTTGAGGTTGGACAACCTGGGCTGGTGGGAGGGGTCCCTGCCCATGGTGGGACTGGATGGGCTTGAGCTCATGGGATGGTTTGGGTGGGAAGGGACCTCCAAGAGCACCTGGATGATCCACTAGATGATCCTCAAGGTGGTTCCTCCAACCCTGGAGGTGTCCAAGGGGAGGTGGGATGGGACTTGGAGCAACCTGGGCTGGTGGGAGGTGTTAGGACTGGATGGGGCTTAGGTCTTGGGATGGTTTGGGTGGGAAAAGACCTCCAAGAGCACCTGGATGATCCACTAGATGCTCTTTGAGGTGGTTCCTCCAACCCTGGAGGTGTCCAAGGGGAGGTTGGAGCCACCTGGGCTGGTGGGAGGTGTGAGGACTGGATGGGGCTTAAATCTTGGAAGGGTTTGGGTGGGAAGGGACCTCAAAGACCACCTGGATGATCCACTAGATGCTCTTTGAGGTGGTTCCTCCAACCCTGGAGGTGTCCAAGGGGAATTTGGAGCCACCTGGGCTGGTGGGAGGGGTCCCTGCCCATAATCTAGATGGTCTTTAGCTCATGGGATGGTTTGGGTTGGAGGGCACCTCAAAGACCACCTCTAGGTGCTCCTCAAGGTGGTTCCTCCATCCCTGGAGGTGTCCAAGGGCAGGTTGGGTGGGGCTTGGAGCAACCTGGGCTGGTGGGGGTTGGATCTTAGATGATCCTGAAGGTCCCTCCAACCCCACCCATCCCACGAGTCCATGAAGCAGGGACACCAGAGGGAACACGAGGTCCTGGCTGGGTTGGATCCTCCAGCCCATCCCTTGGGACTCACCAAGGAGCTGGAGAGACGGTGGAGGGGCCTGAAGGGCTCGTGGCACAGAAGCTCCAACAGGACATACTCACATTTCTGGGGGAAGTCCAAAGGTTTCTTGGGTGGGATCCTCCCCATCATTCCCAGTCTCTTCCCCAGTACCCCCAGTCCTCTCCCCCAAACCTGTTGATCCAAGGGACTGAGTCTTTGGGGTGATCCCTCCTGGAAGCTGGAGGTGGGACCTTGGGTGGGATGGGCCAAGTCCTGGCACAGGAGACAGGTCCACTCGGGGCTGTGGGATCAGGGAGAGGGATCAAAGGTTATTCCTGAGGGATCCCCCCCAAGAAGCAGGACCTGGAACAGCTGGGATGGAGCCAGGAGGTCCAGGAGATGGATCCTAGAGAGGGATCTGAGGGATCTGCCCTCCAGGAGCCACGTGGGTGAGGATCAAGAGGGTCCCAAAGGTCCAACAAGGACCTTGGGATTGGAGAAGAAGGGGATGTGGGAAGGAGGAGGTGGATCCCAAGGGTGGATCCCAGAAGATCTTCCCCCAAAGAGCAACATGGATGAGGATCAAGTGGGTCCCAAAGGTCCAACTGGGATCAAGTGGGTCCCAAAGGTCCATCAGGGACCAAGAACCTTGGGATTGGAGAAGGGGATGTGGGAAGGAGAAGATGGATCTCAGAGGGATCCCAGATCCTCCCCAAGGAGCCACATGGATGAGGATCAAGTGGATCCCAAAGGTCCAACTGGGATCAAGAACCTTGGGATTGGAGAAGGGGATGTGGGAAGGAGAAGATGGATCTCAGAGGGATCCCAGATCCTCCCCAAGGAGCCACAGGGATGAGGATCAAGTGGATC
Source organism: Chaetura pelagica (assembly GCF_000747805.2). NCBI lineage: Eukaryota > Metazoa > Chordata > Aves > Apodiformes > Apodidae > Chaetura > Chaetura pelagica. Next base: position 1,877 of record NW_009952842.1, on the reverse strand, counting down.
CCAAAGGTCCAACTGGGATCAAGAACCTTGGGATTGGAGAAGGGGATGTGGGAAGGAGGAGATGGATCCCAAGAAGCTCCTGGGAGAAGGAACCAGCAGATCCCTCTGGGAATGACCAGGTCCCAAAGATCTGGTGGCTCTGGGTGATCCCTGAGGAGCAGGAGATCCTGAGATCCTCCCCAAGGTGGGGGGGGGAGCAGATCCCAAGGGATAGAGGGTCCCCCCACCAAGGGGAGGGAGGAGCTGGGACCAGGAGTGGGACAAGGGGAGGTGACAAGGGACATGGGGGGGTGGCAAGGGGAGGTGACAAGGGACATGGGGGGTGACAAGGGGG
>NW_009952842.1:0-366 GCF_000747805.2 Chaetura pelagica | reverse complement strand
GGGGGGACAAGGGTGGGGGGGGCCCGGGACAAACTGGGGGGGCCAAGGGGAGGTGACAAGGGCCAGGGAGGCCCAGGACAAACTGGGGGGGCCAAGGGGAGGTGACAAGGGCCAGGGGGGCCCAGAACCAACTGGGGGAGCCAAGGGGAGGTGACAAGGGGAGGTGACAAGGGGAAGTGACAAGGGCCAGTGGGGTGTCCAGGACAAACTAGGGGGTCCAAGGGGAGGTGAGAAGGGCCAGGGGGGTCCGGGCTGACCTGGGGACATCCTGCAGGGCAGGGAGGTGACAGTCCAGGTGGTAGCAGCGCTCGCAGAGGTCACACATCACCACGGCCCCAGCCTGGCAGCAGACCCGGCAGCAGGACA
>NW_009952841.1:0-1162 GCF_000747805.2 Chaetura pelagica | reverse complement strand
TGCATGTGTTGGTTCTACCAGAGGAGATCATTAGGACCAAATGAACACACACCAAAAAAAAGTGCCTATTAATTTCTGCAGCTGCTTAAGAAGTGCAATGCTGAGCATATTCAAAACTAGTATTAAATATGACTTGAAGAAGTTTGTGCATATGCTATCTATTTCACAGCTCTCTTGCACTGCAACTTAAGATGAAAGTGATCCCAGGTTTCTGAAACTCCTGAAGTAAAGAAATTTCTGCATCATCCCTGTAGCTGATGCCCACCTATAAGCACCACATGGCAGTTCTGCAAAAATAGTCACCTCAGTTCTTGGTGGGATGTCATGTAGTCATCTCATTCCAGTTGATGAGCTTTCAAGTTTTCCAAGATAAAAAATTGTTCTGTATGAATGTATCCTGAAAATCATAGTGGATGCAAGGCAGCTGCCAAATAACCAGAGTCAAGAATACTAAGAGTCCTGTAGGTATGTGACTGAATTCATAAAGATTGAAGCATACAACAGAAATGTAAAAATACCTTTATTACAATTTAGTGGCATTCATGGGAGAGCTGCGTGTTTGTTTACTTTTGTGTAAGAAGTTTGGAGTTGCACTTAAAAAGTGTTATGCTAATTGAGTAGTAACTGGAGCCCTCAGCACAGGAAGGACATGGAAATGTTGGAGAGGATTCAGAGAAGGGCCATGAAGGTGATCAAAGGGCTGGAGCAGCTCTGCTATGAAAACTGGAGGAGAGAGTTGGGACACTCAGCCTGGAGAAGAGAAGGCTTCAGGGAGACCTTAAAGCACCTTCCAGTGCCTGAAGGGGCTCCAGGAAAGCTGGGGAGGGGCTTTTCACCAGACAGGGCAGTGATAGGAAAAGGGGTGATGGTTTTAAACTGAGAGAGGGGACATTTAGGTTAGACATCAGGAAGAAATTCCTCACCATCAGGGTAGGAAGGTGTTGGAATAGTTTGCCCAGGGAGGTTGCTGATGCCCCATCCCTGAAGGTGTTCAAGGCCAGGTTGGATGAGGCTTGTGCAGCCTGGTCTGGTGGAAGGTGTCCCTGCTCATGGCAGGGAAGTTGGAGCCTGAGGATCTTTAAGGCCCCTTCCAACCTTCATCATTCTATGATCCTATAAAAAAAATAGAATTGGTACAATTTGGGACAACCCAACTGTATTT
>NW_009952840.1:129961-149215 GCF_000747805.2 Chaetura pelagica | reverse complement strand
AACAGCTGAAACTTTAGACACGAAGGGGTGGAGCAGGGAAAGGGCAAATCCTGTGTGAATCAGGCAGCTGAAAGGAAAACTTTCAGCATGGCATTTAAAGTTTGGGAAAACTGCAGCAAATAAAGTTTGGATCTTAACCTTGAAAGCCCTGTATAGTTACAGTCACTGGAACTGCTACCAACCCTGCTTAATTTTCTGCATCAGTATCTTTCCATTACTGCTGATTATAGTATTCAAAATCATTATTTGTTCAAACAGATGCCACTTACTACCAAAAAAAGCCACATAAAGGTTTCTTTCTTTCTCCCACATAATCTCTCCCTCCCATAATTAAAACAGTATGTGATATAAGATGGGGAACATTGAGGCCTAGCTGAGATCTAAACAAGGCAATTCTATATCCATTATCCACTGTTGGAATAGTCACTGTTGTTTCAAGAAACCTATTCGCCCAAGAAAAGAAAGCACTTTATCTTTTCAGTGTATTCAGAATTTCTGCTGCAATTCACTGATCAGTATCACTGTTGTTTTCAGCAGTGGGGTTATGTTTATAGGTCTGCTTTCACTGAATTGTTTTCTTCTCATAAATCATTTAATCTCTTGCCAAGCTGCAATATCATACTTGGGCTGCATAACATAAGAATAGATGGATGTTTTGCAGCCAGCAAACCAGTCTTCTAGTGCTCTAGATGCTTTTTCATGAGTAGTTGACAAATAACATAATTTCATAATTTTTAAAAAGTTGCTTCTCCCCTTTTAAACTATCTGCTTTTAAATGCACAAAGTTTAATATTGTTAGTCACTCAAAATTAATTAAAGTTAGGCAGATCCAGAGATAACATCATGTGAAAACAAAAGTAACCCAGAAAATAATTTCAAGCAGCACACAGCACTAGATTTTCTTCAAATATATGTGTTTATGGGGCCCAGTAATAAATTATCAAAATGCTAGGTAGACTATGTGTCTCCTTGTGGGTAGAGACTGGTATATGTATTTATGAAGAATGTCTGGCTATTTCTCATGCCTCTACCCAGCTAGATCTCACTGAACAAATTTAGTTATTCCAGGACAAGGAATATCAACATCGTAATGAATTGTATAGTGATCTGTAAAAAAACACTGTAAAAAGATACAGTGCTAAAGACTAACTAATTAGAAATGGTGCTCTAACACTAGGAGTAGCTTTATCAAAACCCATGATCTTGTAGTGAACAGAGAAAACATTTAGATAACAAGCATTGCAGAAGGAATGCAATTAGTAAAGTTAGATATACTGAACAAGGCTCAAAGCACATCTGTGGATCATAAAAACAGTAACTTTATTGTTTGCATTATTTTCAGTGGTATGTACAAGATAATGCTGAAAATCTGAAAATATTGCATTCCATAATCTACATTCAGTGGTATGTACAAGATAATGCTGAAAATATTGCATTCCATAATCTACGTGTTGTAATTTCTTCCTCAGAAAACAATAAACTGTAGGGACTACTATCCTTGTTGAGAGGCAGATACATCACACAGAAAATATCTTCTACTTTAGTAGAGGCAAACTTAGATTTTGCATTAGATTATCAGTATTAGAAGGTCTTTATTAAAATAAGAACAATATTTAGCTTTAAATAAAAAGAAAATCCATTAAATGACCTAAAATGATAACATACAGTTATTCTGACCATCTGGGACCTTTTCATCATTCAGATGATGTAAAGTTGGCATTGCTGAAATATGATTGCAAGTGGCATGAGTTTATGTTCTTCAAGCTCTAACAATTCTGTTAACAGAATGGAAGTATTTTGACCTAAGATAAAACGTATACAGGTGTGGGGCCAGAACAGCAGTGGTGGCAGCACTAAAGCATGTGTTTTCTCTTGTCCTTTCAAAGGTGTGTTTAGAAATGAAGATATAAGCAACACACTTGACCCTCTCTATCTGTCTAAGACAAGTAAATGCACAAGATAATCCTCAATAGACTAAACACATGAGATCCAAAGACCCCAGGTAGAGATGGCAGATCAGACTCCATGCGTGCTAATGCTTTTATTCTACTGAGTCACAAGCAACTGTGTTAACTTTTTTTTTTTAAAGAGCAAAGAAAGCAACATGGTGCCTCATTACTGGTTCTGATATAGATTCAGGAACCTGATTCTGTTCTCATTTGTATATAAAAACCATTTTGGGATAAATCATGCATAACTCTTTTGAAGTCAACAGATAAACTGGGGTGAAGGAGAAGAGTTACATCTCTAAGCTGCATAGGAAAACCATTTCCATGATATATTCTATAAATTTGTAGGAAGCCTACATAAAATTTTCCATTTAGGCAATTTCCTGTAGCATAGCTAATTACTGTCATCTAACTAAGGGGAAAAATGTAATTGCAATATGACTCACTAAAACATTAAAGTACTCAACAGAAGATACAGTTTGCATAAACAATCTCAGCAGCAAATTAATCTTTGAACAATACTGTTTTCTAACTATTTCAATATTTTGCAAAGAGATATATTAGAACAGCAAAACTGCTTTATGGTTAAAGTTCAAGATCAGGATAATGTGTGATTTCTTCTCTTCTTAATCTCTCTGCAAAGTTGCTGTAGTAGCCACAAGATTATAAAAAAAAGCTTTGCTAGAGTAATGTCTCCAGGATACTTTAATGCCTGTTTCTGGACAGGCTGAAATGTGTCTTAATTTTGATAGATCTGAGAAGTTCCCACCTTTTGGGCACCCAGAGACCAGGCATTTCTTCCATGCTGTTCATGGGACGACTCGGTGAACATTCTTGACCACAACTGCCAAGTCAACACAAGGTTGAAGATACAGGACTTCAATGGGTTGAACATACTATTGGGATGTGGGTCACCTACCGAGGCTCTTTCTCCATACCATTAAGAGAACTTAAGTGCATAACTCCAGGCTGAAGTTCTCTGTGTAGGCTAAAAATGTAGGAGGACACCACTCTAAAGCCTCTTGATTTGTGTTCACTTTAAGAGTGTTCAGGGTGTTCAGATTAGTTCATCTTTCTCAGTTGAAATTCTCTTAGATCAGCACACAGACTTTCCTAGATTCAGTTGTGGCATTCTCAGCTATTCCAGCTGCATCCATTTTTTTGGTAAAAGACATCACCTTTCCCTGCAAGTCCTGTGTACCTTACATGGTTAGGCTTCCCAGCTGTAACAGGACTATTGTTGTGATGGAGTAAATAGGGAGCATAGAAGCACAAGACTGCAGAGAATATAAGCTGGAAAAGCACTTTAAAAGTTTGGTGACAGTTGGATAGATACAGTCAGAATATTACTGAAGTTTATAGACAAAAATTCCCTTCATTACTGGAAAGGAACATATTTGTCTTTTAGAGATGATGGATTAGTTTTGATGTAATGCAAATACTTTGAGAATTAGAAGTGTTAATGCAGCTCTGACACAATATGAAATCCAACAGTTGTATATAATCTGTCATTTTTGGTACTGAAGCCTGCATACTGTTGACTACCATTAAAGATCTTTTGTTCTTTATCAAAGGCCCAGACAGCAAAGGGGGGAATGAATGCACAAGCAACTGAAAGTATTAATTACATGCTTTCTTTTTAGTTGCCTATTAAAAGTGCAGCAGTTCTTCCACCTGAGAGGCAAAAAGGAAAAGTTAAAGGGACTGCAATTGCAGCAGCTGCTATTGCTATTGAAATCTGATGTTGGTTTGTGAAGATAAACCAAAGCAAGTACATACAAAATAGCAGAAAAAAGCTAAGATAACCTCCAGCTTTTTGTTCTGGTATTGATTGGTTTTCAGTGCTGGAGCTCCTGGTCTTACGAACCTTCTTCCTTCAATATTAGATTGCTCCTCTGATAGCATTTCCTTTCTGCAGCTTCTTCCTGATACTTCAAGACAAATGCTGCTTTCTGACTCTGCCTGCTGAACTGCCCATGCAAGTATGGATCCTCATCTTCTGGGTGATGACCAGAAGCATCCAGCTTTGCCTCATACTTTGTACTAAAGCTTTAACCATAAGTTGTCACTGTTGTCCTCCCCTGCCTTCTCAAATCAGTGTCCAGAAGGACACAAGTAATGTGGACAAAGCATGGTAAATATAAAACTCAAAAAGAATTTCAGTTAGTATAGGACTGTCCCATGTGTTCTTGGCTTAAAGGGCAGGCTGCCAGTGCACAAGGCCAAACAGGCATTTAACTTTTGTTTTTAGTAGGTGACTAAAAAGATAACTGAATAGTCTGGAAGGCAGTTTAGATCAGAATAAAGAAAAAGAAAACTGTTCCTCTTTATGAACTCCTTGAATCAGTATCCAGAAAGACCCAGCAAAGGAAGCAGTGTCTGAAACTGTGCTGCATTTGGCCAAGGAGGGGATGCAGCTGTATGTCATTACACCACCTTCTGGAGCTAAACTGGGACAACTGGACTGCATCCCTTCCGACACGGCAGATTCTTCTTTTAAAGTTTAACTGGCAGAGCACAAAAGGAAGGATTCTCAAGGTACTGCTTTAATATAATGTTGCCGGAAGCTTCTGGGTTTTAGTGTTTAGTGACACATCAGATACATATCATTGGACACCTAAACTTATAATTGTGACTAAGATGACTAGAGTGCTGCATCTACTCAGGTTTGCATGAGGCTGAGCCTGAGCTGCTCTAGCATGGCCCCCACAAGCCATGGAGATGAGGGGATCTAACTTACTTGCTATTCTTGGGATGTGCCCTGGACATCACTTGCTGCTGATTCTCTATAATTAGTACTTGTTTATTCATGTAGTCCTTGCATTCTTGTCCAAGTAATATTTAGATCTGTATTGTTTCCAAAGTGTAACTTGACAGCTGTAGAATGACACTCAGGGGAAAGAAAAAAAATTGTTTAAAGTTTTAATATTAATTTTATACTATAACCCGAGTGTAAAATATCTGTTAAGTGTAAATCCAGTAGCTCAATATACTGACACAGATCCTTTTTTACATTTAAAGGGTTTCTTTTATACTTAAAACTGTTTCTTTCTATCTTTGTGCAGATTTGTTCATTACACAAAAACGAGCAATTGTGCTTTGTTCTCTAGAATTACAAATACAGGAACAGTTATACTGATTTACAGATATACTTCAAAGCCACAAATATTTTTCATGTAAAAAAATAAGTAACAGAGAAAATAAAAAGAGCATGCATTTCTCAATCATTCCTAAAATTTAATTATTAACATATCATATTAAATGTAACCATAGAAAATTAATGTTTATATACAAGCAGGAGAGACTGTAATTCTGCAGCCACTGGAAGATTTTGGTAGAAATAGAATGTAACTCCAAACAGAAAAAATGTCAGCATAATAACAATTACTTGCTACTAGATAGTCTTATATTTTTCTCACACAGATCTGGGAAGTGTGGGGGGCAGCAGCTGTTATCTATGCATCTGTTAAGATGGCCACGAATTTTAATGGATTTCCTAATGTTATTAAACACTGCAGACCTCTAGCAGAAAAATATCATGGTGGGTTTTTTTATTTTTTTCCTAAATATCCTTGTCTTTCAAATACTGGAATATAAAGGGCACTGGGTGTCCCAGTTTGACTCAGGTCCGACAACAATGCTCTCGATCCCCCCTCCCCCCAACCCAGATAGGGAAGGAGAGAGAGAAAAAGAGAGAGACTTGGCTGGATTGAAAACTAAACTACACAGCTTTAATTAAAACGCTAATGAATGATACAAGAAAATATATACAATTATATACAAATATATTCAGGAATGGGTAAAAAGCCTCTCGCCTCCCCCCACCCCAGCAACTCCCACAGCACTTCCCTGAACTGGGAAGAGTCCCGAGGAATCCCGGAGCTGCTGCTGGAGAAAGCAGAGAGTTATGGGGGTCACGAGAGATCAAGCCTGAGGATCGACGGTGATGGATGAACAGAGTCCTCCCTGGACGCCGGCCATGGACGGAAGAGAAGGGGAGAAGGAGAAGGAAGGAAGTTGTCTTCTGTGATTTCTGACCTTCCTTTGAGCTTACGTAGATATATGGAATGGAATATCTTTGGCCAATTTTGCTGTCTGTCTAACTCAGCCTCCTACGGGGGGGTCACAGATCTCCCCATAGTGTCTGAGCTGGCAGAGTGCAGGTGCAGCCTTGAAGCCTCAGTAGTTAGAAAAACATTCCACTGTCTTATCAGCCTAGCAGAACACACTGTTGCTAGTTACAAGAAAGCTTACTGAAGGGAAAAAAAAAAAATCAGTAAAAAGAAAAATTGGCTTCATCCTGGCTCAAACCAGGACATTGGGAAATGACTGGGGATAAGCTCCTAAGTTTACTGATGAGGTGTCCGATAAAATTTAGAAAACAAGTTGATGGGTTGTGTTCTATCCTTCTTGCTTACAAAAATAGGATTGATTCAATGTTTTCCTGGGAAAGAATGGCAAAACTGAACTTCAGACACATATAATATGAAGGTATTTCCTTTATTATAGGACCTTCCCTTCTCCTTTGCTGATACTTAGTTGACTTGACTTACATTACCCTTTACACCTCTGAATTTCCCAAGGTGACCTGAGTGCTGTGACCATAAAATAGTAACAACTAAACGGTAACAATCAACATCCATTCAGTACTGACCAGATTACTACAGTTTACACAGGGCAGTGAAGAATATGACTCATTTTATATTATACACAATACAACCCTTCCCAAACTTTTTAGACTAAAAACACACAGAACATTGCATATTAATAGCCAGTGATCTCTTTTGGCTGTAGCCTCTCTGTTCAAATCTAGTCTTTCCAAAGGCACCAAAAGCACAGTGCCCAGTTGCCTTCTGTTACTCTCATTCTGTTTCATTGCAACTCCAGTAGTTCAGCCTATAAAAGTGTAATTATACTTGGTGCTGCTGGGTTAAAGTGAATAGAGCCCATTATTTTACGTTTGATAAGATATAGCAGATCATTCCAGTTGCTTTGTGTCACTGTGATGACACACATCATTAGGGAACCCTACTTAACTGGTAGTTTATGTCTGCTTTGTCTTCCTAAAGTGGGAGTTTCCAAGGATGTAAAACCTTTCATCCAGCAATATCCTCTGGAACTCAAAAGGCATCTCCACAGCTGCTCTGCACAAATTGTACGCAATAGAAGTCTTTGAGAAAGAACAACTTTGGCCTTGGACACTTACCATCTAATGGCCACTGAAGTCAGAGGATATATCAAAAAGAATGCAGCTCTGGTATTAAAGTACAGCTTTTCCTTATAACATTTGTTATAAGGAAACAGGGAAAATGGAATTTCTGTTAAATTGTGCCATTTGCATCCAGACTGAGGTGGCTCAGGATGTTGGATATGCATGACATTCACAGACCCTTCAAACTGCCAATTTAAAAATAGTTGGCATGAAATAATAAAAACGTAAAACTGAATCAGCTATTTTCCTGTGTTTGTTGTTTAAAATTCAAAAGGCATTCCTAAGCTTACAGTGATTGAGCTCCTTATTATTTCTACATAAAAAGGCATAGATGGAAGAACATTGTAAAGCAATAACCTGCAGCTAACTTATCCTTAATATATTAATTTTCTCTCTTTTATAACAGTTCACACATTGTGACTGATTCAACATCTTATTCTAATATAAATACACTTAATCACTTGTAACCAAAAATTGTAATTCAGTTTTGAATGAAAATCCCATCATACCAAAACAGCAATATTTTAAAAGATTTGAAAAAGTAGAATCAGTCTCAGCTTGCCGTTTTGTTTTGTTTTGTTTTGTTTTGTTTTGTTTTGTTTTGTTTTGTTTTGTTTTGTTTTGTTTTGTTTTGTTTTGTTTTGTTTTGTTTTGTTTTGTTTTGTTTTGTTTTGTTTTGTTTTGTTTTGTTTTGTTTTGTTTTTAAAATGACTAATTACTTCATGTAATTTCCAGGACTGCCAGTATACAACTCATTCACATTCATATAAAGATGGATATTCCAAACATTTAAAAATCCACACAAATAGTTTTTGGCAAAATATCAATAAAGTGAAATACTGAAAGTACACTCCCAAGTGAGATTTTAGGATGCAAAAATATTCTCCACAGCACTGAACCTTTTAATACATTTTTAACATTCTCTGGATTTCAAAACAGCAGGAAAAGGTCAAAGGTTCAAACCTCAGATCTCAAGAACAATTTTATTTATAGTATCAGAATATTATTTATAATTAAAACTTCACCAAAAATCACATCAAAAGTGACTTGGAGGTCTTCCAAAACTTCAAGGCTTTGCAAAATATTTTTAATAGATGAGTGGGTTAACTGAGAAACGACTGCAAAGTTTGTTTTAAGTCTGTTCACACAATGAATCTTTCTGCTTATCCCAGTTTTATTCTCAAGAGTGAATGATACTGATATCCCAGATAAGTGCTGACAGTGCATAAAACAATTTGGACTTCACTGCAATTCTCTGTTCTTCTGTTTCACATGCTTGTCCCAGTTGTACTCTTCATTTCACCTTTTCTGTTGGATCCATTTTCTTTCCCCCTTTTCCTCTAACACCATTCTTTTTTTATAGCCCTCATGCCATAGGGCATCTTAAGAGCATGTAAATGTCAGCTGAGGACAGTGACCCACATTACTATTCATACCTTCCTGTAGCAGCTCTGAGGCCAGAGGTTTATGGGGTAATCCTAGGAACCTTACTCCTGGCCATGACACTGGGCAGACCACTCACCCCGCTGGGTGTCCCTAAGGCAGCAGGACGTGGCTTCACGGGGTCTGAAGCCCACACACAAACTAGTGCTGTCTTCTCAGGGCTACACGTAATCTGCACAAAAGAACATTCTCCATCCTTTTTGTTGAAGTTGGATACTGCATACCAAGAGCAAATATTTAATGACTCAGATACAAATTCAACATATAAGACTGAAAAGAACATATAGAACAAGTAACCTAGAGCACTCCTAAGAGGACATAGAAGATCCAGCTCTAAATCCATGCTCCTAATCAAGGCTGTTTATATACACTGCCTCAGCTGACATTTTCCTGTGCTGTTTAGGGAATACAGTATTTCAGGCAGAACAAACATCCCTAGGAGGCACAGGAGGAATAGATCCAGCTTCAGTCAGTGGGCAAGTTTCCCAGATTGTGCACGGATAGATCTGCACCTCATTCTAGACAGAACGGGTTGGAAATCTCTGAAGTCAGTCTCAAAACTCCCACTGCATCAATTAGGGCCAAGAGTTACCTGAAGGAAGCAATGTGCCCAGATGAGTACAGGTTTTTACTAACACAGAGGCAGATGCAAGGGAAGCAAAAATAATAATTCTCACAACCAGAGAAATCTACAGAAGGACTGATGCAATCTTGCAATCAATATTTAAGCAACTTGTACCAGGACCTATGTCTGTTCTGGCTTTGCATGATGGTTGGTGGCTGTCATCTTACACATAATAGCTATTTATACAAAAAATCCAAAATTATTGTTGGTTTTGGTGGAGAATTGACAGATCAAGCCAGAAAATCCAACAGCTTACCTGTACACATGTTAAAGTCATCCTCACTGTCTGTGGGTACAGGTGTTTCTCTTCATTTGCATGGTGAGATTACAACCAGGAGGGCTGTGACACTGGCGGGGGGGGGGGGGGGTAATGGGGGGGGGAGGGGGAATTAAAACTGGTTTTGTGACAGAGTGAGAAAATTGATAGACATTGGAAGAGGAGTTACTTTCAGTAAAAAACAGGTGAAATACCTTCTTGTAATCATTAATTTACGAAGCCTGTGTCCTGATACCAGATGTATGGGATTCTGAACCTTGAAATGTAAGAAAATTGTTCTTATAACATGTTCAGTTCAAATTTGTTTCATGCTTACCATGCTTACTTTACTATTGCAAAATTGCCCCTATTGGATAGAAGCATTTTTTTAATAAAGATTAGATGTGATCACTTTTCCTAAAAAAGTACCTGGTAAGTTTTATTGTTATGTAACCTACACTTCTGGATTCTTTGGTCTGGTTTTGCCACTGTATCTGTAAGATCAAAGACATTTTGGAGAGGTGATAATTTTTTTTCTATTATGATTATTATTTTATGTGTTATATTTCCTGCTCTGGTAGAGGGGTTGGACTAGATGATCTTTCAAGGTCCCTTCCAAGCCCTAAGATTCTGTGATTTTGTGATTCAGTTTGCAATTTCAGATATTCAGAAACTAGAAAATGCTAGAATGAAAGCTGCCACTGCACCATCATTGGCTCCCTTATCCAGAGATAAGAATACAATAGATATTTTTTCCATTTTTAAATGTTATTTCTGCAGCTACCAAAGCATCATAATGGTCTACACAGACACATACACATACCTAGTGATTCCACTCATGCATATGCTGACACTTCATTATCAGCCTCTAAGAAAACATATGTGCACACACAAATTATACAATTTTATCATTATTATTGACCTATTTCATACTTTCATCTTCCATTCCACATTCATACTCTTTTTTGAACTGGTGATACCATTGTCTGTTTCAAACATGGATAGCCATTTAGAATTCAGGAATGAGAAGAGTACAAGTATTCCCCCACCAAGCTGCCTTCTCACTTTCCACCTATCCTTTGATCATCTTCCCCATTTATAGCTCAGAACTGAAATTCCTTTTCTGCCATAGTGGTATATATTACAAAAATCACAGCTCTGTAGCAGCCAGCCTGGATGATTTGCTTTATAGCACTCTAATATAGGAAGTGCTCTGTCCTCCAGGCATCTTAATTACCTTGATATCTTTTTCCTTCTTGCACCAAGGGAATTAGAGCAGCATCCAGTTACCTCTATGACACAGGTGTGTTGTACATCCTCCTGACTTGAGTATCGTTTGTTGGGTTTATTATGACCCCTATGACGAACTGGATTTGAATTTGCTTTGTTCTAGACAAAATACAAACAAAATATTACAAATAGCCCCTCCTGCAAAGACCTTACACCCAAAATAGGCACAGGAAAAGGGAAGGTATGTATGATCTGAGAATCATACATTTTAAGCTACCTAATCACATCAGATAAGCATGAATGAACAAAAAACCAATTTATTCAGTTTGCTGTTGCTGTGTTTCTTTCTCATCAGAGAAGCAGTTCCAACAGTACAGCACTGTGTGCCAGAGGAATCCCTAAGACTTTAAAAAAAAAACACCTAATGTCATGATGCATTCAGTGAGAAGACTGTGATCCACAGTCTTCTGAGAATCTTCCATCTTGGCAAACTGACCTCAGTCCACCAGGCTTATTGGGCAATGATGCTGCCTCTCAGTGGTGGACCAAACTCAAGACCACTTCACTTGCCTTATGATATATATAGGAATTAATACTTTCAGCAAATGTGAACAAAAATTATCAAAAATGATAGGATAACTCAGATTGGAAGAGGCTTTAGGAGGTTTATAGTCCAACCTTCTGCTCAAAGAAGGTTCACCAGTAAGCTCAGACCAGGTTACTCAAGGATTTAACCTATTGGTTCTTGACAAGCTTCAAAGCTGAGATATGACACCTTTTCTAAGCAGCCTGTTCCAGTGCCTGACTGTTCTCATGGGGAAAAAAAATGTACCTTATATCCAGTCAGAACCTCCTTTGTTTCAGTTTATGTTCCCTGTCTCTCAACCTTCTGCCATGCACTGCTTTGAAGAGTCTGGCTCCATCTTCTTGATACCTTCCCTGTAGGTACTGGCAGGATGCTGTTAGGTGCCTCCAAAGCCACCTCTCCTCCAAACTGAAGAAGCCCATTTCTCTCAGCTTCTCCTCACAGGGCAGGTGCTCCAGCCACTGAGTGTCCCAGTGACCTTCTGCTGAACTACCTCTACTCTATCAGGGTTCTTGTGTTGTGGGAAGTATCTAGGTATGGTTTAACAAGTGCTGAGTAAGCCTACATTAGATTTGACAGAGAAGTTATGTAATAAAGGGTGTAAATGTTTTCACATATGTTTACTGATTTACAAAATCAGTAGGCATAATGCCATTACCTGCAACTGAGTTTGCCCTGAACCCTGAGATGATAACCACAATGTTGCAATTAGCATTATAGACTATGAACCTTGTTTTTTCTGCAGACAAATGCCTGATTCAGAAAGCTGTGTGAACCCTTACTTAGAGCTCCATAGTGTAGTCCTGAGAGAAATGTAGCTGCTGCAGTACAACATTCAGCACAGGCTTGCCCCTGTGCTACTTACTGCCTTGGGTGAGCACTACAATCTGAGATAGATGTTGCTGCAAGCCAGCTGAGACAAGACAGTTCAGTGTTGATATATTTCATTTCATGCTGGAAGCATTTGCAATTGAAGCAGTACTTTACCAGGACTGTTAAAAGGCAAATAAAGTTGAAAAGAAGTACTATAACTTCTGCATTTTAATAATATTGTCCTGGCTGGAAGTCTGTGCACAGAGAAGAAATGGTTTGTATTGCTAATGTGATTCTGTGTAATAGAAGCCTCTGAAATAACCTTTATGAAAGTGATACTACATTTTTTGAGGGTATAGGATAACACTGCAAAATGAGAGACCTAAAATTAGGTGTAACATTTAATGAATAATGGATTTCTGGAAATTATTAAAGAGTATCTGTGGAATGCAGAGCTTCAACTCCTTATGTTTAGGCAGGACAAAAAAAGAGGCTGCCTTCAACTCTTCAAACAGCTTAACGTTTTGAATGACACTCCAGAAATCAAATATAAAGGGAATAACCCCTCCTTTATTAGCATTTCCACCACAATATCACTTCCTGAAGTTACAAGTGGTCTGTAAAAAACACCCAGGAAAAAGAACAGAACTTTTAATTAATACAGAAAACTAATCTAGTTATGGCTATATCTCTCTGAGCATTGCTGGCTAACTTCAGATGTTCTGTCAGTCATCCCTATAGCACTGTATTTCAGCTCTGATCTGGACTTTCCATTGTAATACGTATGTAGCCAGCACGATTTCAGCTGAGCAGCAACTAGATATTCATCTCAAAAAACAAAAACAGGAAAGTGCACTGGCTTTAGTAGTCACCCAAGTACAAGACTGGCTAATTCATGGAACAGTATTGTACACTAATTGCAGAATAACCACTGTATGCTCCATCATTTTTTGGCTATCAGGCTGTAGATAAGTGTAACCAGGTTTCCTGCTACAATAATTTTATCCAGGAAAAGGAAAGGTGATGAGAAAGGCTGTTAAACAGAATCATAAAGGCAAGAAAATGGCCTTCATAAAGAAAAAACTGGTTTTATACGTATGTGTACATATATATAAAGAAACCCTGCTATTTCTAGCATTTGTTATGCATATTTTTAATTATCTTGCCAGCTAGAAACTTCACAGATCTCACTCTGCTGCACAGCAGGAGCATGTTTATGGGATGAAGAAGGACACAACAAGTTGTTGGCTGTTGGCTGTGGCCTGTGCACATGTCTAGCAGCAGACCTACAGCAGAGGTAAAAAGACACGTTAGCATTTTAGGCCACACAGAGCATTCCCACTCCATCCTACTGAGCACAGGGATGCAGAGGCAAGCTTGTCATTAGACTGCTTTTAATCACGATTCATCCTATCAACAGCAATGTTGAAGGTAAATTTTAACTAAATTTGATGCATGCACAGAAGACTGTGAGAGCAGGAAGATAAATGTTTTGATGTTGTGGAAATAACAAACATAGTACATACTGTAATTTAGTAAAGATATTTACTTAAGATTTATCCCAATCCAGTCCCTGACCGCACAAAGTAGGAGAAGAGAAGCAGCAGAAAGAAAGTTATACTGCCATAACTAAGTCCAAGAACCCAGCCAATAATACTGCTCAAATGAAAATACCCATCTGGCCAGCAGGGCTGGCATCAAGGTTACTGGGGATGAAGCTAGCCTAGTTCTGCACAGCCCCCCTGCTTGCAGCATTGCTGTATGACCACAGTCAGAAACTGGTGTCTGAGCTGGGGAGGAAAGGAGAGAGGTAGATAAGAAGGGGAACAGTTCAGACAGGTATTTCTGAAGTTGGCAGGGGAAAGTGCGCAGATTGTACTTTGGAATGCAAGATTTATTTGGCAGAAAGAGCAAGTACCACAGCTATTGTGCAGTTCAGTGGGGTACCCATGTGACATGTAGTCTGCTCAGAGATCAGACAGGCTAAGGAAAGAGATCAAATGGCAAGAACATATTCCCTAGCAATGACACAAAAGATGAAAGTAGAGTTTCTGTGACCCTCATTGACAGGACCAGAAGAGTACCGATTAGCTGCAACTCATTAACTGAAAGTTCATCTCACTCCTCTAAAGAGTTCAACCTTTTAACCCCACCATGAGCCACTTTTCCAATAGATGCCAAGAAGAAATCAAGCCATTCAACAGCAGCACTGATGTCCATCTATGCATAAATGAAGAAAGATTTTTGTATAATGAGAAGAACTCAAGATTCACATGGATTGGGCTAGGCAGAAGCACATCAGGGCTGTGTTTGGGTTTGATATTCTTCCAGGACACAAGATGTAAATATTTGATATAATTTATGAGATTAGATGTTTGTAATATAGAGTCAATAAAATGGATCAGGAAGTGAACCCAGCCTGCTCAGAATGACAGTAACGAGAACATGATTTATTGTATCCTGTTCAATAAATGAGGAGCAAGGTCACTTGATCAAAATTACAGCTTCTTCAAACCAGGTATATCACCATCTCTTTTTTCTTTCTCTTTTCAAAATTATGGCTTGCTGATGACTTAATTCTATGGGTTGTGTGAATTGCTACTGAGATAACAACCATGTATTTCAGTGAAAAGACTAGGTCCTCACTATCTTTGAAAACTGTCCATGATAGTTGTTTTCATCTTAAAATATGAATCATATATCAGTTATATCTTGGGAGTAGCTCTGAAGAAAGGTACAATACAATCCACAGTGGTTGTTTGGTGCTGTATTAGAAGCAGCAAGTGACTTTGCAAATTTTTGTTCCTTCTGTGATGTTAGCACCAGAGCATGTGCTCTGTCTGTGCTGTTCCAGCCATGAATTATGCCAAGAACAATAGAAAATTGTGTCCTTTTCAAATCTGTTGTTAAATAATTGATCGTTTTGCTGCCACCATGAGGACACCTTTAGAAACAATGCTTACATGGCAGCGAGTCTTGGGCTGTGGGAGATCTATGAAGCATGTTAATTAAAATTACTAATTTAAAAAAAGTATTTTGGCAGTCAAAGATAAATAAATGCACGAGAGATTTGTTTCCTGAGTTCCTATGGTCTGAAATTACACATGACAGTCCTTCGGTAGAGGGTGAGAGAATTCATTTAGATTAAATTATCCTTTCATTTCCTTTTCTAAAACATCAGAAAACCTCCCTAACTGACATTTTTGCTTCTGTGTCAGGGATAGCATTACAAATAATTTTCTATGATTTTCTCTTCGACAGGCAGAGAACTAATTTTAATCAATACATCATAAGCTGTTATTACAGCTATTTTATGTCTTCATTCAGCCTGCCCTTCATAATTATGTGGGTTTTCTCCTGTTTGTTTGTTTTTTTTAAAGCTCTGGATGGTGGCAGATTTCCACCACCTAGTGGAAAAAGTCTGCATTGTCTCCTGAAAAGCTGTTCAGATTTCTCTCTACTGCCTGTTCTAAAACTCCCCAATGCAAGCTCATTTTTGCCAGCACTCATTACTGAAGAAGTTTTCTTTTTCCCATGCACTGTTGAACACATACAGGTGCACACAGCTCCCTTTGAATGTTTCGGGACGTTACAAATTCCACAAACCATATGTCTCAACATACAGGAATTCTATGTCTGTGTGTTGATTTGTTTTTTTAAATAATTCAGTTATTTGTAATGTGAAAGGGAAATTGAAAAGCTTTAAAAATGGAGCAAGATCTGTCAATGAACATCACCTCCAGACCATCTGTTTTGTGGGAAGCCCAGATCCCCACTCAAGTGCACACTCCAGTGCCAACTATGTCAAAGTCCACTAAATTTGTTCATGCAATGTTCTCTGTCAGGATGCTCTGTATTTTGGGTACCAAAACTGAAACGCCAAATCAAGTCAGGGGAAAACTTTCAGAAAGGAGAAGTTTAAAGAAAGATAAACGCAAGTGGTGCCATTGTCACCTCTTGAGAGTTTCCTGCCAGGAAAGTCTCTATCCCTTGCACACCAGTGGAGCATCCTCTCCCTTCCCACTTGTTCCAAAGTGAGCAACTGGTGCCTCCTTTGGCATCAGAAAAGAAGAAATCACTTTTCAGATCCAGCTCTGAGCGTGAACTGCCAGGGGTAAGACCAACAGGATAAGAAGCTCTCTTTCGACATTGTCCAGATGGAGCGATGACACTGAGGAAAATCCTGTGCCTTCTTTTTCTGAGGGAAAAAAAAAAAAAATAAAAATGCCGTTCTCTTGTCCTTATCATTAGATGACTCACAGTATTTAGTTTATCCCCATAATGGTTCTCTGAATCAGGAAAATGTTACTCTCTCCACTTCACACTTGGAGAGATTAAGGTGTAGCTTTACAAAAGGCTGTCATGATGACAATTAGTCACCTTTAGGAGTTAGAGGCTTAATAACACCTTTGGGAGTTACTGGATTTAAGTGCTACAGAGATCCTGAGAGACCTTCCTCCTGTTTTGTTATCTTCCTAATTCTTTGGACTGATTGAGGAAACAGCTTTTTTCCAGCACTCTTTTTTCCAGCTAACTGTCACTTCATTCATCTTTGCTCCAAAGATCTTCAAAACTCCATCTAATTTGCCGTGTAACATTGGAAGCATGCAGGCACATCCTGGCAGCAGAAAAATTCTCTGAACATCTCAATACCCTCTCCTGGCAATGATGATCTATTAGCACCTAGTTCACAGCCACGATCTGTCAGGATCCAGAAATGAGCTGGCTCTATGTCTCTCCTCCAGTGCCCACTTTTTTTTAGAGCACATATGATGAATCATGGTCTTCACAGGATAAAAAAGGCAATGGCAGAGTTAGTGTCACCTCTCCTGCTTTGTCCAATTGCTCAGCTATCATGTGGCCAGCTTAAGCAAATTTCAGTTATTGCTTCCTGTTTCCCAGGTGAGGGCTGTAGCTCTCAAATAACAGGGCATTTAAATCTAGTTCTCAGTGCCACTTGATAAAGTTGTACCATTTCCATGAAATGGTAAAGGAAAGGTTTCCTTGAGCAAGGAAAGGTTTCAAGCAAACCTTTCAGGGGTTAGGACTTTCATATTAAGTTTATGTTTTTGCAGAAGGAATAAGAAAATACAGTGCATGATTAGCTGGCAAGAAATTAACAGCAAGTGAGAAGTATGGCCTGTGGTACCCATAAAAAGAATCTCCCAAAGAGGCAAATTATTCCAAAATTAGAAACCCTACTGCTTTATAGATACCTAAGAAAGAAATAGAACTAAGCTATACAACACAAATTGTTGGAAACTACCATAAGATGCTTCATTTTCTGCCAAGACAGATAGCTAAATTGAGTATAAATATCGATCAAAACTCCTTATCTATCAGAACAACAGCTTTAAGGAGATAAGACTTTGTCTTGAAATGCCTTAAGCTGCAACAGGTGACCACCACTCATAACAGAGAAATCAGTCATCAGCTGTTCTGCAAGGACAGGGCCCAGGCCAGAGGTCTCCCAGAAGGAAATCTGAATAGAGAGGAGACTGCACTCTCTCAGTGATGAGAGATCCAATTAATTTTGAGTACACCAAGCTCACTCTGGAGTATTTAACTACTCCCAGCAACAGCAGAAAGAGGCAGTTTGATGCCTACTTTGGGATTGGAAATATTGCATAATAACATCATATTGGGACAGCTACTGTAGCTACTTCTGTAAGACTACAGAAATTCAAACTACAAATCTCAGGTTCTTATGGAAAGGGAAATGTTGGTCCATAAAGCATAACAGAGGACTTTCATTCAAAGAAATGGCTTCATCTGTATTAGCCCTGCAGAGTATTGGGAAGGCTTCTTCAAGTGGCGTAAGAAATTCTCCATCTCAAAATGAGTGAATAGAACACAGATATAAAATTGTCCCTTGCATTGTAATAACTTTTAAGAAGACCTACATCTCCCTCAAATTAATGCATATGCCTAACTCTTGGCCAAGTAATGTCTTGCAAGTGTCAATGATCCGTGTCAATGATCCTCTAATAGGCTTAACAATAAGTTCTTCATCAGCGTATGAATGGCCATTCTAGTCACTGGCAAAATGTCATTGTATCACAGAGCTGAAGGAAGAAAAAATGATGCTGAACAGACTAATAACCTCTCAGTAAACAGTACCTCAGCTCCCAAGCTTGGCAAATGCCACATGCTGAGCACAGGTCTCCCTGGCTCCTGCCTCATTTACCCCCAGGCAGGGGTTGCATTTCACAGGTTCACAGGGGCCACCGCTGACCCTTCCCCAGGAACGCACACAGCAGGTTCCACTGACCTGAAAATGGCCCGCTTTCCCACCTCCAAGATGGGCTAAAGTTCCTCTGTGACAGCCCCTAACCCAGCTCTGCCCTACATCTGCAGATCTTTGAGAGGTCCATGTTTTGGGGCTGACTTGTCAGACATCCCCACCTACCTTCCTGCTCTGGCAGAGGCCTCATGCCCCTTCCTTCCCTCCCCAGGGCTGGAGAAGCGTTACAGCTTCACCTTGGTGGTTGGTCTTCCCTCTTCTCCTGAAAGGCTGCCACGTTTGCAGTGAAGGGGGATGCTGAAACACTCAGGAACATTTCAAAAGATGCTTATGTTAATTCCTTTTTATACTTGATTTGATCAGGAGCCCCTGGGTGTACCACTCTAGTACAGCAAAGTAGCTTGACAGACCAAGGATAATAAAGACAGTATGGCTGGATTGGAAATACTGATAGGAAATGTTTCACTCCTACATTCATACTTCTTTCTTTTTTGAATTAATGCTTTTGATCAGCTTCTCTTTTGCCAGACTTCCTTGTTCTTTCTCCATATGTAAGCCTAGCAAGTACACAATTTCCATCAAAATAGCAACATGTAAAATAAAAACGCATTAAAATGGCATGACTGCTGTTCTTGCAGAGGGGATAAATAAATTTAAAAGGAGAGGAAAAAAGCCGTTGAAGAAAACCAAGCTTTTCTGACAGCCGACTCTGAGCAGCAGTGCCCTTTTGAAAAGCTTAAGGACACGGAGGCGTCTCATTTATCTCCACACAGACACTTGCGAGGTACCACCTGTGCCCATGGGCTGCCCCTGCCCTTCCTGGCCCCGCTCAGCCCAGCCCAGCCCTGCCCTGCCCTGCCCGCCCTTCCCTGCCCGGCCCGGCCCTTCCCTGCCCT
>NW_009952840.1:118706-129251 GCF_000747805.2 Chaetura pelagica | reverse complement strand
GGTGGGAGCGGCAGCAGCGGAACGTGACAGGTGAGCAGAGAGCGGTGCCAGCTGAGTTGCTACGGCCTGTTGTCCATTGCCAGCAGGCTTCCCTCTGCTGCAGAGGCCACAGAGTTTTAGTAAATGGCAGCTCTCTCCGGTGTTGGCAACAAAAATACCTTAACATTCTCAGGCCCTGGGCAGGCACTGGCAACATAGAAGTAGGAAGGTGACGTGTTTTCAACAGGCCTGCCAGGGTATGTCCAAACTGACTGGTGGTTTCTGCTCCCCTCAGCCGAGGTGCTTGAGTAAAGCCCTTGGAGCGCCCTCAGACTGTGGTCGGTTCTTGGGGAAGACACAAAAGCATGAGGAGGATTCAGCAAAACTCAGGGGGATGTTTGCTATTTTATGGCTTATCTCGATGCCTTGTTCTGACCGCGTTTCTCAAGGAGGAGGCCTAAGTGAGTCAGTCAGTCTGTATTTATAGATGCTGAGTCAGTTCGGTAGGTTCATTCCCTCCCCCTGCATTTCAGCCAGCTGACTCACTTGCTGTCCATAGCCAGGGATCCTCCTGCTGCTGAGGGCTTTTTTTCTGAAGCTGAATGTAGTTCAAAACTGCCTCTAAAAATAAGGGTCTCAGGGAGCTCTTTTTTAAAGTCACTTGACTACATTCACTTAAAATATCTGTGCCAAACAAGAAGTAACGAGCTGCTTGGGATCAACATAGCGGCTCAGGCAAACCAATCTGAGCAAAATCTTACAGGTGGGTGGGCATCTACAAGAAGCATTTCTAAGGAAGGTTTTCTTCAACTCTACAATAGGTTGGTTGACTTTTAAAAAAAAAAAAATAAAAAAGGCAAAAAACTAAATTCTATTTTAAATAATATCATTAAATTCTTTCTTTTTTATTTCTGGTTTATGGGGAGCAAATTTTTCCTTCCTTATCTGGTTATTTAAGCTTGCTCCAGGATGGAAGTCAGACAGTCACTGATGACACACAAAAACAACTAGAATCCATGTCACATCATCTGTTGAAAAATAATAATAAAAAATATATATATTGTTATCACCTACATATCTACCTATGTGATTTTGAGTACTCAGGGAGAGGTCTTCTAAAGAAAATGCTTCATGTTCCTCTCAGGAAAAAAAAAACACACAAAAAACAAAACACTAAAGCACTTGGAACTTCCGCTGAGAAGCAAAGGGTGTCTGTGAGTTTCAAAATTTTGTGTCACCTTGTAGACAAGCTCCATTTTCCAAAGTCAGTTATGTGGTGAAGAAGATATTAAGATTAAATGAGCAGTGCAGAACTTAAAAAGCAAACCCATAATCATTAATAGATTTTTAAATTGGCGGGCAATCGATTTTTAAATTGTCCTTTCACCCTTGTGTGTAACACAGTTTGCCTCACAGTGATAAATTAGCAGCAGCACTGTGCTGTGACTGTCTCTACTGGAAGGTTCTCATTACCATTCAAGGGTTTTGCTGGCTGATCAGTGAGTCGTGGACAGCATTTTGATTGCTGAAGAGTGGCCCAGAAACCAGAGAAAGGGTGGGAAACAGAGTCTGTAAAAAACTTTTATTGAATTATATGATTGAACCTTTTCTCAAATAAGACTAACTTCTTTGGATATAGTGTTACTGTTTGTTATGTATCCCAGAGGCAATGACAGTACATTCATCCTCTCTGTCCCTCTCTTTAAATCTGAGTATTCTTGTTAATCTGTCAGGAAAATAAGAACAGCGACATGAACCAAATGGGCTTTTTCTTAATTGAATAGTTCCCTTAATCCCAGTGGCACTGGGCTGAGATCTAAGGTTTGGATCCAGCTTTCATTATGCACCAGCATCTTCCAAGCTAAATTACAGTAACAACCTATAAGATCAAGTTAAGCATCTTCTCAGACAGATGGTTTTCAGTTACAAGTCAAAACATAAATCCAATTTTTACTTGCTGTTTGGCATTTTTTCTATCTAGATGTTGCTTAATCGGAGTTCTAATTAGAGCTGGTTCAGATTTTTTTTTGTCAAAATAAACACTTTCAAAAGGCTAATGCTTTCATGGAGCACATTGGTTTGCTTCCATTTCCAGTGGGGTAGGTTCTGAATCCCAGAGCAGAAACTCCAGTGAGAGAGGTGAAATTAATAAGAAAACTCCTGCTTTGTTCAGTGCTGTTCCACTCTCCTCATTTTGCAAATACCTTGACATCACATTTAGTGTTCCTGAACAGTATGGGTTGTAGGCAACACACAGCTCATCACCTTTGAGAGCATGTGGTCTAACAAAACTTGTGACAATCCTTTTGCCACTTCAGGAATTTTCTCTTTTTCCAAATTCAGAATAAACACATCATTATTGTTTTTTCCCCATGCTCAGCATTGTTTTGTTGCCAGTGAATGACACACATGAACTGAACTCTTACTGGAGTTTAAAAATAAGTGTTATATTAAAATTCCAGGTATCTCAAGAGGGTAAAAAAGCTTTCTTAAAGGTAAAATTGCTTTGCAGGGTTAGTGTAATATAAAATAACTGGAAAATTGGAAGGTAACAATGGACTTAAATTTCAATTGGGAAAATTTATTTAGCTTTCAAGAAAAAAAAAAAAGTGATTACTTAAGCACTAGATTTGTGGAAGGTCCCTCATTTAAATATTTTAGCATGTGAATGGCCAAGCATTTGTCAGATTAAGTAAAAAAGGCATGGATTTGACTGCCTCTCAAAATCCCCCTTTACTGACTAGTTTCACAGTCAGATACAGTTTGATGGTTTTGGTTTAACAAGAACATGGACTGTTGTCAATATCTGGAACAAAGGAGTGAATTTCTTAGCAACCAGGGGAAAGAACTGTTTTGTCTGTTGATGTTACCTAATGACCTAAAGATTCGGCCAACATTGCAGGGACTGGCAGGCTGGCACCATGATGCCTTTGATGGGCGCTGAAGATAATTTCTTGGTTAAATCTTTTAAGTGTTTCTCCTTGCTTACTAGGATCTCTCTAATATTGTCCATATTTATTCAGCAGAAGATCTGAAGTCAATGGCATGTGATGTCTCAACCCTTTGTGCACCATTTTTATTTACAGTGGACTCAGAGAAAAAAAAAAAAAGCAAATTCCTTTGGAGAAATACCTCTATAGCCTGCAAGTAAAACAAAAAGGAAGGAATATGTAGCAGAGGGGGTGGATTAGATGATCTTCAGAGGTCCCTTCTAACCCTGGCCACACTGTGCTTCTGTGAAGCAGTACTACTGAGAAGAATGGCTGTGACTACTGTAAGAAGAAGCTATGACTGTCAGATCACCTTCCTTCTCTTGTTTGTTGTGGTACCAGGCATTGCAAAGGGTCGTGAGATGTGCAGCCATACAAGAACAGAGATCTTACCCAAGTCTAGAGGAAACATGGGAACATCCATGTACAGCACAGAGATTATGCCACATGCAGTTGGAGCTTGGAGTTTACTAGTCACTTAGCTGTTTATTTAAAAGGAAAATAATGGAGCACTGGAATGATCTGAAATTTACTTTAGGGTCAAGCTTGTAGAAGATTTTAAGAGTCGAGTATTGGTTTGTTTGGGACTATTTCACTGTCAGCGTATTAGACAGAAATGTTCCCCTGAAGTAGATGCTGCTTGCTTCTGTTTAGGGTGGTGCTCCAGAAAGTGGGGATGGAGTGGTCATAGCACTCTGCTGTCAAAGCAGCCCTCTCAGCCCTGCTCTGGTCTCACAGGGCAGCAGTTCTAAGCATTGTAAGTCAATGTTGGTAACTTGAGCTGAGAAACCATAAGCAGCTGTTTGCAGTGCTGTCCTATGAGTCAGCAGTGCTAAAAGGATGGGCCTAAGGAGCAAAGGCCTTTGGACCTTTGCACTTTTTCAGTCACTGACCTTAATTATTGATCACTAGAAGTGAATAAGTGATTCAGTATGAAAAGGATGATTCAGGGCCTCAGTCCTGTGTTATACTGAGCACACCTGCACATTGTTATGCCCCAGCTGGTCCTAAGTCTGTGACAGCTGAAGGTACTTGGCACCTTACAAGATCAAAGCATGAAGTAAAAAAAACCCCAACACTTCTAATCAAGATTAGGGCCAAAAAGGTGGGTCCCTTATGTGTACTTATTGAATAAGAGATATGCAGGACAAGATGAGGTAGATGAGGAAGCTTAAATTTATTTGGGGGCTGTTGCTGTAGCACAGGTTTTGTTTATGGTTTCCTGCCAGAAAAAATCAACTATTGGTGCCAGTTTCTACTGGAGCACAGACTGCTCTGATAATGCAGTTGCAACAAGAGTTGTGACAAATCCACGTGTTTGAGATACACAGAGTGCAAAATACTAGAGTTGTTTCTCCCTGGCTAACAAGTACAGATGTGTGTCTGTGCACGACAGAAGCTTGAAAGCAGTTATGGTAGCTACAAGATGAGTGGGAGAGTTGAGAGCTTAATACTGTCACTAAAAAGCAGCTGACAGCTTGGAGAAGAATAGAGGAACCAGTCTGCGAGTGTCATGTTTTTAGTCTTACGATACTTTTTCTTTCATCATTTAACAGCATTTACAGAAAGATATTCGGGTTGGGCTTTTAAGCTTTCTTTCCTTAGAACTTATCCTGCACTTACTTTTATCACTCCCTGTTAGCTATATTAAAGTCATCTTTGTAATTGCCACTTGTGATGTTTAGAGGAGATAATTACAACTGCAGCTGGGAATTAACAGTAGGAGTAATAAATTCTGAAGACCGACATCACGGTTTTCATGTGAATGACTTGACAGTAACATATCAGGAAAAAAAAAATCAAGAAATAGAAAGAAGGTATAAAACCCAGCTGTAAAGCAAAGCACTCCTAATAGCAGGAACAGAACTGGTGGGTGAATACTTATAAAGATTTGTGGACCTACTTCTTCACTCTGTTGCAGATAATGAAGTAGTCAACACAGAGAGGACTATCATTAATTCTGCAAAAGGAGACTACAATGCAAGTCTTCACTTTGATTACTTTTTTCTGTAAAATTGCCCAGAAGAGATAAGAAAGCACTGGATGAGAAAGAGAACTCAAAGTAAAAGAGAAGATGTTGGAGGTACTCCATAATGTTAGCTGCCATTGCACTGTTGTGATGGGAGTAGCCAATTTATTTCTTGATAATGGAGATTGCCTTTTAACATGTGCAAGTGGAAGGCTTTGAATACTAACATTACAAAACTTCCCACCAGTGCCTTATGTGATCACACTTTTGGTTCTCAGTCTCCACAACTGTGGAAAGTCAGAGTGAGAAGGTGTCAGCTTCTGCTTTCACCGTCTGACAAGTTCCATTTTAAAAACATCAAGGTCCAGACCAGATTTCACCTGGCCCTTCTCCGATAGTGGCCAAGAGCAACTATAGCAAAGAGTACAAGAACATGTAGTATTTTCCTCACATCACTTTATAAACACTTGGCCTTCACCCAGATACTGGCAGCAGATACTGAGTACAATGTACTGGCATTGCTATGAGATGGGTATTATTAGACTGAGTCCTCTAAACCCACTTGCCATGTAAGATAACAGGACACTCACTTTCAGTCAGAAAAAAATTGGGCTGAATATAGTGAAGAGGGTTTTTTCACTGAAGTTTATTTTTTCACAAAAGAAGTAGTAAGTCAATTTAAATGCACAGAAAGGAAAACCAACAAACTCCATGGTAGAATTGGATTATTTATAAGTTATGGAATCTAAAATTATCCCTAAATACAAATAATAGAGAAGAAAACACAAAACTTGTTCCAAAGGAACAGGAGAATGACTAAGTGAACAAAGTCATGCTGGAATCATATGAACAGAAATCACTATTTTCTGTGATCTTTCACTTACATTTAAAGTAAAACTAAGACCTTAGCCCTGCAATTTACAATGCATAGAGAATCTGGAACTCTTGTCCAAAACTGTTCACAATCCATTGTTTATTGTAAATCATATGGGCTTAGTTTTCAAAATCTATATTCACATAAAACAGGATAAAATAATATTTTTAAAGATTGTTCTTTCGGCTGAATTTTCCAATGCTCCAGTGACAATATCAGAATGTTTAAGTAACCCATGTGCCATATGTGAAAATAGGAATACATTAATATGCTGAATCTTGTTCCAAAGCAGATCATTTCTCCAGGGACTTTTAGCTTATCATGGGATCCTCATGAAGGTTAGGAGACTGTGTGAAGAAGTATCTCCCCTTTTCCTTAATCCCTGGTTGATTTAGATGCTTTAATATAATATTGTTCATTTTCTTAAGCTCTTCTATGTTCTTCTTTTCAGATATCAGTCTGCTTGATATTTGGTCCATCTGGTTTCTAGTTTGAACTTGAAAAGGAAATTGTACTGCATTAATTGGCAACATTTAAGTCAAGAGAACCATGCGAGTTTGTTGGTAATTATAATGAGTAAATATATTAATCAGGAAAACAACTGCAGAAGTGCTGCAGAAGTGCTGAAGTGCTGCATCTGGTGGATTTACCTACTCACTACATTCTTTAATTGCTTATTTTCTCCTTTCATGCATGTTAGTGTAGTGTGATAAAATCAACTATGGCAATGTGAAATTTTGCAGTTTTCAGGTCTGCATCTGTTCTGTTAATGTCCACAGGACATTAACCCCCTCTTCTTGATCCTATTTCTGGGCAGCATGCAGCCATGGTCCTCATGGGAGACTTCAACCACCCTGACATCTGTTGGAAGAACAACTCTGCTAAACACAAACAACTCAGGATGTTCCTAGAGTGCAAGGATGCTAACTTCCTTTTCCAAGTAATCGAGGAACCAACAAGGAGAGGTGCTATGCTGGATCTTTTATTCACCAACGAGGAAGGGCTGGAGGGATGTCAAGCACTTGTGGGCAAATTCAGTCAAAGGTTAGGATTTCCTCTTCAAAAAGGAAAATGAGGATTTTTCCTGTGCTCCAGCGGATTCCTTAAAAGAAATCCTGATTTTACATGGATTACAATTCATTCAAAATGGACTTGTAAGTTAAAATAATGTACCTTGTACTCTGCTCGATACCATTAGCCTTGAAAACCCCAAGCTGGGTAGGTCTCCCTAAATCAGGGTCACCTGTAGCCAGCTGTTTAGATAAGCCAGCCCGCATAGCCCAGCCAAAGCAGAACAGTAACTATGTGTCTACAGGGTCAATGCTACATGCCAGTGTTGATGTAGCTTATCTGATTTTTTGTTTCTTATGTTTGATATTTTCTTAGTTCCAAACCAATTTCCAGCCAGTACTTAGCTGGCAACCTTCATGTTTTTCTTCAAGTAGCCTGATGGAAGTTAGCCTGGGTATAATTCCAGTTTCAGTGGAATGACACCAATACTGAGTTTTATCTGGAGTGGAATGGATGGCATGTTGTCAAAGTATCTCACTGCCATACAGTCATCTTTAAAATTTAACTTAATTTCCAGATGCCATTTTAAGCAGCACAGTATATAACCCTGCTGATATAAAGTCTTCACAGAAGCTCACAAAACTTTTGCTCTGAGAAGAAAATTGTGCCTTTTAGCTCAGAAAGTGGATGACCAAGATGCGCTGCCTTTGACCATGCAAATACAGCAGCAGCATGTCATAAGGTAGCATGACACATTTCAGCAAAGTTCTTATTCCAATGGGCCCTACCTTGAAGAACCACTCTTTGGTTTACTTACTTATTAAGAATATTACAAATGAAACAAGTGCCAAACTGATGATCAAAGTGAGAATAAAAGTGGTGAAGAATAAGCGCTGTTTGCTTAGGTTGCTCACTGCTGTGTTTTCTCCAGTACCACCAGTGCTCTCTTCCTCATCTGTCATGAGATATCAAATAATTTAGTGATAAAGTTTGTGAGAGTTGGTTAAGATAAACATGACAAAATGCTTCTGGCTCCATGAAATGATGCACAATATATCATAACATAACTGCTTTACAGCTCAGTTTTGCGTATATATATTCATTCACTACATTTGTTCCTTCTTCTGTTTGACAATAGAAGTATTCTTGGGATTATTAATTTACCAAATTAAGCACCTCAGTTAAGCTTCTGATGTTGGATAGGATGAATGTTTATATTATAACAATTTTTTTCAGTATTCTTCTTAAGGTTTTGTTTCATTCCTGTAAAAAAATGAGGTATATATCTTCCCAAATTGCCAAAAATTGAATGGACTCTTACATGGCCTACATAGGTTGTCCTTCAAGCACATGAAGAATGAGGGGGAAAAAAGGACAAATAGTTGCTATGCTGCCCTTGAATGAGCATGGCAAGCCAGTTTATTACTTTTTAAAGAATGTGTTGCATATAGGGAAAGTCAGTAGTTTCTCTCATAGAAAGAGCTGTAATTAAAAGAGAGGTGGCCATCAGCCTTAAAGATAACAGGTAAAGTCAAGTGAGTGCCATGAGAAAATTCATGTGAATATTTAAAAAAAATCATACTTGAGCCAGATTTGTATAATCCCAGATTTGCATACTACTTTAACTATTTACTAAGGTTTGGTTCTATTTTATATTTTGGAGGGAGCCGGAAGCTAATGTCATTTCATTTTGATGTCAAATACATACTAAAATTACATGCAAGTTAATGTAATTCTTCATCCTGTAATAGCTCTTTTGGCATTCTGAAAGGGAGAGTAGCCTGTGCAGATGTGAAAAATATATTTCTAGATCATGTTCTTCTTGTAGCTGGTAGAAATCTTTGAAGTCTTTGCAACTGAGCCTGTAGTGATAAAGCTGAGGGAAGGCTGCATATGTCATTACAGCACTTTAATAATGAACCAAGCTGGGGCTGACCAACTCACTGAGCTAACACGAAATCTCTGGGAATACCTCTGCTTTTCTTCACTGCATTTAACACACCCCTGCCCATGGGGAAGCTGTAACCTTTTAATTTTGGGGTCTGTGGATTTTTTTTTGTTCCCTTAGCATTCATAACAAATGCTTATATACTAAGTGCCTACACCAATATTTCTTCCTAATCAGACTTATAAGGATGGCAAGGGCCTGCTACTGCTGTCTCTCAAGCACACTAAGCTATCAATAGAGGTCTCAAAAGTGGTTTGTGTTTGCTCTGCCTAATGAATGCTTCTTAGTTTTTCAGCTGGCTGAACATGCCAGATAGCAGTGGTGTGAGGAATCAGTGAACGCGGATACTTGCCAAGCTGTAAACAGTGGGACCATTTCATCATCTAAAACATAAAGACATTGCTGTTTGGCTGCTACCAAAGCAATTTAAAAGTATATAAATTTTAAATAGCTTGTAACATGTTTGCTAGTGTGTTTGATTATGCCAGGTCATATTAAGCTAATGAACAAAAAGATTGCTGTGTACTGCAATGCTCCCTAAAAACAATTTTTTAACCAAATTGGGAATCTGCTGTATTACTAATAGATCATTCACAAGATTTTAGTGTTTATCAGGAATTGAAAAATACTCCATAGCTCTCACTGATTTTCTGGCAAGAGAAGCAGAATTTTATACTGCTGAGTAAGGCAGCTAAAGACTGTCAAAAGTTAATTTTAGATATATAACTGATGGGATAAGATATCTACACAATGTCCAAGTTAAAAAAAAAATAATAATTATATATATATATTTAAAAATAACTCTAGAAGGAGCCAGAGTACTTTACAGAGTGATGCATGAAATACGTATTAGGCTATCTTTATTTAATGCTGAAAGGTAGGGAGGCATGTGATTATTCCACAGAACCCTGTATATTTAACTGGAAAGTAAACAATATTGTCCAGTAAATATCACAAAAGAAAGCAAGACAGTCACACTGCAAATAGTTTTTTTGCTGTTATAACTGATTTATCCCACTGTTTCATTTTGTAAAAGTGACAATATCAAGATAATCTACAAATGAAAATCAAGTAGCTTACGTTTACGTCTTTGTCAAATATAGAAACCAGCACCACTCCAGTTAGTTGAATTAGGAACAGTTAGAAGACTCAGAAACAGAAGTAATGGAAAGACATTAAAGTTCTGTGACTAGAAGCATAATTAAGTTATGGGCATTTGAAACTGTAGCTGTTCTATATTTTTTCTTGAGTCAAATTTGCCATTCTAGTAAGGGAAATCAAAGCAGATTCAAATATTGTTATGTGGGATGCTGCTGAAGAACTCCAGGTTTTAAGATGTTTTCAGGTCACAAAGAACTCTAATATATTGTAGCTATCACTGGGTGAAAATATTCTTGTTGCCATGAGAAATCAGAGATAAAAGCTGCATAAATCAGTTGAAGAGTGAGAGCGTCTATCTGAAAATATAAGTAGAGTCTCCAAATTAAAATGCCTAAAAGTCTTGTGGGATATTTCAGGTAACTGGTTTGAGTCTTTAGGATATGTGTCTTAAAAGAATGAACATAAATTCTCTGGTGCCTGTATTGCCATGTGTGAATGTTAGTGCTTGTGAAGTGTTCTAATGCTATTCGGGTAGCAGGTGCATATTGAGCATTACTAGAGATGTTGTCCTGCAAAGGGTCACCTGATGGATCCCAATGAAAATAGAAGTTCATGCTTGACTGAATTCCTAGCCAAATGCGAAGACATTCAGGAACCTGCTAACTTCAGCAGG
>NW_009952840.1:109393-118353 GCF_000747805.2 Chaetura pelagica | reverse complement strand
TCAGCAGGACCAGCTAAACCATTCATCTGTCTAAATTATGCCATTTTCAATCTTTCTCTTGTAGTTTTCAGTAGAGAGCTTGACATACACACATGGGTCTACTGGGCTGCTAACATGAGTGCAACACGATGTGGTCTTTTCAAATGCCATACACAACTCTTCTGTGATGGCCTGTTGTATCTACAGAAAATCGCAGTGTTCTGTACGTACCTAGCACGTGCTGGGATTCATCTGGACAAACATTCAGTTTGTTCAAGTTGTTTAAGGAGTCAACTACATAAAGTTTTCCTTCTTCATGAGTATCTGGCAGGTTAATTTCCAAGGAAGGCCTCTCCATTTTATCTAAAAGAACTAATAATTAAAAAGGTAAATTAAAACATGGATATGGGAAACAACTGGTAACAGTGTCCTGTTCCAGGGAAGTGCTGAGCAGCCTTAACTACCTTTAAAACAAAGGGATTTGAAGGACCAGCGTATTTACTAGATGTTGAAGCCAAGGGTAACTCAGTACATTGCACCTGTTTCTTCTTGGAGATCTTTGATGAGTATAAGATTTCATTGCTACATTGTGTTTGTGCATGTGTGTGTGTGTGGAGAAAGAGAGAAAAAGAAAAATCTTTCACCAGCTCCAGCATTCATTTGAATGCTAGTTATTTAGTTGTACAACCCTTTCTGTTTG
Organism: Chaetura pelagica; assembly: GCF_000747805.2. Classification (NCBI taxonomy): domain Eukaryota; kingdom Metazoa; phylum Chordata; class Aves; order Apodiformes; family Apodidae; genus Chaetura; species Chaetura pelagica. The sequence goes on along the minus strand of NW_009952840.1, from coordinate 117,674 downwards.
CTGAGTACTTGGTAAGATGATGGGTGATATCCTGGTCACAGTGAGAGCCAAACCTTCATTAAGACTACCAGGAAGGATGTCACTCAGGTCCTCTGCTTTCAGCAACAAAAAATTCAGAGATAGGACAGAGAAAGCAGGTACAGATGTAGGAGATTAGCAGCAAGAATATGAGTCTGCTTATACACCTTAGGATATCACTATGAAGTTATTGTTTGTAAAAAATGGAGCAAAACATTATCTTCTAACGTGGTTCTACACTGCATAAACTCTAGTTTTGGACAAATTAAAGCCTGATGGCAAAGCCTTTTCTTTGACTAGTACTCCTTGCTTAAAAAAAAAAGCATTGGGTGATGCCCAATCAGCAGCTTCTCTGCAAAGTCTGGGTGCATGAACTCATTGTTTATATAAAGTTCTGAAGAGCGATTATATATAAAAAAGCAATACCTAAGCAGGCTCCTCTATGAATTGCACGTTATTCCTTAACAATCCTGGCAATAAGGAGATGCAGATGCTCTAACTAGGCACCTTAGATCACTACACTGATCACTGAAAACTCCTTCTGTAATTATTGAAGAAAGAAACCGTATCTCCAGGTAACATTTCTCTTATTCTGAGATAGGTTTTTTTGCTGGATAATATTCACTGAGCCTTAGTAAGTCAGAAGACTAAGTGCTTAAATCGCTCCTGGAAATGGGCTCATTCTCCTTACAGCAGGGACTGAGCAGCCTGCTTTTATACTTCTATTTAACAGGACATAAAACAAGATTACAGCTAATTTTTTTTTTCTCTGCTGGGAATTGCTGCTGCAAAATCAAAGATAAGGCAGAAAAGCTGGCATAGCAGTGCTTGCCCTTACCTAGCGAGTGACTTTTAGGTGTGCAGCAGTGAGTGCAGGAGAGGTGGCTGTGTCCACTGCCCTCCCTTAGGCTGTGGGGTGGTGCCAGGCACGCAGCCTGCCAGCCGGTCCTGGCCAGCGCTGGCTCTGCTGCCTCCCCACCAGCCCATCCCCAGCAGGTGCCGCCTTACCCAGCCCTGCGCTGCCACTGCAGCCTGCTAAAAGTTACCGCCTCGTGCAGAGGCTTTGGGTTATTTTTAGCTTCCAAAGAGCAGTTACGTCTCATGGGTATTTTGATTAGTGCCTCCCTGCAACTTCAGGGAAGACTCTTCTTAACAACTTGAGCTGTAATAAATGTGAGTACCTTTGACTCATTAATAATATTAATGATCTGTTTCTGCATTCATTATTAATTATTTAAAACCTGTTTCTTCACTGTGCATGTAACTGCAGTAGAGATAGTAATTATTATTTATTCAGCAAAGTCTACATTACATTTATTCATTTCCGTTGATATGCCAAACAACAGAGACATCCGTGTCACTGACCAGAAGTATTGATTCATTTCCCAGTAAATAATCTAAACTTTGTGGGTTTTGGAGTCACTCTATCTTGTACTTCAGGCTTGCTTGAAGACCTTTTTTCCCTTTCAACTTTTAAATTTCTCCTTAAGTTGTTGTGGTAAAATTAGAACTTACTGTGAAAACACGTTGAAAATTCTTCACAGAAAAAAGGAAAACAATGAAGTCTAAAAGGGAATAAAAATTGGAGAATGAAATATTACTTACAATGTAAACGCCTTCAGGTAATGGGTCAGTATGGAAGAAATCAGCCAGTGAAAATCACCCAAAGAAAACTCCTCTCTCTACCTTTAGACTCATAGGAACCTGTCAGCTCCTGCAGGACCCATGAAGGCAGCTACCAGACTGCCACTTCCAGTCTATTTTTAGAGTTTATCTTGGCCAAGTGTACTGACTTCACAATATTGACCTGTTTAAAAATAAATCAGCAAATATACAGTATATGATATTGGAATAATTGCAGTAATAACCTATCATGGAGAATGAGGTTTGTTACTGATGATCTAATTATACTAATTATAATTTCGTTAACCTTTTGGTTTATGATGCCTTTTTGTAACTCATTTGCTATGCAGAAGAGTCATATCTACAATACTGTAGCTATGAGTAACCAGCTTGCTATGCAGAAGAGTCATATCTATAGTATTGCAGCTATGAGTACTTTAAAGGCATAGACCAGAAAAAAAACCTACAGGGTATTTTCCTCCTTACCCCACACACTTAAAAATTCAAGTGGAACAATATTATGGGATGGACTAGTTTTCCTGCCATCCTTCGCTGCTTAAAAAATAAAATTCTGAGGAATTATTTGTGAGTACTGGTAACTGTGCTTTTGCACAGCTCTCGATTGCTAGTGTTTTTTTTGCCAACATGGCAGCATGTAATGTCACAGCACATAGAAATGACAGGCAACTGACATACAGAGGGATCACACCTCAAAACAACAAGTTCTTTCTGAAGCCATTCTGTATGTCTAAAATTGTGAACCCCTTTAAACTGAAAATGTGTTTTTCTTTCAGGAAACAGAAGAGAGGATACATGTTCTGACTGTTTCCCACCCTCAGTTGATGAGCTTTGCTGCTGCCCAGTCCAGGTAGCTGGGTCAGTAATGCAGACATAACAAGCTTGCTCCCTTTCTGCAGCAGTGTCCTCAAAGTCCTCCCTCCAAACAAGGACAGGCAGACCAGAATAAAAATCTCACCTCCATCCCTGGAAGATTCCTGACACCATCCTAACTGGAAAACAAGGACTCGGCACTATCCTGTTCTAAGCTTGAAAAGGTCTACAAACTCATCAGATCTTTGCAGGGCAGGAAAACTGCACATCTGCCCTCAAAAAGCCTTGGAAGCCTTCCTGGTCTCTGTGGTTGGCAGTGACAGTGTAATGGGGGAAAAGGCAACCACATGCTTGGCCACCTGCCAGGAAGTGCTGTGAAATCAATTTTGCAGAATACTGGCAGAACAGGAAGCTACCAAAAGTGCTACGTTGCACTAGCAAAGCCTGCCAAAGGTGACTGCCCAGAAGCCATGGGAAAGACCTGCAGGCTTGTGGGAACAGCTTAGGCCAAGGGAGGCAACATCTTGGGCTAGGCAAACACAGGTAGACAGCTTCACCTAGTTCCAGGGTCAGAAGTTTCTTCTCCACTTTTGTGACAAACACCAACAACATAGCACAGATTTCAGTTGACAGAGTTGAAGGCCTTGTTGTACTCAGAGTAAAGTTTCATAAGCCAAAGAGGTTACTACATAATGCATTATTTGAGAATAAAGCTCAAAGGTACTCTGCTTAGCATGTATAGATGTAGCAAGGTAGGCACCAGCCTCTTCTCCCAAGTAACAAACAACAGGACAAGAGGAAATGGTCTCAAGTTATGCCACAGATTTAATTAGATACTAGGAAAAAATTCTTCACCAGAAAGGTTGTCAGGCACTGGTGGAATCGCCAGCCCTAGTGGTATTTGAGAGACATATAGATGTCATGCTTTGGGACATGTTTTAGTGGTAGTCTTGGCAGTGTGCTAGAGTAATGGTTGGACTTGATGTTAAAGCCTTTCTCCAAAAGTTACTGATTTTCTAGAATAGGTTCTGCTATAATCTGCAGCTAAAAAAAAACAAAAAACAAACCAACCCAAACCCAAAATTTTCCCTTATCAAAGCAAGCAGTTCTCAGGGTGTGGGGTTATCTTGGGGTATATGTTTACTTTCTCTGCTTTAAGCAGCTACAGCTTTAAGAACATTTAGTTTACCATGTACTTTTACTCCAGCTATCTAGCTTTTAATGTTTTTATAGCATAAAACTCATCTCAGAGAAGGACAGGTCTGTTAACCGGCAGAATTCAGTCCTCTAGTCAAAAACTGAGGGTAGGATGAGTTTTCAGCATGATCAAAACAGGGCAGTTGGAACAGCTCCAGAAAGATAAGGGAGAACTTGTTTTGCAGTAACAGAATTAGGAAATATTTGACCATTTCAAAAGCAATAACCAGCAGTAGGCTAGTGTGCAATGCATCTGTAAATACGTACCTTGAAAACCAAGCAAGGTAGTTTCATGTAGCATCTACAAGCCAAGTACCTCTCTGAATATTTTATTGGTGCTCCAGCTTTCCATTCATACAGAAATCACTTTTACAAAGCAAGCAGTAAGAATCATTTTTATTAAAAAAATTAAACATCCAATTCTAGAACACAATCGTTTTTTTACATTGAGGAAAGTGTCTGCCATCCACTACTTCACTGTAAGTGAAGATAATTGAACTTCATAATCTCCTTCCAGATAAAGTCATACTATGTAGAAATTTTGTCCAATTGCCATTGAAGAGTTTAAAAAGTTGCTGAAATAATTTCACATAAACGAGTTCATCTTTTTAAAACACTTGGTCAATGACTTAATGTAATGTACCTTATATAAAGTTAGGAATCCAATCTGACACACAACATTTGACTACAGTTATCCAGCCCACTCAACAGTTCAGTTACAATACTCAACCTCTGGAGCAAGTTGCATCTGATAAGTGTTACAATGTATACCTGCAGCCAATCTTACAACTATATATATATACAGAATGTATACAACTAAGCAACAACATGCATTGTATTTACAGACTATACAACATCCCTGTGCACAAGTGCAAACTTACTACAGGAATTTAAAAATTAAAGATTACAAATCTATTTTCATTATTAAAATTGAACCCCATGGAAAAAAGATCTAGAAAAATTCCCCCACATCTGCTCTTTTATCACGACATTTACTTCTAGCCTTTGTCCGAGCCTTGAATGCTGCAGAGTTGTACAAGTGCTACAAAATAAAAGGAAAAAATAATCACAGATGGTCAATAGGCTTATGTCCTTTAGAAATTTCTTGTTAAAAAACAGCTGAAAATATCTTTATTAATCTTTGAAGTAAATCGGTAGGCCTCTGAAATCTCTGCTATGGTGTCTTTGCACCAAAAACGGATTAATTTTAATATTTATACATTTAAAGGAAACTTGGGACTGTATAAGAAAGGCTGAGCTAGGAGCAACATGAACATCATACAGACAATGTAGATTAAGTTTGCCCCCTAGATTAAACTTTGTAACAGAACTCCATAAACTGTTAATAGATATGATGAGTACATTCACAAACAAGCAGAAAAGTCATCCTGCTAGTGCCCATTTCATACTGGAGAGTTCAGGATACTGTCTTCTTACAAACTCAGTTTCTATGGTTTCCTGTAGGTTGCTACTCAAAAACCTATACCTCTTGTAAGAGCATGAATCTGGTACCAACCACCAACCAAGTCAACCTTCAGACCCCCTGGGAGAACCACAGCAGCAGGCACATGCCAAGTGGAAAACTGTACAGCAAGGGCTCAAAGATGCACATGCAAGTAAAGATTTGGATTCACTCAGTGATATGGGCCACTATTAGAACTGACAAGCTTAAAGACAACAGTTTTTAAAGTGCACATTTGGAATGCCATTTCATTCAGGAGAAATATAAGTCTAGGAAAGAAAATACAGTAAGGTGCAATAACCTACCCTTTCAAAACGGGATATCTTCATTGTTTTAAGAGTTGCAGCATCTAGCATTACTGGTGGGCCAAGCTCAAACACATTCCGAAGAAAGTCATTTGACTAAACAAGAAACATCAAATAATCAGTTTCTCCTCTGATTATCAAGTTTCCAAAGTTGGCTACTGTTAATATTAAGTAATCCAGTAAGAAACAGTATCAATTTAACACCAATTATAGTATCTTTTGCAACTAAGTCAGGGAACACTTCTTCCTTTCATCAAAATAAGGCTAAGAACTAAAATCCTCCTCTTAAAAGAAAAGTTACCCCACCCAGTTGATTTTTGTCCCAGCAAATTAGACTCTGTTCTGTTACAGGCTGCTGGGCACAGATCTGTATGGTTTCACAACACCAATTTTAAAACATCTGACTGTAAAAGTAGTATTTGAAAAATCTGAAAAAGCTGCTACATGACTGGGCACCCTCAGTCACATAAAAATGCAACTGACACTGGACTTGGAATTTTAATTCATAATTAAAATAGCAATTTGGGAGCCTACACTCCTAACCTACAGTTCCTACTTTTGCTATGTATCTAAACATGCTACTGGACAAACATTTCCTAGAAGAGATAAGGACTTATCCCTTCCCTTCTGGAAGGCTGTTATCATTGGGCTACAATTAGCATTTCTTACGTTTTTACTACAACTTTGCATTCCTTTTTACAGGCTAGAGCAGGAAGGGTGGAGGCATACAGCTTTATAGTAGGGAGCTGACTACATCATTCTGCTGAAAGACAGCATCAGGATTCAGGAAAAATCCTGAAGCTAAGATATTCAACTTGAATCTCTTCTTGGAGAAGTATTCTAATTGCTAACCCTGCACACCCAGCCTAGCACTCAGAAGCAGTTCACCCAGACAATTCTAGCTCACTGTAGTTCATCTTGTAAGTGCTGTCTTTTAACACTTCTGATGCAAAGCCCATCATGTCACCAAGTTCTACTGATTTCATAATTCAGATTTAATTACTAGAAAGAAGCCAGACAGGGAAAAACAGTCTAAACCTGTATCAAACAGCAGCTCACCTGCAAGTGATACTGCATCCCTGACCCCAGGATCTCCTTGAAGGTATCATAGGTTTGTTTTTTAACCCAGCAGTCAATATACATGCGCTCCGGTCCAAATTTTACCATCTCTGTAGGAAAGTCACGCTCCTATCCAAAATTAAAGAAAACAGCATATGCAATTTTAGCATTCTTTTTTATTATGAATTGTATGTATCTCTGTGAACTTAATTTTTAAAATAAATTTGGCACACCAAAACCTTCCAAATAACATACACATATACTGAAGATTCTATTTGTTCATAAACTGATTCTCACCTAAAGTTGAATGTCATGTAAGACTTGAAACTGACACTTTTCAAGTAAGGAAGGATTAAAAAAGCAACACAAGTTCAATTCCTAAAGTTATTTTAATCTTTAAAGTTGTCTCCAGAAAAACCAGTTCTGAGTGCAGGAGTTACCTTTCAGTCAGTTTCTAAGCCTCATTCAGTCCCCACCTTTCAAATGTGGTGAGCTGCATTTGTGACAATGGAATGTAACAAGTCTTAGTAAGTGACTCATTCTTCTACAGGTAAAACCTCAACGGTGACTTCACATCACTTCAAGGCCTTCTTAGCTTCCAAGATATTTAATTGTTCTGAATGTCAACTAATCTTTAGTTAGCCTTACCCATAAAGCAACATCAAATGCAATTATTTGACAAGTTTAAAAAGTCTATAGTTTTAGAAGTGCAAGATAATAAATAACCCAGTAGAGTGGCAAAAGTCTGACATTTGTGAGGCTTTACTCAGAAGTTATGTCACTAAACAAGTATTTTTCAAGTCCTGCTTTGTGTATTTTTCTCTTAATCTGGATATTGAAAACCAAAAGATCACAGCAGAACAATTAAGACAACAACTGCCCTCCATGGAAGTGACATTTGGAATTGTTGCTTTTAGTTTGTTATGCACAGCTGTTCAACAACATTTTACAGAAAACTTTCTCACAGAATTTAAGACACTAACTTGGGTGCCCAATGAAGTTCCTATGAAAAAAATCTGCTCGTGGTATAAAAAAATAATTTAGTATTTACAGTGCAATGTTTAGTCTTCTTTACAGAAAAAAAGTATACTCTGATATGGAAGCCAAATTCAGAGAAAAAAAAAGCTTGACTTTCTTTGTTCTACATTCCCAAAAAAGCAGTTATATTTTGCATAAGCAATCAGAATTTGAAGTCTCATTTAAAATAGTTTTTCCTGTTGCTTTCACTGAAACAGTGATTCTATTTAGTAATAAAACTATTTTGATTCAGTTGTACACTACATAAGTTACAATCCAGACACTCAAAGTGAGACATAAGATTCACCTCAACAGCTCGCAGGATGTCTCTGAAGACCGATCGCTGCTTTCTTTTATCTACTTTGGCTCGGTGCTTATTTCCATCAGTAGCCAGAGCTCTTAGTTTCTCTGTTAGAAGTTCCATATCTTCATAAAAGAAATCCTAGAAGAAAAGAATTTTTTAGTTTCTTGCCTTTACTTTTCCCCACAAACAGAAAATGGGGCTCTCCAAATTCTGGGCAGGTAGACCTCAACAACCTGTTACTTTGTTATTCGAAGAGACAACTGTAATTTCCTGTAGTTCCCTTTGCAACATTTAAGCCAATTACCAAAGTCCCAGCATCCAGTTTGCCCAAGTAAGACACTATCAAACTGCATTCTGGTAGTCAGAGCCACATGAAACACTACAGCTCCTTCAGTGTGTGCATATACCTGTCAATCTGTTCTGCTCCATAACTCCAAGGGACTCAAACTGCCTAACTCATCTGCT
>NW_009952840.1:102271-109325 GCF_000747805.2 Chaetura pelagica | reverse complement strand
CTCAAACTGCCTACCTCACCGCCTGACCCTGGCTGCCACTCCCGTCAACAAGCTGAGGGAACTTTCAGGTTAATAGCACAGAATTCACGCTGTTGGAGACGGATCATGAGATACCATTAGACTGACATAATGGAATATTTAGTCATAAGTCTTGTATGGGGTGGAAAATTAGAAAGCTGTTTTAAAAAAATACTTAACAAAACACTCCAAGTAAACTTTAATTCATAGTTGTTTAGCAGAAAGTATTTTCTCCCCTCCATTTACTATTTCAGTGGTAACTGAAGGAGTAAGAATGTATGTAAACTTACACAAGTTTGTGGGTTTAGTTGGGTTTTTTTATCTGAATGGTTTTGTCATGTTGACTGACTATGCTGAGTTTACTCCATGCTTCTTGAAAAAAAAAAAACAAAACTGTCAGAGGCAAAAGACAGTAAGCATTTTTAATCTGCACTGACTGTTAAGGATCCTAAGAGAAAAACTTAGGATTAAAGGGGTATTTCCTCAATGGAACAAGTGTTATTGAATAGTCTTATTCTGTAACATATTTTAAGATTTTAATTACCTTCAGTCAGTTTGACCAAGTAAACAGTAAAGTTCCAGTCTGTTTCAAAGCTGACTTCTATAGCCAATAGACTCAAATCCCTACTCTTTGCAACCACACTGCAGTTTCAAAATACTATTCCATATTATGCAGTGTTAAATGTGTTATTATCCTGACTCAGTTGGAATTTTCACTTTGGACAGTGTTCTGGCAAGGCACAGAAGCCTTGATCAAGCTAGGACCCATCCAGACAGCTCTCTCTCTCAAACTGTGCCATGGGTAAGCAGACTGTTTCCTTCAGGGTTGTCAATAAAACTTTTCAGGAACAAGGCACAATGAAGAATGTAAAGGAAAGCGTAGCTGCTTACGAGATACTACTGAGAAGCTTGCACCTAAATCCAACTCAAAAGCAAACCCTAAAAGATCTCACCAAATGAAGCAATACGGGTTGCTGTGCAGAATTTGCACAAATCCTTCCAAAATATCCCTCCTTAAATTGACTGTCTAGTCCCCAGCTGACTAAAACAGTCACAAATGCTGTGTAATCATTATGCAATACTCATCATCCTTCAAGGCACCAAAAGAAGGATAGTGTGAAAACAATACAAAGTCAACAGTTTCTAACAAAGGACAGTTTTAGTTGAGAGCAGAATTGTGCAGGTTGTGAATCACTGGAAGTTGTCTCCATAAGTATCTAATGAGTGTTCCCACTACAGTGAACAATCTTATTTTATCCTGGAGTCTCAAGGGATTTTTTTTTAAAGCTGATCTTGGATTTAGATTTTTAAAGCTTGCACACTACATTAATGCATTTTGTTACACAAATGGAATATGTTACGCAATATGGAAATGTGTAAAAATGATAACTAAATTGCTGTGAATCTTTGCTAATACCCTCTTAGATTGGGGTAGACTCACTGCAAGGACCCTAACCCATCGAACTACCACCCACTTGGAGAGATCCAGGGTGCTATGAAACCCAAGTATAATAATTTGTCATCATTCCACTGCAAGAAAATTTAGCTGCCGACATCTACTTACAGCATCTGTTTCACGTGCCAGTTCAAACAGAAGGGCTAGTGTTTCTCCAGCAGCTATTCTCATGTTGAGATCATCACAAGACAGCAGACTTGGCAGTTTATGCAAGTGCCTAAGGATTAAGTCACATTTGATTAAGATGCAAATTTTGTTGACATTGCTCTATTGCATATAAAAACAGCCATAACACATTTTGATTTCCAAGAAGATACTCACATTTCAATTTTTTTCTTCACTTCATTCACTGGACAAATGGTCAACAACAGTGTCCATGCCAAGAGAGCACTGACGTGAAGCACAGTATTATGGGTACTCGGTACACCATTAGTGTCTCTATCTCGCTGATAGGCCTTTGTGAAGATATTCTCCAAGCATTCCATAGTAGAGTACAGTTCCTGAACAGGAGGAAAAAAATATCACGGGTGACTTAAGAGTCACACATTTTCTTATCGCCAATTTCTTTTTTTTGAAAAGCATTATTTATTCTCACCGTAATGTCATCAGTGACAATGAAACAGCAAATTCCTAAACAGGTTGCACACTAGAAGTAAAAGAAAACACTGTCAGTATTTGACATTAATGTTCCTGTTTACAAAATCTTAAAACTTTGACCTCTGAAATTCAACATCTGGACTGCAGGAATTTTTTTAAAACCATAGCATAGAAGTCTTCAGCACTGTTTGATTTGTCTACTTTGTAACAGTAAGCTCTAAGTTCCTGTCTACTCCCAGCATGATTTTACTACATACGCTACTCACAAGCCTTCATTTTTCATGCTGTATTTAATACAAAGCACCTCCAGAAAGCTACATGTAGCATTCCTTTCATCCAGTTATTTTAAATCCCACTAGGATTTACCAGCAGAAATTATGCTGATAAACAGTGATGGATTATATTGATTCACAGCTGTGGGAACTATTTTCCCTCTCTGCCCATTTTTACAATTAAACAGCATGAGAACACTCGACTTCCAAGAACCTTTCTTGCACTTTCCAACTTTTACTCTTCCCTCTCCCTGCATTCTTTAAGAGTGCATGTTTGCACTAACCAGACAACACTTAAAACTACACTTTAAAACAGGACAAGCTTTAACAGCTTTTGTTTATTTGTAGAAGACACTGCTGTTGAACTAATACTACCTCCTCTTCTAGCTAAGAGTATCTGATGCAATATAGCTTGAGTAAAATAGGAGAAACAGTCAGCTATATAATTATAAAGGCAAGTTGGAGAGTATTAGTTAAAACTCTGAAATTTAAAAAAAGAAAACAACAAACTCTTGGCAAGAGCTTTAGATTGTTGTCAGTCAATATTTACAATATAGCCCTGATGTATATATGAGATGACTGGGCAAAAAATTTAACATACTTCTGGGAGTATGAATGTATCAAGTATGTAGTTATTCATCTGCTATATGTAATTTTATCATATTTATGTTTACATAACTAAAATTCCTCTGCTATTAAAGAAAGACATTAAAACTAAAGCAGGAAGGATGTAACAGTCAGTGGGAAAGCTTCCTTTTTTCCTATAGGACTTGAACAACAGCCATCAAAACTGCACCAAGGAGACTGCAACACAGTGAGTTAAGACACTTGACAAAGCACTAGATCTAACAGCTCTTCAAGGAAGCTCCTAGATAGAAGAAGAGAATTACATTAAAGCTTTAGGTGGAACTTTTGAAACCAGTGAAAACTGCTGTGCATCATTCACAGCATACATCAACATCACAAGTTTACACCAGTGCAGTAACCTTTAGTTCTGGATTACACAAGAGTGAGCTGGTTAAACTGCCCTCTGTCCTTGCCTGACAGATAAACATTTGATACTTACAGCCTGTCTGGCTTGGATACTGGCTGTTCCATCACAGACAATCTTCTTCAGAACTGGACCAAGGGTCTTAAAAATCTCTTCACTTTCAATTCCTGACCCCATCTGCACACACAGAAGACACGCCAGTCCAGCAGCTGCACGCTGTTCATCACTCTTACCTAGACATGAACACGCTATGATGAGTGATCCCCTTGTGTATTACTTCCTTCCTTTAAAAATTAGCCTGAAAACTTGCAAGTGGAAATTTGGAAACCAATAGACAAGAAGCGAATTTCTGTGAATCTTCTAGGTCAGTGAAATCATAACATCTAAATTTGAAAAAGGAATGCTGTCAAGCTAACTAAATTAAGCACTCTGTAAAACACCAGAAAAGGCTCAGTCTTAATTCCTTTTAAACACTAAGCTACTTTATGGGGATTATTGCTTTCTAATAGCAAGCATGTTAATTACCTTTCTTTATGCAGCGTTCAATGCTATCAGTTAGTGTCATTCTCCTTTCCATGATAAATTCATAGAGTATTTTAGAGGAAAAAGCACTTTTCAGACTTTCAAGAGCTGCTTGTCTTGTCTTTGCACTGTTGAGAGAGAAAAGCAAGACCTCCTGAAATTAGCACACATCAGTTACACTCAGCTTTTGTTTTTATGGTAGTTTGTCTGCACCCAACAGAAGAGTAACCCACAGCAGTACTATGAAGAATGAAAAGCTATGAATTGCCTCCTTTCTCCAGGACAGATAAACATAGGCTGGAGATACACTGAGTTCACAATAGTACGTCCAGCTAGGTATTAGGTCATTCTACTTCAACTTACTAGGAAAGTCCGACTCTCACTTCTCTGAAAACCTGGTGCAGAGAAAGGTCTTTTCAGATCCAGAAGAAAAAAAAAAAAACAACAAGTCTTCCCCAGCATGGAATAATTCTGATTTCAGTAAGCATATTAAGAAGTTTGATGCTTATTTCCTTTCTTGTATCAGAGAAAGCCAGAAAACAATGTATGAATGCATTTCTTCAAAGCATACTATACCTCTTGTCCAATGTAAGATCAATAAATCCTTTCAATTTGTATTCTAAGTCTTCTTGAGTGGCTTCTTCATCAACTTCAGGCCCTAATCCAAAGGAAATAAATCAGTCCTACTGATACACATTTTATTAGCAGACACATTAGTATTCAATACTTAAAATGTCAGTACTGATAAGAAAGCAGTTTAACATAGACAACAGCTACAGAATTACTTAGTATTACAACAACAGTATGGTGTTAAGCCTACCATATCAAACTGTCCCTTAAAATACTTTTATAAGAATTGATCTACTGATACATCTGTGCTGTTTCTATACCCGCTTCTTACATGTGCCAAGAATGACAGAGTTTTGCATAAATTTGCTACAACTGAGGCCCATCAGCCAATCCTTTCAGCAGCACATTTTCATCCAGCCCACTACATCTACCCCTGGAATACAGCAGGGCGTTCACTGTCGATGCAGTGAGTACTGTCAACACAGCATCTCCTATCTGGCATCACTTCAGATGTCTCTGCAACAGCAGCTCACTTAAGAGCTGCAAATATTCCTAGGGAAGGCTCCCTGTCTTATCCACCTCTAGCAGGCCTTCAGGTGCCCTTTTCCAAACAAGAAACATCAGCCCAGGTCACATAGATGGTAACAGAGACAAATCACAAACCCAGTTCAAGAGGCAAATGTGATTTATTCCATCCCAAACTCTTCTGCAGTTCTTACCATCTCTACTACATGCTATGAAAATCTCTATCTTATAATGCACCTTAAAATTCTTACCATCTCCAAAAGTTAGCTGTATTATTCTAACAGAAAGAAGTCTAGTAGTTCTGCAAGAGGCTCATAAAACCTGGAATTATATTCTTAGCAAACAAAACAATAGACACTAGATTAACAATCACTGTGTTCAACGGAGTGTCATTGTTTTGCTACTGCTACTTACAGTCTAGTACTTAAACTCCTAGGTCAACTCAGGTTTTATGTTTTTGAAAAGATTAACAGATATAAATGAGAGAATTTACCATCCTCAGTGAAGCTAGCAGGATCACTGAAGCCACTGCAGTGGCTCATAGTTTCTATAGAAGCATCTTCATCACTAAAAGGCTGCACATTTCTGGGCTGACCACCTTAAGGAAAGAGGAATACAATAGTTTAGTCACTTCCCGTATGCAAAAGGAAGATGTGAACACCAAAAGTAGAATTTAACTCTCCCAACAATTCATTCTCCCTGACTCAGGGAGCACATTTCCTTTCTCTGCTGGCTCCTTTACTCCCAACCATTTTGAAGAATTAGCTGGCTCTGTTCTGGAAGATCATTTGTAAATGGTGGGAAAAAGCCCACCTACTTTTACAAGTATTCCCTATTTACAAGCCCACTTATCTACAAGTATTTACAAGAATTCTTAACTCCAGATTCTACCATCAACCTCAAGTTAATGCAGCTTCCTGTCACTTTAAAAATAGCTGTTTATTAATTCAACTGTTGGGACAAATTACCTAAAAAAATTGCCATACAATCTTTATTTTTCAATTTTTAGGGACTTCAAAAGCCTGCGTAAGTTATACATTTAGGTAAGCATTCATGGCCCTGTTCAATGCAGGATTTACGGGATTAAGCATAGTATGTGGTGCATCAGCAACATCCAACCCTATTTTAATACTGAATTACAAATGCAAGCCAGAACATCAACTGTTTTGACAGGTGAACAAAGTTTTCCCTTTCAGGATCCAGAAGGCTTCAGTATAGTAACTTCAGCCTTTTTGAATAAAGCAGTATTTTCACCAGTGTTCATCTCTACAACTTTTTATGCCTGTATCTTATTGTTACAGCACTGAGTTGTTAAGAGTTTCACCTGATATCACTGTATTTTCTACCACTGTCCTATCCTAGCCCTTAATTTGCAACTAGTAAAGGTGATTACCAAAAGAATAATTATACTGGTATTTCTCCAACAGGCCTTAAATGTCATTTACATAACTCAAAATCCTCCTCTTCCACTTATTTTCTGTGGTACAAGTGAACCCAATTTAATTAAGAAGGCAAGGCACAGCACAGTGCTTGCAGCTTCAGGCAAGCTTCCTGACTGCTAAGACCCCCGAAAAGCATTTTTATCTGAGCAGAATCAACCTTGAGTTGATCACAGTCCCAGTGCTTTCCCATAAACTAAGGTTCCTCTTTCAGAGGTTTTGCAGCTCTTAGCTGCAAGCCATCTACTTGCATCACTGACCACAACCTTTGATCTTTCCTATTGTTAGAAAGGGCAAACATTAGCCAATGCAAAGGCCAAGAAACTTGGAAGCTCAGAGCTATGGCACGACCACCTTCTTGCTCCTAATGGTATCAAGCAGGACAGTTCAATGGCAGAAATGGCACAAATGACTGCCAGCCCTTCGCAAACTAAAGTAAAACCAGCTGCGGGAAGAGTCTGTGAATTGGCCGCTTCCTGAACATGTGATCCTAGAGACAGACTCTGCTCTCAGCTACCGTAGCCTGAAGTGAAGTTTCTCACGACCCCACAAAGCCTCCATCCTACCAGGCATCTGCACCTCAGCCACACGCATTTTGGATCCGTACGAAGACGCACAGTGCACAGCCAAACAGCCACCCGAGACACCAGACTGACAGCAGCAG
>NW_009952840.1:71703-100704 GCF_000747805.2 Chaetura pelagica | reverse complement strand
TGTTCGCACAGTTTTGTCCTACGAATATTGTCAGTGCACGGGAACGTCTTCTGCATCGAGGGAAAGGCCGGAAGGGTTCGACTCTGTGCTGCTGCTTTAAAAACGGGTATATGCAGGATAGGTAGCTTTTTCAAAACAGATTTTCTCTTGCTTTTTTTTTTTTTTTTCCTCCATGGTTTTCTGCTGTCCCGCTTTTTTGCCAGTTATATCTTCCAGCTTAGAGACACACTGGTTCTGGTTTTAAGTCAGATATATTTGTTTTCTGCTGAACATAGAATAAAGAAGAATAGGGTGGCATTCCTATCCACCAAAAAGAGACTGGACTGCTCTCTTTCTGAGATGCAAATGTGCATGAAATCTTAGGGGCAGTGGCTGCCCTGCAGTGTTTGGGGGAGGCAGTTTTGCAGAACACGCTGGAAAGTTACGTAAGACACAGCGGTGATTACACTGTTTGTATTCCTTTGCATACAGAGTTTACACTGACTTCCAGAAAGGTAAGCTTTCACAACAATTCTGTGTAAATGATCCATGAAAAATAAAGCATGGTTTAGTGACATGGTTGTGCACGTTGAATAGGGAAATGCTGGTAGTGCCTGTTTCCAGAAAATTGTAGCTGTCAGTTGTGGTACCTGTGGGTGCTGGCAGAGCTCAGCGTTTTGCACTGCTGTGCAGTGTTTGCCTCCTGGTGAACAATTCCTCGGGGACAGGAAAGTCAAGTTGCTAAAAAATTCTAGCCAGTTCCTTTAGCATCCTATTTAGGAAGAGGAGAAAAGAGACACAAGTCAGTACATGCTGCATGTCTGCAGGACAGCACAAGAGTCTCTGAGGTACCAGTTTTCCAGAGGAAGTGTTAGAGCAGAAGACAGCCTTCCAGGTAAGCAGACAGGGGAGCTGCAATTAACTGCAGGAGGCATAGCTGTGCCCTTGGGTACACAGGGCCCAAAAGTAGAACAAGCAGTGCTGGATAACCTGCAGCACTGAATAGCACCCACGCTAATGTGGGCAGTGGGAGTGTTGGAGATGCAAGATGCCAGCGCCATGTTAGTGAGGTCAGACATGTCCTAACCATCTCCTACATGCTGCCCTTAATGTACAGCTTGACCTCAGAGGCGCTGGCTGACCTAGAGTGAGATCTTACCATGATGTCTACAGCCCCGTCTCACAGCAGTGTTGTCTGAGGCTGCTGGTGAGAACTACATGTCATGCTGAACTTAGAGGTGTGACAGAGAAAATCTGAACACAGCAGAACTGTGTGTGTACACGTGGTAGTCCAGGTGTTGTTTAGTACTTCATGGTAGAATTGGAAGAAAGAAGTGTCATAGCCCTTGGATATTTGAAGATGGTCTCACCAGGGCCAGTGGAGGTAAAGCCCTGGAGAGGGAGAGGACAAAGTATTGCATCTGAGGTGGGAAAAGCAACTGCTAGGCTACAAAAGGGTGCTAAACTCTGATGACCAAAATAAGTTACAGAAGGTGACAAAAATTTTTACTACTTCAGTATGTGACCACTTTGAATTTTACTTGGGCTTCTGAAATACAGAGTACTCAGGTTACTGAGTTTCCTGGTTATCTGACCAGCAGTTGGGTGGGGTCGCACAGGAGGAGTTGCATATTGCTGCTTAGCTTTGCTGTCTGTGTGTGACAGAACAGGCTCTTTGTCTCCATTGCTGACTTCTTGCCCACTATCTTGATTTATCCTGTTGGCAGCAACACGTGGCACCAGTAGGCTGGCTCAAGACAACTTTCTAACAAAAAACTTTGCCAACAGGGAGAGTCATGTAGTGTTGGTGTACTGTATTCCCATTGTCTGGTTTGTGCTGGAGCTGCTGGAGTCAGGGTGTCACAGTCCCACTGGCACCGATGACACAAACAGTAGGTGTGAGGTGGCACCCGTTGGAGAAACATGTTTTATGAAGTGGCAAGGCAAGCTGGGAGCAGAGGGTGACAGCAAGGCAGGCACAGCAATGGCTTCACTGTCAAACAGGAGCAGCCCCACAGCACCCAGATGAGAAGAACAAAGCAGGTCTGGTGGTGGTTGCAAGTTTCAGCTAAGATACAGATTGCCAGTGACGATCCAAGTGACCATAGTGACAGGGAGGTCTGAGGTCAAGCCAGAAAGCTAAATCAGTGCGTCAGGGTCAGAATTGTCTTCAGTGACAGTAACCAGGGCGGCACCAGTGCAGTGGTCATCAGCAGTGATGGGAAGGATCTGAGATCAGCCTAGATGGGTCAGCATCTGGGCCAGTGCCTGTGGGGCCAGGCACCCACCTATCTGTGACGTAGCTCATTTGAGGACTGAGGGAGAGTGCTTCAGTGTAAGTGCAGCTCCTGAACAAAAGGTGAGCAGCCCTCGCTTCTTACAGCTGCTCCTCAAGCAGCAGCCTGATCCAAAGCCACACACAGAGCTGCCTTCAAGCACAGGCAGCTTAACGCTGACGAAGGCCCCAAGAAAAGGTCTAATGAAGAGCTTCAGCCCAGCTGACGGATGTAGGTAGGTGACTCAGTATTATGTGGCTTAGTAAGTATTTGTATGCCAGAGTTCACTCTAGAGACATATAAACCAGCATCATTTATGAAGAGTTGGAGGTGTGGCCTGACATACTCTTTACACCATTAAATGCAGTAAAGAAGTCAGAAATGAGGGAATCGTATGGATCCTTTTTTCAGATGTGTCTGGTTTCCTCCTCTTTTGACCTGGTGCTTCTGCTGCCTTTGCAGACAAAGTCCTTTAAATTTTCCTTTTTCTTTCTGCTGTTACTTAGGTTATTACTCCCTTCAGACATGAGAGAAATTCCAGGCTCATGCTGGTTGCCTTGTATTGCACAGTCAACTTTCTAACAATTGTGACAAATCTCAGAGCCAAAACATTTCAGAGCTGGAGATGGGCTGTGCTAAGGCAGACAAGACTCCAAAATGCCTGTTTCTAGTGACATACCAGGACTGTCAGGCCTTCAATGGGAACCTGTTAGGAGTTCCATGGTCCTCGCTCTAGAACACTTAATGCTCCAATGAGTTTTTAGTGGCCAATGGTAAGATACAAACTTCAAATTAAAGTACAGATGGGGAAAGCCAAGAGCTGCAGTTTTTCCCCTTCGAATGCTGGAACACATGTGGGAGGCATGAACAGTTCCTGCTACAATATGTCAGGGGTATTACTTTGCCATAAAAGTTGTACAGCATCCAGGTTGAGAGTCCTTACATCATTTACCTCCTGTCTTATTACTTATATTTTGGAAGCCTGACCAGTTGTGGTCCAAGTACAATGAAGAACCCGAAGTTCAGAATAAAATTAAATGTGAGAGCAGGCTAACTATTGGAATCACTGTTACTAGAGCCTGAGGGAGTTTTGTCCTTATCTGAAGAAGTAACTGCAGACACTGTAGGAAGCTCCTGATGACTACAGCTGGCTGAAGGTGATGCAAAAGCAGCCCATACTCTTCCCTTATTTTGGCAGTCCTGTGTATATGGACACATACAGCACGTTTTTAAGGGAAAGAAAGCAATTGGAGAAGAAGTTAAATTATTTATGGTGAGCAGATGGATTTAGCAAGCCTGCTGAGACAGAGGCATGACCATGCAAATCAACTAAGTGGTTAATGGTTACAGATACCATCTTTTCACAGGCCTCGTGGTGTTTATATTATATATACAGTGCTAGAGGCATATATTGCACTTTGCACATAAAAAGATGGCTCATGCTCTTTCAAATTTACAATCCTCTTTAAATTAGCAGTTTCTGCGGTACAATATATGTGGTGTTTATCAAACAGTATAGTTTACGTAGTTGAGCACATCCTCATCACACACTACCCTACCTTTCTAAGGCATGGGTGTTCTGCTGCATTCATACTCCAGATATTTTGGCAGATTTAATCTATATTATACTAATACCTCATTTTCTTGAGGCAGATCCTTCACTCCATGTTTATAACTTATTCATGCTTAACTTTCTTGGACCTCAGAAAGAATTTTTCCTGGAAAGTCATGAAGAAGCAATGCATACTTAAGCTCTCTGGTACATATGTCATTATTAATTTCATGTCTAAATTTGGCCTCCTGAACTTCAACTGTCACTGTCAATAGCAACTGACCACAAACATTATCCCTAACAATAACAGCATTACAGAGCAACTGTGCTCCGTGGAAAAAGAAATATAAAACTCTCAAATGTAAAATCCTTGCAAACATTTTGTAATAGCTAACAGGGTTCTGCTAGGATAAGCAAAAAGAATTAACAAAAAATCTACAGGACCCTGGATTTATCTGTAGTTTATTGTTTCTTGTGGAGCTTTAGTGAACAAACAACTCTGAGTAATGAACGTCAGTGCTGTTGTGAAACTGTGTTGTAAAAGCAAGTATTTCATGCCTCTTAAGGCCTTTTATGTTGTTAGTGTCTTGCTTCACTTGGTTCTCTGCCTGTTTTGCAAATTTTGGGTTTCCTAATATCAGCCACTAAGTTGATAATAAGTATTACTGAGGAAAACCAGCAATTTTCTGCCATTCTGAAATGAAGGGGATTTTTTTGTTGGTTGAGGTTTTTTTATTTTGTGGATTTTTTCAATCCAGGTTCAAGTTTAAACCTTAATGACTTCCATCTCCTCAAATTAATTTCAAGGTATCAGGGCTGGACAGAATTAGAGAACTGTCACAGCTCTTCCCCTAGTATGTGATAACAATAATCAGGAGTACACATCTTGTTCCCCTTAACAAACATGTTTCTATTGCATTATAACTCTGTTAACCCAACTGGTTAGCCAATGTTCAGTGCAATTTGTAGAGAAAGCAGATAGTACTCTGTTTCTGCCCCACTATTTTCAGGCAATGTGTATAGAGGCTTACTCCACTGAAAAATAGGAAGGGTTAAATAGCAGGAGACAATACTCCAAATCTAATTTCTGTCAATGCTTTAGCCAAAAGGGCTCCATGCTCACGTTGCCGTGCCCTGTTCTAGCTGTTTGTCAGTGTGCTGTGTTTGGCTGTGTGCTGCTGCCTCATTTGGCAATTGGTAGTTCATGTTTGCATTTGCTGGGTCACTTTTTACTCCCAGCCCCTTGCATGTGGGGCTGGCCCATGGGCAGTGATTTTCCATTACTGCAACAGCCATGTAATGGAAGGACACTAAATTGGCCTAACTTGCCATCCATTGCATGCCCTACTGCACATGACATGTGTGCCAGTGACAACTGGAAGCACATTCATAGTGCTTCTCTTCCTTCTGAATAGCACCTTGAGGTGCATTTGCCCACCACTTAGGAGAGTGGCCTCCCTCACCTTGGGCAGCACAAGCATTTCCCTCAGTTTGCTGGGATATACAACTCAGGAATAGCACAGGTGCTCAGGGCTGTAGATGTCCTTAGTTGTTTTCCTCGAGCAATTCTGGTCCCAGGGAGCAGATTTTTATCATCCCTCCCCTTGATGCAGATGGCAGCAGCACCTTCCAATAATTCTTTGCCAAAACACAAATAATTTTGCAAGATGTCTGTTTTGATGCAGATGTAAAGGATTAGTCCTCTTTGTATTCAGTAACAAAAATCCAAATAAAAGCATAAAAGAGCAGAAGGGATCTTTTTGTACCTGCCAGTCCAAATATTTGCTCTTCCAGGTATGTTCATCACGTAACCTTAAGTGAACTCGTTCAGCTGCAATTTAATTCTAGTCAAGTTTCTAATTCTTTCATCTATACATGGAAGGCTGTTTTCGAAGACTGGCCTTCTATTTATCAGAACAATTTATTTGTGACCAGCATTTATCAGTTTGTCCTGCCGATAAACCTGACCTTCACCTCTTCTCTGGTGTTTATGCTTCTGGGAGCAGCTGGTTCCTTTCTCAGCTTTTGTTTTTGAGGGTGCCATGCAAATTCCCTAGGGCAATATTCTTCCTATGTAGCTTAAACTATTTAAATAAAACCTCTAATTTAGGAGCCAAGTCAGAACTTAGGTAGGTTGGATGACTGGATATGCCCATCTTTTTACATTGACTACAGGAGTCCTTAGTGACTATGCTCCTAATTTACACATCTTTGTCAAGTGCTTGAAGTTGGGCAGCATGAATCCAGGTTTTAATGCTATTGTTTTTTATCTCCTGACCAGTCTCGAACTCCTTCTCTGCCCTCATTCCCTTGGGAACTTTTGTTTCTCAAACATAGATGACCAACCAGTATTCCAGATGAAGTCTCATCACTGTAATTGACAGCTTTCCTGCTTCCCTGTCAAATGGAATTACCTTGTCTGAAATACTTTGCCATGATGTTTACTTTAAACAGGCCTGAATTCTGTATTGTATTTCCTTCCTCCCTGTGATTTATAGTTCATTAATTCCCTAGTTTGGACCAGAAATTTGTGTCAGTCCTGAAGTCCATAATCTTTCACCATGGATTATTTAATTTAATTTTATTTCTGTCAGCCTAGACCTCATGATCAGTTCTTCCTAGGCAATATTTAAAGCCTCCTTTATAAAGGCATTACTCCCCACTTTACATGGCAATTTTAAATTCCATTAACAGCTCCTCGTTTCTGGTGTCCTGGTCATTAGTGGCAGCATTAGGTGGCTTGCTCCCAAGAACAAGAAATTCCTGTTGGAAGTCTGCATTTTGTGTTGAATACTCACCTGCTTGTTGCTTATACATTTGCCAGGCTACCCTAATATTGAATGTTGAAAGGTGTCATTTCTCAATAATAAATTTGTTCTTGAAATGGAAGGAAGTGTAACAAGAAAGCTGTTATCAGCTATCAGGTAATTGCAGCCCTATTTCCATTCCATCGGTGGAAACTGCTTCTTAGTTGAAAGATGATGATTTGATTGCTGCTTGATTGGTGCTTACTTGAAAGGTGATTTCTCACTGCAAGTCACACTGGAGCTGCTGAGAGCAGCTGATGCCTGTGGTCCACAGCCTGCATGATATGCAGACTTCATACTTCTCTTTACACTGAAAACAGGCAATATGAAGAGTGGTTCACTGTTGGAGGGGAAAGGTTGTTTCAGCTGCTGGATTTCAGTGAGATAGGGAGAGGAGTGGCAAAGGTAATTTCTAAAGAAGGGAGAGTTGGTCTTTCTGTTTGGTATCAAGAAAGCCAATAGCTATGTGGCTTTTATTCTGCTGAAATTAAAGCAAGGAAGTAGCAGGCAGTACACAGTGTAGTACTTCAAGGTCAAAGTCACAGGTACTTCTGCATCCCTGCCTTTCTCTTCCCCACAGAATGTCTCTGCTCTCCCTTCCCATCTCTCTCTATTCACCATCTCCAAGTCCTGCCTCACTCCAGGGCTTCTGCATCACCCCTGTCTGGGTACACTTTTCATCCCTCAAGGAGTTTAGGGTCCCTTATTTCCTTTTCCTTCACCATGGCCACCATGATCCCCCCACCTGTCTCGTCCTTCTCCCCTTCCCTCTCACAGACTTGAAATAAGAAGAAGCTTTGGACTTAAAATAAGAAGAGCTGAGATCTTTGCAATGCAGGAAGATTTTGTCAACTTATGGTCAGAGAGGTAGGCAGTTCCAATTGTTGTTGGAAGTGCTGGACATGCTAACTAGAGGCTCCAACCCCTACTGTCTGATTGACTGGCTCAATAATCAGGCAGTTGCTGCCCCAGGATGTCTGTAACGTTCCTCCAGAGTTCTGGAAATGAGTGAATGCAATGTTGCACAGTTACCCTATTACAGACGAACACAAATAAGCAGTTATGGGTAGGAAGGTTTTTTTGTGTCCTGGCTTCAACTCTCAAAAGTGAGGACTCACTCCTGGATGGTGCAAAAGCGCCATTACTGTTTTAAGCACTGCTGTATAAAATTAACAAAATGAAGTTGCTACTGCTGAGTATTCAACATTTGCTCAGTAAAGCAACTATATACAGAGGTGCTCTTGCACCAAGGGGAGAAGCATATGTGTCCAGCAGGAATCGGAGAGCCCTACCTGGCAGAACAATAATGTTCTCAGATGAAAGTAGAGAAAAGAGGGTGCGAACAGAGCAGAAATAGGATGCAAACCCATATAGAAAACTTTTGTGTAATTTGTGGAGTTCAGAGGATGTACAGGGCAATATTGTTTATATTTTTCACTTGTTGTCAGTGGTGGCCAAAAATAATGACTCATTCAAATATGCTCAAGAGCTGCACTTTGAAAATAAAAATCTGGGCAGACAGGTACTGGCATGGAAATGTACACAACATTTATTTAAACAGTGTCTTTCACAACCAACTACTCAGTGACACATGACAAGCCACAATACTTCAGCCACGTCAGTAACCTACACGGCCTGTCCCAACTCTGTCACCTTTGTGTGGGTCTGTGCTCAGCACCCCTGTCACACGGACCTGCCCAGCTGCCACTCAGCTCGCCCTGAGGATGCAGCAGTACAAGCTCTTAGTCTCACTGGGCATCTGCTCCCCCCACCCTTTCAAGGTTTTCCAATGGCATGAAAGCAATTTTTGTAGATTCTTTAACAAAAGTGGAATTCGGTCATGAGAAGTGTTGTGTGAATTCCCATCCCCAAGAGAAACAGTTGGAAAACAGACAGATATGTGCTGTCAGAAATACATAGTCCCATTTTACGTGAGGTCTGTGGGTTAAAACATGCTGTCTTCCTGATATTTGAGTATTCCCAGCAAAAGGACCTTCAGAAAGGGGAAGAATAAACTATGTTTAAAACAAACAAACAAAAAAAAAAAAGTTAAGAAAATATGTGACCCCGCATCAGTTTCATATTGAGTGGTTGGATAGAGAAGACTCCACACAGGACGTTTCCCCCCGCATCTTGCTTTCTCATATAAAGAGAGAAAAATATGGAAAATACTACCTGCACTACATACCTGATCATTCACTGAGGAACATGGACAGGGTATCTCTCAAACAGACAATGTGTCTGCAGACCCACAGATTCCCCTGCAGCCACTAAGACACCTCCTCTGATGGCTGTCCCTTCGGGCAACAGCTCAGAGAGACTGCCCCCCAACCCTGAGGGGGTTGAAAATGCCCTGTAATGGGACCTTTGTGACTATTGTAGCAGAGATGCAATGGAAACACCCACAGAGGCAATGCCTCATGAGCTGGCTTGTTGGAGGTGATAATCACAATGTGTAGTGCAGGCAGCATTCCTCTGCCTTGAGGTCAGCATCCCAAACCAGTTAGACTGATGCCAGCACCTCACCACACCTGCCAGTACCGTCATTAAAAGCCAAATCCTCACCTCCAAGAGGTTGGCACCAAAGCCCTGTTCAGTCCTTTACTGCCTATTTTGGCAGCCCCGTCTCCAAACGGGGATGGGGACAGGCCAAGATCAGGCTGGGACATCCACCCACATGTGGATGGAGGTCAGGATCAGGCACAATGAGGGGTTTCCTGACATCTGGCAGCTTCACTCCACTAGTCTCTGAAATTTCTAGGACAGAGTTGGGGGGGTCAGGATGAAAAATAGTATGAGCAAGGCTGCAACAGAAGAGATACCACAAGATACAATACAAGGCAATGCAGTGTAGTGTTGCATGTGGTATTACTGCTGTGGTATGAGAGCTCTACGTTGATCAAGTGACAAGAAAGGGCAAGGTAATTCTATTGGGTTGTTTTCAATTTGTGTGGTTTTTGGTGTTGCTTGTTTTTTTTGAGATTCCACAAGACCTAGAGAAAGCTCCCTTTTGTCTGGTGGTATTGGCAAGAGCTAATCACTATCCCAGCCTGTATAGGGCATCTGCGTCTAAACTCAGGCATTTTCAGAGGGCATCTCTTTTTTAGAGGAGGCTCACAGTGAAGCTCTGTGCTGCAACTTGAAAGGGCAGTCAGCTCCCAATCTGCAGCAGGAAGAGAGATGGAGCTCACTCTTCATGTGCCCTTTCCTCCTACTGCAGGGCAAAACCTACAGAGCAAAAAAAACAGAGCAGGCCCCTGTTGGATGCTGCTGCCCAGGACCTCCACACTTCTGTGTGATACTACACCACTGCCTGCCCTTTTAGCCAGCATTCCAAAAATCTGCTCAGAGGACAGTCAGACACTGCTTCCCTCTTCCTGCATCACAGAATTTGTCTATTCATTATTTGTACCTAAGAGTATTAAAATATCTTTAAACCTCTCCAGTCGATTTATATGTTATGTAAATAAGGGCTGGAGGAATGAGGTATACCTTACAGGGTATGAAAACAACAGGGGTTGTTAATGCCTTAATAATTTGTTAATACAAATGGGGTATTAACAACATACCAGTAGTGCTGCATGTACCATCACTTCCATTTTTTATTTGAAAACATCTCAGGAGCAGTAGAATAATATGCTGAAAATGTAAATGTGGCTCATTTTGATGCAGTTGAGTAGCTAGAAATAAGGAAAAGACAGGTTTACATAATAGACTGTTATTGACCCAGGTAGGATGAATACTCACTGTAGCTTGTAATAACATTTTTGACATGGATAGTAATAGGACGTAATTACATTTGAGGTGTTTGAGAGAAGGCACTTCTCATACAGACTAACCACTGGAAAAATTAGAAGTGCAAAGTCCATTTTCCTCATGCACTCTCAGAATATATTAAACTTTGAACAAACCCAGAGGTTGTGATCTTTTGTTCTGCAAATTAACTAACCTCATAATTACAGGTTTCTGGTATAAGTAAAAGAGGCTTCTTTTGATCTGTACTTCTTTTAGATCAGGTTGCTTTCCATCAAAATAGTCACTGATCTGGTTTGCACACAGGACACCTCGAAGCAGTAATAGTGAGATTTTCTTGCAGTAGGGTTCCTTACACCTTGAGGGTTGTGGACATTTAATTTTCAGAAGGCAAAACTGCTCGGAAGTCTCTGCCATGATTGACATGGCTTGTAGCTACAAAACTCATGTATTCCTTCTGGCAGTGTTAGCCTTTCTGACTCAAGCAAGCCCCATAAAACCTCATAACATCATCTGTTTCCAGCAGTCACAACTAATTTCTCACTAATGAAAGGAGTGGATGCAGGACAGATTTATTTCCATAAACATTATTCACTTTGTTATCTGTCTCATTAAACCAAGAAATTAGCCAAAGCTTTAGGTGTTCTGTACTTTTCTGTCAGGATACATTGATGATAAAAGCAGATGTTTCTCCAGGACAGGAGTTCCTGTTCAGTCATAAAGGCAGCAAGACAACTTGCATCCTCAAATTCAACAAGAAATATAATGGGGGACTGTCTGTGTCTTTTCTTCCCACTCAAATACCCTTCCAAGAAAGCACATAACAAGCAAACTTTCCTCTTAACCTTTCATGGGGATGTGTACCTGGAGTTAGCCCAGCTGCCCTGAAAGCTATGGATGTATCAGAGTATCTGTGCCAGCCAGAGTGCCCCACTGCTGCCGCTGCCATCGCTGCCCTGCAGAGCCCAGGGCAACACTGGGGCTTCACTTGGGCTCTCAGCTTCACTCTCCTTCTGCTCTGCGGCACTCAAACGCCACCCTCGGTGGCAAAGCTCATTTTCCCCATGTGCTCTTTATTCTGGGCAATAAATAAACGAAATAAAGATAATTCTGGGTACAAAAGCTTGTAACTGAAGCTGAGGCAATTACACATTTATCATGCATGACAAATCCTGGCTGCAACACAAGCACCCGTGTCTGTAAGTTTAGCTGCTGTATTGCCCTGAAGACTGGTTCGTATTTAGAAGGGTAAATAAGATTATTTTTTTCCTCAGTGGTTGCTGACAAAGCTCATAATAGGTCTAATAATGCTTGTGTCCTGTGGGAAATAAGAATGTTAATTTGCCTGTGTAAACACTCCTTCCTCCTAAGGAAATGCTCTTCCTGGCTCTGTGTGTTCCTTCACATGTTTTTTATGAAACAGTTAAATAAACACCTAACTCCCAGTGCCTCTTCTCACTGAACCAGTGACAGGACTCAATGTCCAGCAGCCCCAAAACGTATCTCTGATCTTTGTGATTTCTCTGCCACATCTCCTAAGTCCTACTCCACTCCAGAGTGAAATGCTTTTTGTTGCATGTCGTGAAGATCAAATGAATTAAGGCTGCTTTTGTCTTTTTTTGGTCATGGTAGCCTGGGAAATTCATTCCTTCCGGCAGTTTTATTTGCTGACATCCCTATTGCTGGTCTTGGCAACTTAGGCTTTGGAAAACCGGCCTTCAGATGCTGGGAAGGGAGCCTGTAGTTCTACACTTCACAACTTCGTTAATATCTTCCAGTGTCTCCAACCGTGAGGACGGCTTTTCTTGGTGTTTAAAAACAATTTTTAAACGCTGATTGCTCTTCTCGTACCGCTGATTGCGGCTCAGCACGGAACGTGATTTATGAATGGAGGGCAGGAAAGTGGTTTCCGTTGCTGCCATCTCCTGGTGCGGGGACTGAACTGCGTGGCAGTAACAAAGGCACATGAACGGGGAAGAGAAATTAAACTAAAAGAGCACGTAAATCTTCCTGGAGGCAGCTGTTAGCTGTCAGGAAAGCATCTTAAATGGTAATACACAGCAGAAGGATGATTGCCAGCTGAAAATTGCAATGCTCCCTGGAACTGCCTTGCCCGTTGTTGTGGTGCTGATACAACACCCCTGAGGGGGGAGGGGAAAAAAGTGTTTCTCTGTGTTTTGGAAGGCATTTGATCTAGCGGCTCTGCAGTCAATTTTATGGCTTTACTGAAGCCGTTTCCCTGCTGTTTCTATGGCTCTTTCAGAGTGGGGAAAAAGAAGAAGAACATCATTTTGGTTCTGAAGCAGGTAAATGTGAAACAATGGAAATTACCCAGGAAAGTTCAAACAGAGGTGCAGGGTTAGAAATTACTTTAATTTCCTGATCAGCTGGCAACATCTCTATAGTTACTGTGGTTTGGTAGCTGTGGTAAATGAACAACAACAACAAAAAATAATTTCCTAGAGTTTAGTAAAAGCAAAATAAAAATTCAGTACAGTAACCTGAGCAAAAATAAATATCATGAAGAGCTATTTTTGCTGTACATCACACCACATTGCAGAGCAAAAAACAGCTTTTGTTGTGCTCTGCAGGGTGAGCAGCCCCATGAGGTGCACTGCTGAATCCAGGGGGAACTCACCATACCAATACAAAATACACTTAATTTCTGCCTGCCTTTTGTAACAAAAAGCACAGTATCCTCCCTGTATTCCATTCTCGTGTGTTGAATTTCAGATTTTTTTTGAGTGTTGTGATTGCATTGGCTTGCTCATGAGCTCAAATTAATTTTTGATGATTTAAGAATACCAAGAGTGCTCACTGTTTCCTGAAATCCCACCTGTATAGGTGGGTTCAACTGCAAGCCTCACCAATCCTCAGCAACTCGTCCTGCTGCTGTTACAGGGGTTGCTGGAGCACTCATTGGCTTTTCGATCTCTCCCGGGCACAATGGTGCCCGCATTCAGCAGCCAGCTGGCTGCACCCACCCCGGGGAGCCCCTTTCCCTGACTAAGCAGTGCTGCCATAGAACTGCATTGTACCCGCGCTCTGCCCTTCCTCCACAGATGTTACCCTGTCAATGGGCGCACACAGTCCCTCAGCAAAGCTAAAATACTGCTCTGCCAAGTTCCTCTTGGCCAAGATACTTCCTGATGCTGGTTGTTGGTTTTGTTGTTGTTGTGGGGTTGTTGGGTTTTTTTAAGAGCTGTTGCCAACTGTACCTTTCCCACCCCAAAGACAGAATGCCTTTGGTTTGCCCTGGCTGGCAGCCTGCCCACATGGAATCCAGGTTTCTGGAGCTCAGCATGGTTTCCATATTATCAGATTAAATTATTTTGGGGTAATAAATTATTTGGCAGGGCACAGAAGCCTCTGGAGCATAGTCATTTATGCTCGACAAATATTTTGCATACAAAATATGTAAACCCCAAAAATGTAAAACTTAACATTAGGCAGAGCTATTTTTCTTGCATGGTTGAGTAAAGTAATAGTCTTAAATAAAATGTTCTGTATGAACATCCATCCTATGCAATGCACTAAGTAATTTTTACCTCTTATTCTCTATTTTTTAATCCTACTATCAATTACTGTTGTGAAATACAACTGGGTCTTATGAATTGCTTAAAAATAATCATGAACAGAATATGGACTGGCTTTGTGTCACTGCTGTTCAGAATAAACTAACCAAAGATGCAGTTCTCTTTGCAGTTCTTATGGCTTTTCTAGTTCATGTGTCACATTAAGAAGGTGTGTTAAAGGAAACGAACCAGCACCACTTAGAGACAAGTGCCACCAAATGAGGAATTCACCAAGCCCAGTGGTGGGGGCAGGTGTCTGGTATGATTCAAGGCTGCTTACAGCAAAGAACATCAGACTTACTGCTTTCCCACAGAACGGGTGAGGAATGAAGGTGCATAGAAGACAATATAAAATATTTATGGTGTATTTGTCTTTTCATAACGAGTATATGAGGCAGGCATACCTGTGGGAAATCTCCCCGTATCTTTGGCAGAAGCAGATGCCTGGGAGCATTTGCAAGCAGGTAACAGCCTGAACGAAGCATTTCAATGAGCTGTGTGTGGGCACGGGGAGCAGGAGGAAAGCTGGAAGTTCACATATTCAGGTGTAGCAGGTGGAGCTAAGAGCCCTTTCCAAAATGCTTCCTCTGCACTTACAGTGCTCAGCAGTTTTATCATTGACCCCAGGAGGGAAACAGGAGGCTGAGAGTCTCAGTGAACTTGCCTTTCCTTGAAGATATTTCTAACAGGGCAGATGTTGAACTGCTGTCGACCCTGTTGTGCCTCTTCTCTGCCTAAATCAAGGACCAGGGGGGCTGTGTTTTCAAGCCCAGCAGCTTTCCCAGGCACGCTTATGTTGCACACATAGGAGTTAAGTCCAAGTACTTTTCTGTGGACAAAGTTTGGTTCCTCACAGATAATTTCACATGTTCCCCCCACATCCCTCTGCACATGATCATCCTGGTTGCCTCCTCACAATCTCTGCACCCACTCCCCTGTAACACCGGCCAGATCTCCTGTCTCCCTTACTTTTTCCCCCACTTCCTTCAGCTGTACATCATGTTCTCACTAGTTCCTCACTGCGGTGCTTCATCTTCCTTTGATGCCGCTATATTTCTGGCAGCTCCAGCAGCAACATATGCTCCAGCGGGTTCCGAGCTACATGCGCGTTGCCCGGTTGCCAGGGCACACGTGCTGTTCTTGCAGCGGAGGGAGGGCTGAGCTACCCTTTCCTCTCCTCCTTCGGGGTACTCCCTCTGTATGCTCTGCTCTACCCAGTCACTGGCATTTTGTGATCCTTGTAGGAGTTAAATATCTTTGAGACTGCTACTTCTTTAGCAGATTTGATAAAAATAGCCTGACAGCTTCAGGAGTCTTTGTGGGACAGGGAAGCAGACAGGAGGACAGGCAGCTGCTGCAATTGCACAGCTCCAATTCCTTAGAAAACTGAGCTAAAAATGAATTACATTGGAAAATGGATCCTAAGGAGCTGGGCTCATTACCTTCACCTTTTGTCTGTCTACCAGATTTCTTCTCATGTCTCATCCTGAATTTAGATCTTAAGGTCCATGGGGCAAGAAATTACATGCTTTATCACAGGATGTGTATTTCTGCTCTCTGTTCTCCATTAGAGTAATAAAAAATAGTAACAGATAGATTATGCACAAGATTTGACTAGATTCATTCTCTATGGCAATCTGTTTTAAAACAAATTTGTTTTAAAAGTCCCAGCATATGGAGCCAGTGACCTCAAACTTCAGTATGATTGAAGGTGCTGTAAGCTGGCCCTTGACCTCTTACCCAGCTGCTCTTTCTTCCCCCCACCCCCATACATTATTTTGTTATTGCCACTGTGACCTTCTGGCACTCAGTATGCCAGGTCTCCATCCCAAAACTGTTGTCATGGAGACTTGGGCCAGTGCTCCTGGGGGAGAGTGTGCCTCTCTCAGCCATCTGAGTGACAAGTCTTGAGCAAAATTGCACCTCAAGGAGCGTGGCTCCCAACAAGGTCTGCCTGCCACACAGCCCATCGAGTTTGCTGGCACCACTGGGACATCACATGGGGCAGGGAAGCAACTCCGGATTCTTAAAAACATCAGGGCTTTTCCAGATTGCCCTGAAAATCTGCAAGCTAATCACACAAGGTCACCTGCTGGCTGGCTACACTGGCACAGCATTAAGAGTTATAATAAAGTAATAAAGTGAGAGAAGGTATGTTCATAATGCTCTAATAACATCTCTGGGATGGTCTGAAGCAAGGTGTAGTGATCAAAGCATGTTATGAGGGGACCAGAAGGATGCAGGTTAGCTCACACAGGAAGAAATGGCAATATTAAATAGCTAACCAAGATGAATACATGAAAAATACCAAAACCAGATAGGAGTAAGCCTGTTCTTACTGGTTTGAATATGGCAATATTTATGATCACTGTCCTGCAGCATACACAACAAATTTTCCTGTCTCAGGTGGCTAGTCAAATGAAAATAAACATTTTCTTTTTCATAAGGAGTGGGCAAGAGCTAAGTGATGCTGGATCATCATTTCCAGTCTTGTATTCTTGTCTTGAATGTCTTGCCTGCTCCCTGCGCCTTAAACCACTCTTCAAATCCACCCAACCGTTGTTTGGCTGTGCTTGCAATCCAGCCCCCAGGCAATGAAGAATACTGCAGAGTTTTAGCACCTGCTTAAAGCAGCAGCAAACTGGAGCTAGGGAGTTTACCAGAAGCTCTGTTTCTGTTTTTATGCACTTTGGATACCTGCTGTCGCCCTTAGTTTGAACCCAATAAATGCAATATTTGGCAATGGGACATAAGTAGACAACACAGGATAAAGGGGCCAAAGGTTGGGCCCTTTAACTGCACAACATTGGCAGCACTGGCCCTGGTAAAGATATCCCTCAAAACAGAGATTTCTTGAATGCTGAAGCTGCCCTGGGGTTAGCTGGAACCCCATGAGGAAAGTCACTTCTACACATGACCCCAGCAGGGTGGTGAAGTTCTGCCTTGAGCTGGCTTCTTGTGCTGGAAAATGTGAAGTATGTTAATTACAGAGGGTGGGGAGAGCTGTCTTGCTCTTTGCTGTTGGTGGACAAAAGGGACTTCTCAAGAGACTTTCCAGATGTGTTTCACTTCCAGCACACAGGCTGCACGGGGCAGACTGCCTGCCCAGCGGGCACGGCTGCAGGCAGCAGAGGGACACAAAGGTGAGGGCTGCCGAAGCAAAGGGGAGCGATCTCGAAAGCAGTGCTCGTTGCTCTGGGTTGGGCCTGGAAGCCATGGTTGCTTTTGCTTTCTGCACACAACTGTGAGGCCAGCTGGAGCCTGCTGGGTGCAGGCAGAAGGAGGAGGGTCATGGTGCGGCCCCTGGGGTATTGAGTGGGAGGAAGGCTATGTGTTTCTGTCCCTGGTAATTCAACAGGCCTTGTGGGGAGGAGGAGGTAGAGGCTTTTATCAGGCTGATATGAGAGCTCAGCAGCCCATGGGGCTGCCCAGAAGCACTGCTGTGGTGTGGCCACCCAGCTACCCACTCTCCTCATACTTCTGCCTGCCTGACAGTCTCCACTTGCAGCACATAGTGGTATCCAGCAGCTTTCAGCCAGTGCTGCTTTGGCAGGTGAGCCACTGGGGTGCTTCATCTCTGGGGCTGCAGCTTGAGCTGTGCCATCCTGCTTCCCTGGGTGGCTGTGGTGCCCTCCTGGCTTGGAAGCATGAGCTGACCTTGCTGTGGGTTGCTCTACCTCACTCTGACTTTGCAGATATAAATGGGATGATACCAAAGGCTGTACCAACATTTGTGGCCTTATTGATGTGCTGGCTTTCTTCGTGTACTGTTTGCAGTGTTCCCAGGTGAGTCGCTGTCACTGGGTGCGTGGAGCCAGGGCTGGGGTGGGTGTTTTGCTCTCCACCTCCTCACCAGTTGTCTGAGGTGGTGGCAGTTCTCTCTTCCATTGTGTGACAAATGGTTGCTGGGGTGAAGCCATCTTCTCTGCCAGTGGCTATGCACAAGAGCCAGAGAAAATGAGAGCAAGAAAATGCTGATTTTTCTCATATACATTAGTGATTTAACAGTCTTTGAGGCTGACAGAGGCATGGCTTCTGCCTGTATGCAGGTGCTGAGCTCTGTCAACCTGTAGAGGATGGCAGATCACAGCTGCTGACACAGAACAGTCTTCCAGGCTGGTTTAAACTCTGTAAAGCTGCTTAGTCTGGGGACTGCTTTGCCTCTCCAAGGTGCAGAGAGAAGCAAAGGAAACCTGAGCCCCAGCAGGGTGTACCTGGGCACCAGTCACAGGGAAGTGTGCAGTGGTGGAGGAAGGAGGAAAAGGCTTCAGCCAGAGGAGCAGTGTGATGGTGAGAGAAAACCATGGGAGCTGTTGGTGTGTATATAAATTTAAAAAAGGATTTGAAACTGTAAACAAAGCAAATCTCAGGAAAGAGACTGTGTTTTTAATGCAGAAACTCAAAGGTGCTCCTGAGTCCATTAGATAGCAACCCCCATGACCTTCAAACGTGTAACTTAAATGTTTTACATTGTTAGCTGTGGGAAAAGCTGCCATGTTATACCTGAAAACCCGGCTTAAGCATCAATATCAATGCCATTTGAGTGGCAGATATTCCCTCATGCTGTTCCACCCCACACTATCCTACTCCATTCCTCCTTTCTTCGTAGCAGTTCATCTTCAATTTAATCTCATGCATGAACTAAGTCACAGCAGATCATCACACATCACGCACTTAAGTGAGAAGCAAGCACCTGGATGCTCAGGCATCTACAGCTAGTACTGCATCCTAATTTAAATTCCAAGTAAGTTATGAGACAAAGAGTCACTGAAACTTGTTTCTTAAGGGGAACAAAATAACAATCCCCTCTCCAAGTCCTTTCTGATATTGCTACGGTGCAGCAGATTTAATACACCACTGTCAGCAACTATTAAAATACTGTGGTTTCACCCAATGAACATCCTAAAAGCCATTGCCTTAAGGTGTTTGTCCAGAAGTGGTCAGAGTCAGCTGATTGTCTTTGGCATTTATTTTTATCCTATTTAGCCTTAGGTTAAGTCATTCAGGCCAAGACTGATTAAAAACACAGGCCATGCAAGACCAGGAGCTCAGATAGTTCTCTGTAGGTGGGGAGGGTGGGTGGCAGTGTGGGAGCAAGCAAGGACATAACAACCACTGGCTGATCTCCCAATGACTGTGAGCACCCCACTGAGCAGGCAGTGGCACAACACAGATAAACAGTAGAAGTGGATTGGGAAAGAGCTGTTAAGACCAACATGTGCATGAAGTTGCATTCTGTGCCATCACTGAATCAATGGCTCCAACCAGGTGAGTTTATTTTTACAGACTGCTTGGGCAAAGAGTACCCAATGAGTATGCTCTGTTCCCTGCCCCTGCTAGAAAGTAGAGGTAATGGCATAGGAGCATATGACCAAATGATCAGTGGCTTGTGCTGGCAAAGCTCCTCTGGAGACAACTGTCTTAACTGAGGAGATGCCTCTGAACCTCGCTTCCTGGTTTGTTTTGTAAGGTCTGATCTCTTTCATCCCACTGTCCACTTCATGATGCCACTCTGACCCTGTATACAAATCTTCTACAACCTGCCAACAGCTCCACATTTGCATCCATCACCTTGGCTCCCTTCCATGAATCCTATTCTCCCTCCTTTGCTGGGAGACTGCTCTGTTGTTTTTTTCTGAGTTAAAAGGAGTTCAGTGGCCAAGTACTCAGGCAACAAGACTGAATCAGACACCTTCTTCATCACCTTTTCTGGAATGTGAGTTTTGGTACCAAGATTCCAAAATGTTTCTCAGGTTCTCCTGAACACACTCTTTTGTAGATCTCTGGACCATGTCAGTCACATTTTTGAATTGCACTTTTCTACTGATTTAAAATGTTCCTCTTGCTTCCATACAAGTAGCATGAAAAACTTCTTCCCTTTTCCTTCCTTGCTCATTATTGTCTGTGTTGCTTCCACCTACTAACTCATGAGTGAGAACACTTAAATCTTGGCTGCTTTTCTAATCCAGCGTTTTCTTCTCACTTTGTAGGTCACACTCTCTCTCTGCAAGGACATGAGCTTCTTTCTCGGTCTTTCCCACCTGTCTCCACATTGCAGCTGGAGAGAGCTTGGCTGGAAGAAGGCTTTAATATAAAAGAAATTGCCTTGCTTTGTACTGAGAATGCACTTGGGCTTCGATAACGCTGCAGACCAACAGGGAGCAGTACCACACTGCATGCTGCTCCTCGCAGACACAGCACACACAGAATCTCTTTCTATGGGCAAAAAGTAATTTTCCATCTCCAAACCATGAAATTTAGATGGTTGTCCCTAGCTCAACATCTATTTCTTGAGCACATGTTAGCATTCTTACCTAAATTAATTTGGATTGCACGTAAATAAGACACAGCAGGTGTAAAAAAAAAAGACTTTTTTTTAAAGCTACTTGAAACAAACACTTGTTACCTGTTCAGTCAAAACCCTCACAGTAACAAATACCTGAAGTGTGTCTTCATGGCTGTGGAGCCTCAACTAATAGCCGTGAGTCTTCAGATAAAATGCACACATGCTGATTGCAAAGGGGATTTAAAGTGATCCCTTATAAATAGTTAATATAGTGTAAATGGAGTATAAAGAGAAAGAACTGCTAAACAGAAGAGATAGGATGGTGTCTTACTTATGCACAGCACTTGCAGTCAGCCTGAATGCTCTTCCTTTAACACAGTACACTAATTTCACTCATGGCTTGCCATTTCAATCTCCCAGCTTGGCTAATAAGGCTGGATTAAAATTAGAGGAGCTGGAAGCCCATGCTTGTAATTTGCATTACAGGGTGCTGTGGAGCAGAGTCTTTGACTTCTCTGAAATGGCACAGACCCTGTAAACCAAAGCACTGTGCTCTGTTTATGGTCACACTATAACCTGCTTGCTAAGGCCTGATTATTTAGTTTTCAATTTGAAGTTATTTCAGTTTCCCGTGAGATTCAGAGCAAACCTGTGTGTGAGTTACTTAGAATCTGACTCTCATTAAATACTTTATCATCTCTCAAGGCCCCATTTTGCAATGTCATGTAGTGACAGAGTGAAAGGAGCAACAGTTTCAAACTGAAAGAGTTTTTGAGAGACTGGTTTTGCTACAAAGGTTTCTATCTTTGAAGGAGGAGATCTTCCAGCACTGCTTTGCCAGCAGTTGGTGTGTTTGGGTTGTGCACAGGTGCTGAAATTCAACCCTCTCCTCCCCTTGCACAGTCCACTTTTGTCACTGCTCACACCTGCAGAGGGGCTTGAGGAGCTAGTGATGGGGTGTAGCTGTGCAGGTACCACCGTAGTCAAAGCAACCTGCAGGAACCAAGTCTTGAGCAAACAGTCCTAAATCTGTGGCTTTAGGGCTGGTTTTGACAGAAGGTGAAAAGGCCTCCCCTTTGTGTGAAGTAAGAACCTATTTAAATGGCTGCTCCTAGATGAGTCAATCAACAGAGTTGATATTTTTAAAGAACAACAAGGAACCCAACCTTCCTCATTGTATCTCCTTCATTTTTAGGTTATGCTAAGATAATACTGTCAAAAACCTCATAACAGAGAAGGAGAACGGAGATTCCTAATAGCATTCTTGGATATTTGCAAATAACATTATCTCCCTAAAATTGTTTTGTTCTGTTTCCTTCCTTACTTCTGTGTGACAACATTGGTAACAACAAGTAGAAGACAAAGGACAAGGAAGTGGGAGTTCAGTTCTACAGATATGAGATCATCACCAAGGAGAAACTGCGTTTATTTCTGTAATCTGTCTTCCTTTTCTCCTCTAACTTATCTTCAGCTGCTTGTTGGCCCAGTGGCTCTGCACTGCCTGAAGCAGAAAGAAGTGATATAGAAGAGTTACTGCTGTCTCTGCCTCTATCCCCTGGGGTCACAGACCTTTTCTACCA
The DNA here is from genome assembly GCF_000747805.2 of Chaetura pelagica. NCBI lineage: Eukaryota > Metazoa > Chordata > Aves > Apodiformes > Apodidae > Chaetura > Chaetura pelagica. Next base: position 78,896 of record NW_009952840.1, on the reverse strand, counting down.
TTTTTAGCCCTGCTGTACAATATAGACTACAGTCAGCAAAACTTGCTGTGGGAACCTCATGAGGTTCAACAAGGCCAAGTACAGGGTCCTGCACCTGGGCCAAGGTAACCCAAGATATGAATACAGGCTGGGGGAGGTCACACTTGAGAGCAGCCCTGTGGAAAAGGACCTGGGGGTACTAGTGGATCAAAAGCTGGACATGAGCCACCAATGTGCAGTTGCAGCCCAGAAGGCCAACTCCATCCTGGGCTGTATCAAAAGAGTGTGGCCAGCAGATGGAGAGAGGTGATTCTGCCCCTTTACTGTATCCAGCTCTGGTGCCCCCAGCACAAGAAAGATGTGGACCTATTGGAACATGTCCAGAAAAGGGCCACAAAAATGATCCGAGGGCTGGAGCACCTCTCTTATGAGGACAGGCTGAGGAAGTTTGGGTTGTTCAGTCGGAAGAAGAGAAGGTTCTAGGGGGGACCTCATAGTGGCCTTCCAGTACCTGAAGGGGGCCTACAGGAAAGCTGGAGAGGGAGTTTTTCAGGGGCTTGCAGTGAGAGGACAAGGGGTAATGGCTTTAAGCTGAAAAAAAAAGAGATTTAGGTTAGAGATCAGGTGTAAAGTCTTCAGTGTAAAGGTGGTGAGACACTGGAACAGGCTGCCCAGAGATGGTGTGGGAGCTCCATCCCTGGAAGTGTTCAAGGGCAGGTTGGATGGGGTTCTGATCAGCCTGGTCTAGTGGAAGGTGTCCCTGCCCATGCAGAGGAGTTGGAACTTGATGATCTTTAAGGTCCTTTCCAACTAAAAAAATCTGTAATTCTGTGACTAAAAGAGGGAAACGAGCATTTTATTAAAAAAAACCCCATCAGGCACTTCTGTGTTGGCAGCATTAGGAAGTTTGTTTATCAGACTGATTGTAGATAGCACAGGTGCAAGTATCAGTGATGGTGAGAAATGCCAGTGAGCATCAGTCAAAGGAGAGAAGGACTGGGGAGCCCAAAATCTACAGGTAGAATTGTCCATGGGGTGTCCTGATGCCTGAAAAAGTGAAAAGAAACAAAACCCAGGCCTGTTCCTCAAACTTCACTACCCCTCTGAACAAACCTATGGGATCTGGCAGAGAAGCTCACCCAAAGGTGCAGCAAGACCTCCATGGTTCTGAGGAGAAGTGCCACAGAACTCCTCTCAGTGCCAAGGGCATCTTTGATGTTGATGAAGTATTTAATTGCAGAAGATTGTCAGAACACAAAAGTAGGATTAAAAGGCTCTGAAAGTCTTTTAAAAACCTTTGTAGTTTTTCTAAAAAGTGTCTTGCCTTTTGTCTTCAGAGCTGTCAAATCAACACTTCAAAAGATGTAGCTGTGGAGTAGGAGTGGATTAAAATGCTACTTAAAACCCTGTCTGCTTTCTGTTAATTTGTGCTTAATTTCTGCCTTATTCAATGTGTCCAGGTTATGTTTTCATGCTTTTTTTTCCCAACGCTGAATGTAAAGTTACCCTTAGAGAAAACAAGGGATGGTGTTGGGTTTTTTACAACATCCTGAAACGAGCAGAATGTTATGAAACTTGTGTTAAAGCTGTGGCAGTTGATGTGTCCTTGTCCTTTACTGTCATAATGAAGCATTTGTGCCTGTGCTGGTGCCAAGCTCCATTTTTGCCAGCAGGGAGGGGAAAGGCCAGCAGCTGGGAGCTGGTACCAAGGTTTGATGCACACACCTGAGCAAGAGCTTCCTCTGTCCCCTTAGCTTTCACCCCCACACATGCACAAAGCCTCCAGAAAGAGTATCCATGCCTTGCTGCTTACTCATTTTTCCCTGTCAGAGTGTTCAATTTCAAGATGAGACACAGCTGCTGGCAAATGACAGTTTTAAGGTGCAGTTAAGTTTTCATCGCCTGTGTTGCCTTTCAGTGCCTTGCAACCAGATGCTGGCTTTTTCAAGCTGGGCACAGCCACGCACGGGCTTGGGGAGCAGCAAAGGGAACTCGCCCTCAGTATCCTTCAGGAGTGGGAGCCGTTTCTCTCTCTACACATACAGGAGGGGAGGGAAAGGCAATGAGGTCGCCCTGGTCCCTCCATCCCTTGCCCGATAAGCTTCTCAGCTGCATGATGTGACTCTTCCACTTCCGAGCGCAGGGTGTTTGGATGCTCCCTGGTCCTTCCCCGGATGAAGCTTCCTTGACTCAATCCTGACTCCTGTGTAAATGGTGTCTGCAGCACTGACATCTCCAGCCTGAGGGTTTGTGATGCAGAATCCCTGAATGCATGAAACGCTGTGCTGTATTTCTTAATTCTTGCCTGTGCTAAGGCATGTCTCTTGCGGTACATCCCAAGGAGCCTGGCTAAAAGATGGAAGCGGTGTCTTCCCTTGGAAGTTATTTGCGTTGGAAATAAAAGACATGAAACTAAAATGAGCGTGTCACAGGAGAGGGATGAATTCTGCACAATTCTGGATTTCCTGCATGAATCATTTTGCGTGTCTGTGTGTTCCTCTTTTGATGACTTGGCAGAGCAGAAGGAATGAGCCTCATGTATTTAAAGCCTGTCTGAATTCTGCTTTTGGTTTCCATCAGCATTACAGTTTGTGCAGCAAAGTCAGTCAAGTGGCATGGGGGATGAGATTTTTTCTTTTCTTTTAAGATTTCTCAAGTGGCCTGTCCTGCACATCAGCAGACAAATGAGAGATCTCTTAGTTTACTCTATTAGATCTCCCTGTGGGAATGAAATTATGCTGCCGACATTAAAACTATGATCAGTTGTCTGTGTGGTTTTCTCTATGATGAGGGTTAAAATATCTCATTTTACAAAGAAACTGGTCGACCTGGAAGGGCAGAACAGACAGGAACCAGATCATTAAGGGTACTCTAGTAGGTTAACATTTTTGTTTGCTTTGTGAGACACAAAGCTCTCCTGTTCCCCAGAAGGATCCTGTAGTGTGTGTAAATCAGCTGGTCAATTTCCACTCATCTTACAGCATTAATCAGAGAACCCGTGACAGGCATGTGTTACGTTAGGTTCATCCCCTTCATTATTTTAAAAGAGCTGCTCACAGGCTTTCCAGCACTATATTCCTCTGCTGAAAAAGCAGACTAGCTTTTTCCCCCAGTCCCACGCGGAGAGATCTGAATTTTCCGTAGAATATTTTGTCTTCCTCTTTTGAAGTACCTTTCTTTTTTTAAATAGCAGTATATTTCTGTAACTAAACCAGATACCAGTTCTCAGAGAAAATGTAAATTGGTCCATTAATGGCCCACTGGTATTTTTCAAATGGACAGCAACAATTTTTCAATAAGCTTTGTCACTTTGTCTTTATTGTCATTTATTCAATTTCAACTTCAAGATAAAAAGATGAAAAAAAAATGTATCCAGCTGTCCAAAACAATAATAAAAAAATCTTTAATTTTAATTTTTTTAATCTTTAATTTTCTGCCATGCAAGCAAAATAATTTGCACAATGTCATAGTTGCTACAAATTGAAATCACCAGCTAGGTCTCCCAACAGAGTCAGGAGTCTTAGAAGAGTTTCCCTGTGTGTCATGGCTGTATACTGATGGCATGAATATCTCCTGCCAGGAAGAGTCCAGCAAATCTGTTCTACTTCTCTGAAATTCCCAAGTACAGCATAAAGTCCCTATGAAATGGAGAACAGCTGCTTTTTTTTTTTTTTATAAAAGTACAGAGAATCCAAGGAAAAATCACAAGGGGTGTCTGGCTGTGATCTGCCTTTGAGGTATTTAAACTCATCACTCAAGACCTCAAACTCACCTTTCAGGAGCCATTTAACCCCTGAGATAGCTGTGTCACTGTAGCAAAATAATAACTTAGAGCAAGTTCTTGTTAGAGCATTAAGTAGGCAAATAAAAGCATATTCATTTTATCAGATTTTTTATAACAGTTTGTAGTAAATTTGTGTGGTGTTCCCTCCATGTATTTTATCACCAATGCAACACAAGGATTGATCAATATTCCAGACTGAATTTTCTGTAACCACCTGCAGGGAATCCAATTTATGGCTTATTTGGCTTATGTATTTCAACCAGCTCAGCAAGGGTTTCAGAGGTTTCTTAGGCATTATCAAGCTGGAATCCTATTTTTTAAATAATAAAAAAGTCTCTCCATCTTTTTAAAGAAGTTACATTCCAGTTGCTACATAGGTTTCCAAGTAATTTCCCTCTCTTGCAGAAGTAGGTGATGCCCTAATAATACCTCTAAGGAGCTCCAAGGATAATAATACCTCCAAGGAACTGGGAACTAGCAAACCCACTGCTGCCAGCAGTGACTGGGGTTATACAGGGTTTGAATATGTGTGAAAAGCTCAAATCAAATTAAGTGAAAGGCCAGAACTCTGGATACTGGAGCTACAAGTGCTTTTTTTTTGCTGGTGTTCCCATGGCTCTGCTTCCCTGTGAAGCAGATGTTCAGAGGAAAAAAATCTTCAAAAGAGGCAGAGGTAGACAGTGGACCCAAACCTGAAAAGAAATCATAGAAAAGGAAAAGCTGGCACAGGGCCTGTTTCCAGCAGAAGGATTTCACAAGCAGTCATCCATGCTGCCCCTTGCCTCACTTGTTTTCCTGACTTGCTTTGAGCCTGTAAAGCCTGATTTGCAAAGCAGCAGTCTGCAAGAGGCTGTGTGGAGCACCTAACTTGCATGTCTGATCACTGGAAATGCCAGAGTTTTCAGGGTAGTGACAGTAATTGAGCATTTAACTGAGCTTTGCTGTTGAACATGAACGTTTGAGTGCTTTCTTGGGCAGGTGTCAGAGCTTTTCCTCATGACTGTGTATCATTTCACATCTCCAACCATAGCAGGCTGCTCAATGGGATTAGTATATGACTGATTCTTAAAAAGGTCTTGATGAGCTAAAGTTTAACCTCTGCCTCCCTGTCCATAGGTCCAGTGAGACCAGAGGGGTTATTTTTTTGAATGTACCTAGCACACCCTCTTACTGTGAACGAAGATTTCAAGCAAGGATGGTTAGTTGGAAAAAGCTTCTAGCAGACCTTACCTTGTTCTCTCACTAACGCAGAGATCTTTTTAACAGCCAACCCAGTTATAATATGCACAATCTTTGTAACATGCCATCACCATGCAAAAATTGGCACAGCTTGAGAATGTCTACAAGGCATAATACCATACCCTATAACAATTATTTGGAGGTAGCTTAGTGTTTCCCTACAGAATTGTCTCATGACAGAGAAAGGTGCCCTCATGAGTTTTGAGTCGGAAAGGTTTCCAACTTAAACTCAAAGCAGACCTGGGTCAAGTCAGAAAAAATACTTGTCTAAAAAGCCTACAAATAAAGCCATGCTCTCGCAGCTCTCATAGCAGTATAACACAATTACTGAAAAGTAGGAAAAACTTTCCCTGCAGAGATAATGGAAGTGACACACAAGACCCTGTGTGTTTCACCAAAGTAAAAAATGGAGAGAGACAATAAGAAATAATTCCTTGTTCCTGCTGGGTAATTATGGGTTTGCATTCAAACTCCTTTGCTCCTATTGAGCAATACCTCTATTTGGAAAAGGAAGATACTGTTCAGCATCCAGTTAGTAACAAGGGCAGAGTGTGGTCCCATGTGAATGCATATGAATGTGGATTGGAAATAGGAAAATGTTTTCAGTACAATATCCTAAAAACAATTGCTGCAAGCATATCTGCACTCGAATTTTTACTGATTTTAACACTTCAGCATGTAACAGCTAGACCTTCACATTGCAGTTCCACTGTCTTTTGAGTCCCCTGCTCTAGATGAATCCAACTGCCATAAACATGAAAGTGTAGAGCTGTGCTATCCTAGAAAACATAAGGGCAATACATTAATGAAATATCTCAGGGAGGGAAAGGTGTTTCTGAGAATATTAAGAAAGTATTGGTTATATGCCAGCTGGAAAGTTGTATAAAATCCTACAGTGAAGCAGCTGAACCCAGTTATAAATGGATGCTAAATGCCCACAGAGGATGAGAGAATGCACCTACTCGATGCTTGAAGGAAGAAATTGGGAGCTAGTACTGTTATTAATTTTTTATATTATGGCAAAACCTAACTCAAAGCAGAAAAGGACCTTGTGATATTTTGGCACTCCGCAAATACATATTCCTGATGCTCAGAGACCAGACCTAAACAGGATTACAATGTGACAGAGGAGAGGGAAGCAGCAGCAAGACTATAATAATGTTGTTTGTAGTGGCTAATGTAATATAAAGACTTCCAAATGTTTTCAGTGAGCATCTACTGAATCATTGAACAGTTGTCCTACCTCATCCAAGAAAATAACCTATAAAACAAGGACTTAGGAATCAAACACAAACAGAATTTTAATCTAATTTTTAACACTTCCATCTGATTTACATATTTCTCTATTTGAAACAGGAAATCTGGACAATCACTGCTCATATACACAGGGTATTTTTGGGCTCTAGTCTCCAGAGATCTTGTCTTTTCCTCAAGAACATGGCACCCACAAGAGAACTCTTCAGCATAGGGGGGTGCTTATCACTGTGGAATGAAGAACATTACTATGGAGTCACAGGACACTTGCAAAACAAACAAAAAATATATTGGGAAGTTAATAAGCAGAAACAAATAGGAAAAAAACCACTCTTCTTCTTTTTTAAGTATCCTTTCCCCAATACTTCCTTCTTCATAAACAAATGGTCCTATTAATAAATTCAGCTTCTCAATGTTCAAGTGTAGAAAAATAGGCTATTATTAATCTTCTTTTCCAACAGTTGAGATACATTCATTGAGCTCTCTAGAGAAGTGGACATACTGCTTTATGTTTGCTGGTTAATTTATCCCTTAATATAAAATACTTGCCAAGTTGTACACACAGAAAACCTGATTAGGAGAGGATAAGCCTCTTTGAATTAAAAGACATGGCTGAACACTGTTTGTACAAAAAAGGTCTTTAGAAAAATACAAATAGATTAAGCTGATAAATAGATTCTGTATTTTTGAAACTCTCAGAATTTGTTCTGCAAGAAAATGTTTGTCAAATTGCCTCAAAGCAGGAAGGAAAGTCACACTGATAAATGAAGACACTATGCTGGACTAGGAACTCCATTTCAGCATTTTTCTGTAAATTGGCCAGCAAAGACAACAGTGTTACTCTATAACAATGTGTTAGGCTGCTTTTGCCCTTCTACTGGCAGTTTTCTCTAACACAATTGCATTTATGCCTTTTTTCCTCTCACTCCTTTCCCTA
>NW_009952840.1:53001-71677 GCF_000747805.2 Chaetura pelagica | reverse complement strand
CCCTACAAGACCCCAAGTGATAACACAAATGTTGTGGGTGGCAAACTGCTGAGGCTGGAATAAACTGCCTTTGCAATGAAAAGGCACAAACTTTGTAAGAAATTTTCAATTCCCTTATCTTAAGAGGCCTTGTCAGTGTTAGTCATAACAGCAAATGTAGCTGCTTGGCCTTGTATGCTCCTCTTAGATCGCCTGACCTGCATTAAATTGCATTATGCTCCAGTCAGTTGGAGAGAGGCTGTCTGATACGTCCTCACAAAAATAAGATGCATGGTCCATGAGGCTGTTGAAGGAAAAAGAACTACCAGCAGATAATAACATGTGCTTGACTCAATAATCTGAGTAAAAATATAAATATTTGCTAAAAGCACTTTAAAACCCCAAGATCAACAATTTTCTTTTAAGAAAACATTTTGGATAGAGTCAGAAAGACAATAATTTCTTCCCTGGAAATTAATTGCAAAATATAAAAATATTTTACACTAAAAGGATCTTGGCTGATGGCACAAGATCTAAATGCGTCCCTCAACAAGCCTGCACTTGTGATGAACACCTACATGCTCTCTCTGCCCTTGTTGCCTGAAGAAATCACTGAGGGAGGGGGTAGTTTAGATTCTACGTCTTACCTTCCAGATGTTGGCTCATTATTGAAAACCAGTGAATGTGCACAGTGATGCCTCCAGACCAACTGTCAGATGCTATAAGGCTTCAGCTTTTGAATGCAATTGAACTCCCTTTGAGTGAACAATAAAGGAATATACAATCAATAATGCACAGAAAATAATGAATAAAAGATCATCAGGTGTATCAATGATTCAAAATCTCTTGAGTTCTTCTTTAACATTTCTGGACTGAACTGCTTGAGGAATGATTTGAGTTTGGTGACTCAGATTGATATCTCTCTGAATGTTTACTTCATTAGAAGAAAAAGGCCATGCAGCAGAAATGGGAAGATGAAGCGCTGCACAGCTGGGTACAGCTGCTCTCAGCCCAACCACCCTTTTTGTCCTTTCAGGTCAGACATCTACCTATTGCAGTTTATACATAACTTTTACATCATAGAATGTATCTTTACATAAAGCCTACCAACTCCCACTAACTAAAAAGTGGGACACCCTTAGTCCCTTCCTTCCTTTCTTCTGGAAGTTTTATGTCTGTAGTTTTCAACCAGGCATTGCAGAGGCTGCTTCCGAAGTGACTGAACAAGCAAATTCCTGTCCTGTGTGTGTGACTCTGCCTGTGCCACAAGCTTTTGAGGGGTCTGTGCCTCCTGAAAACACAGAGTGGAATATTCCTGCTCTCTGCTATTCCTGTGTAATCCCAGGACATTGCCACACTTAATTCTTTCTTCTTCAGTAAGAGTGGAGTTTCCTATCTAAAACAGACCCTTTATTTTTTGTCCTAAAGGACACAAATTCACTTTTATTCTTTCTAAAGATTAGTGAAAGTGAATTTGTGAACTGAAATTACTCAATGTTTTGAGAAAGCAGGCAGCTATTTGTAGGTTGTCCACTGACTAGCATATTAAGTGGCTGATTTCAGAAGTCTTGCACACTAAGCAATGTTCCCTGTCAAAACATCACATCTGATTTTTTCCTAAGAAGTCTGTAGCACACTGTGTGGAAGCAGCAGTTGTTTCTACATTTCTTCCAGTGTGTTAAATGACAGTAATGGATGCAGAACCTAAAGCAGTCAACTTTCTAAAGGTAAGATAGTTTGCCAGCTGTCACTAGTGACAAAAGCAATTTCAAATAGTAACAGAAACACTGTGTAGAAAAGGACTGGAGAGACCTCTGCAGTTTGTTAATCAAATAATGGCAAACTTGTGGCACTTGTTACTGCACGTGTGCTTTTCACTTTTGCAGCAATTACCTACAAGGCTTGAGAAAGTTAAACTGTATTGACAAGAGAGAGCTGTCTTGAGCCCCAGACTGTGTCTTATTAGCACACTGTAGTAGTATAGTGTTGTAACCAAGCTAGTGCTAAAGTAAGCCAGCTCTGGTCACGCCTTGGTGCTGCAGTTTCTCTATGCTGACCTACCCTTTTGCTCAGGACCCAACTCTACACACGTGTAGGAACTGCTGGTGTCTTTACGAGTAGCTCAGACACTACAGCAATTCTTACAGATCTGCCCTTGCCATGAAATACAGAGCCCTGAGTTGGTACTTGTGTTCCCTCTCTAGTTCCCAGGACCAAGCATCCCAAAATGAAGCCCAGATCAGTCACTGTAGGAATCAAGGAGCCAGCAGAAAAGGACAAAGAAGTTTGCATCCGAAAGCCCTTTGTTTGCTAGCATGTATGAAGGATGCAGACATTTTTCCTAGGTCAGATATGGAGCCTGCAGTCTCCCTGGAGGTTGTTTTAATCTAGTTTTAAGTTACTGAAGGGTGGTCACTACTTGCTTTCATGCTGGGTGTGGAATTGCCATGTAAGAGCCTAGTCAGTACACCTGCACAGGAGTGAGGAGTTGGTCCTGTCCCTTCCTGCCCCTAAAATGGTTTCAAGTATCTCCTGCACAGACAGACTCCTCTTCACATTTTTCAGTCTCATAGATCTCTTGCCACAGGTGATAAAGGTCAGTGAAGGAACAAAACAAGCACAAGTCTACAGCCTGGTGCTGAGTGGTCAGTCAGAGGGATGATCACTGGGAGAACAGCGTCAAATTCCCAGACAAGCAGTCACTGGGGGGAAAAACAGTCATGGGAACTGGGACTATTCTGCTTAACTCAGTTTAAAAGCACTTAAGTCCTTCCTTAGATTTAGCTGGGAAATTCAGAGATTTCACTGAAAACCTGTGCACAAATATGAACTTCCATATCAGCAGGCCATGGGCAAGGGAAATTGAGCAAGTAGTGCTCTGGTTGTGTTTGTAGCTGGCATATTAGCTATTGACCTCAAGGCTGGGAGAAATTAAGGAAACCAAGGCCTGAGAGTGAATCATCTGCCTACAATCCCCTATGTGAACTGGCTGAGACAGGAATAAAATTCTATGCTCCACCCCAGAGTGGAGAAGGGCAAATATAAGCAATGTACTCTTGGAAGGAGGAGTCAAAAGGGTTTCTCACTCCTCTGTCTCTCTTTAGACAATGGAGAGGCTGTAATTTTCCACCACCACCACTGGAAAAGGAGAATTTCACCCAGGGCAAGTTGCCATGAGATTAAAGGGCAGTTGGCTGCAGGACAGGTGTAGGATGGGAGCAGTGGTCTCACCCAGAGACTGGAGAAGGGAGGCAAGATAATGAAGAGGTGTCTTTCCCTTTGCTGTCTTTGCAAGCGTTTACATGACTCTGTCATAAAAATAAGTGATGCTCACTGAAAAAAATATATTATAGTGTGACTTATTGCAGTTACTGGTTGCAGCAGTCAGCAACAGGAGTGAATTCATTTGGTGACTGAACATGTAAGCTGCCTACTATTGGCAGCTCCCACTGAAATCAGGGGGAACCAAGGAACCTCAAAAACTCACAGGAGGTTTGAGACACTAAGATTCATTAGAGGGTGGGAGGGGAAGGAAAATCTCTTGGAAGGATTCTTTAGGGTAGTGTAGTTCTACCTCTGCTGTTCTGTCTGTTCCTTGGTATTCAAGGGTAGACAAGTTACACTTTGTAAATATGCCTTCTGATACTTTCTGAGTGCTAAGTATTCTCCATGTCTCCTATTAATGAAAAAATAAGTTTAATTTCAGAAAATAGTTTTAAAAATTATTTTAGATTTTTGCAATATTTCTGATTATTCTGGGGGAAAAATGCATTTATTGGCATACCTTTTACATTTTTGGGAATCCTGCATCTCAAGGTGTACCACCATTACATGGTTTCTGCCTTTTCTCTAATTTCAGTTTAAAGACTCTAAGCCTCCTGTTTTCCATGTCATGTGAGACAAAAACAATGTAAATTAAAAATAATAAATAAAACAAATGAATAAAGTGAAAGGAGATAAAGCTACAGGGTATTTTAAGTCGATGACTGAAAATGAGATTTATTGGACTACTTTTAAACAGATGTCTGCCTTATCACCATGAGCCTAGGCTAAGACTGTTTCAATTGCTATCTAAATTTGGAGGGGAAAGGAGCTAAAGAATAGAAAAGCAAGCAGTGACCACTCCAAACACCTGGGGGAAAAGATCAGAGCTTTTGGATAGATAGCCCTCTCACAGGATGACATAAAAAACTGTTAACTAAAACGATGAAATATTGACTTGTTATTTGAAATCAGAAAAAAATCTAGATTCCTTTTATTATTTTGTACCTGCCAGGACATTAATTCACAGTCTGCACAACAGATGACACCAGTAATTTGTTTATATTACTCTCAAATATTGTTATGTCCAATAGATTAGTACATACATTATGATTATTGATTTATAAAAGCCCTTTTTGCAAGATCCCATAACTACTGATTTTTATATGGATCATCCCATATACATGCAGAAAATGTGTTCTTGCCTTTTACTTCATGACCACAGCCCACCAACAACATTTAACACAACTTACTATTTTCCCCTGCCTTTGCAAAGCCCTAAGTCTTCATGGGGGCATCCTGCCTGTGTACTAAGCTCTGTTAAACCCTTAGCTACTTGAAATAATATTTAGTCCAGCTTCCAGACGATACACCGATACCTCACTCAACTACGTGGCTTCATCTGCCACTCTGCTGCTTCCACTTAGATGACAGTTTGATGCTTTGGTTTTCTCAGCTATATTTTTGGCCAATGTTGGGCTGATACTTTTTACTCAATATTTTTATTCTAATAGAAAATGTTTGGTAGCAGTCTTGTCATCTTTCTTAACTTTTTTCCTTCCAGCCATTGTTATCACTCTGGAAGTCAATGTAAGTTCCAAGAGAGCCCTGATTCTCCTGTGATTTCTGCACAGCTTATTATCCAATTTTCTCTTTTATTTTAATGTCGTAGTTGGAGCATTATTTTTACAGATCCCCTTCCCTTAGTCCCAAAGCCCTTTATTTCTTTTCAGGTCAGCTTTCAGCTGCTGCTAGAGTCTTATTGGACCTTGTCATCCCATGGGAGGAGAAACAGAGTCTGAGCTTAGGCTGTTGATGACTCCTGTGAGCCTGCAAGGCAGAGGAGTGGGAGGTGGCTGGGTGAAATGAGAGAGGTGGTGGCAGAGGCAGACATGAGGAATAAAATAGTGGGAACAAGAGACTCCAGAGCCTTTGACTGCACCATTTTTAATCAGCACAAAGCCCAAGAGACATTTAGTGGATAAACACTGTCAAACATATTAAGGCATTCCTTTTTTTTTTTTTTCAGATGGAAACAAAACTAAACAACAGAGAAAAAGAAGGGGAGAAAGGGAGAAAGAGAGAAAGGGAGAGAGAGAGAAAGAGAGAGAGAGAGAGAGAGAGAGAAAGAAAGAAAGAAAGAAAGAAAGAAAGAAAGAAAGAAAGAAAGAAAGAAAGAAAGAAAGAAAGAAAGCTTAAGCGAATCCTGAGAAATCTTACCTACCTCATATGTATATACTTTGTGAGGAAAATATTAAACCTGCACTTGAAAAATTCTTAGGGAGCTAGGATTTTAAATGGAGACTGTTTACAAAGCAAAGGAAGAATTATATTAATTAAAGGATGCAAAATATTTAGCTTTTTTTTTCTTTTTTTTTTCTTTTTTTTTTTTTTTTTTTTTTTTTTTCCAACTAACTCATGGGTTTAAAGCTTTTAAGGCTAGAGGAAACTAACAGGAACATCTACTCTAACTAGTGTGATCCATGGCTACCCTGCAATATGCAGACATTTTTTTCTTATAAAAATCAGTCTTCCTTAGTATGCAACTGAATGCTTGGGAGGCCTGTAACCTGACGGAAAGCACAGAATCTTTTACATAGTATCAACTCTACTGAAAAAGAGGGACTGCAAATCAGATATATTCTAAAAATCCGATCCAGAGGTTAACCCTTTCTTAAAAAAGATGTCATTTTCAAAATATTTAACTTTTTTTTTTTCCATATGAGAGTGCACACCAAAAATAGTTCCCACTTTTTGAATGAATATTTTCACTGTGATCTAGTCACCTTTCTAAATTATATATTAAATATGAAAACCTGACTAAGTTGCATGTATACATTAGAGTCCTACCTCATATGTGCCTCTTTTTTCCTGGTAGTTGTTATCGTATAATCACAGTCTTGCTGTTTAGGAACCTGGGGCACAGGGAAGTAAAAATATTTGTCAAAGGATGCATGCTAAGGCCCTGTCTGTAAAAAATAGAGGAGGCTAGCATTGTCACACATTCATGATCTCTCTTCACAAATGCTAACCTCTGTCCTTGCTTATTTGCTTTTTATTTTATCTAGATTCAAACAAAAATATCAGGCAGCTTATTAAAATCAGTCAAATATTTGTGAAGACTCACAGCAATATTTCTGTAAATGGTGTGAAGACAGATGTGCAGCAGAAGGAAACAAACCGACCACAATACAACTAGAAGTTTAAAGCTAAAACTACCCTAAGGTTAAAGCAGAGCTCAGCTCTGCAAAGCTGCAGAAGGCAGTTTACAAATACTCTCTAATGAGCAATCAGCAATTCCTGCATTATTTATTTCTGTATTGTTCTCGTATTTCTAGAGAACATAGAAATAATAATAATAATAATCATCATCATCATCATCATAAATCTCCTAATGCTCAATGGAGCTGTGGCTTGAGGTGATGCTAAAAGTCTGCCTGTAATTCTTCCAAGAGATTTCACTACATCCTTATGTGATGTGGTACAAAAATGCCTTGTACAACCCTCTCAAGAGTTTGAAATTTTGAAGTGTTAGTTTATATTACAGAGTCACATTTGGAACTTACCAGTGTTCAGGTGCTTGACAGTAGTAACACTAGAGGGCTGCCACTGGCATTTCCCGGGGTCCTTGTGGTGCTAAGGGGAAAACCAAGGGTTTCTGGAATGCCTCTTATCTGATTAATAATACCAGCAGGAATACCCCTGAAAGAAACCCTGAAGGTTTCTGGTAAGAGACAGCACGTGGGCATGCTGGAGCAACAAGTCCAGACACAGAGCAGTGAGCTTTGCCTTCTTGCGATGAGGCTCCTTCTACTCCACGCACTTTCTTTGCAGTATAGTCAGATATAAAATTTGTAAAAACAACCAGCCCGTAGGTCTAAAAAATAATAATTAGCAGTGACTGGTATCTGTGTAGGTTTCTCACCTAGCAGCAGCCCCTCTAGTTTGAATTCACACCTAAGTCCTTGTGATGTTCTGGTTTCCTGGTTTATGTTGGTACTGAAAGGTATAAGCTGGCAGAGGAAGGGACACAGTCCTAGTTTTGTGCAGACCTACACTTTCCTTTGCAAAGGCACCCTGAGGGTATATGTACCATTTAAAGTGCTATCTAATGCTTTCTTCTGTGAAGAGTTGGTACAGAGATTGCTATAAGTCATGTCAAGGGCCAGGTTAAATTAATCATCATAAACCATAGCTCTTTTTTCAGATTACAGTTGAGATTTCTTTAGGATGTCATTACAGCATGTGGGAAACTGTTCTTTTCTTCCCCACATAAGTCTAAACATTATCTTGCTTTGTAATAATGCCTGCTGGTCTCAATCTAGTTAGGCCATGCATGCTAAGTACTCAAAATAAAAATTTAAAAAAGAAAAAAATATAGTTCTCGATCCAAAATGCTTATAAGCAAATTTTTTTTTTAGATATTAATGCAAAACCTGGAATGTGGTTAGAAGGGCAGAAGTGGAATACCTGCATTTTAGGCACATTCCCCCTTGTGGACTATGGACTTCTATTACCATCTTTTTCACCCATGTTCAGCCTCGGGAGGCTCTCCCAAACAAAAACACAGACACAATAGTTCACAGACAGGAATAACGAAGATATCACAAAGCATCTACAGAACTTGTCCAGCTTTTTTACTATTCCTATTAAACATGCACCTACTCACCAGCAGGTTACAATTGAGATTTCTAAAGTCAGGGAAGTACATACATAATGTGTATTTTTTAGAGTACTTCTGCTAGTGTCTCAGTGGTTTCTATACTTAGGTCCATGCTTATAACTCAACCTGTGACTGTATGTGCCAAAAGGTAACCAGTTGCCCTCCTGTCCCCAAAGCTGTTATGAGAACAGAGCAACAGGGGCTAAATGACTAGTTTTAGATATTTCCAATGTAGCTACCAAAGCTATTTCTCCATTCCAGAAGGCAAATAACCCAATCCATGTCTATCTTCAGATTAAATAAATTCTTTAATAGTAGGGTTGTACTCAGCTCTAAAATAATGTAACTAAATTTAGGAGTCCAGATATAGATGAATAGATGTGACCCAGGTGTTAAGTTTCCCTTATAGTTAATATTTGGCTACCAGCCAAGGGTGCTGGATTGACCTGCTTATGTATAGCCTCAATGCCATCTTTGATGCAGCAGGGCATCTGAAACATTCACGTGTAGTTGGCAGAACAGACACAAGACCTCCAAGAGATCAGCCTCCTTCAAGAGAACAGCTGGAGACTAGGAATTTTCAAGCATCTCAGATGACCCTAAATGTCAATGGGCAAAAAACTGAGTAAAGTTTTAGGTGTTTACTTTAAGGTGAGCTGAATGTGTCTAGGATCCATAGATAGCATCTATTGATTATAATGGAAGCTCAGACATTAGGCTCATATGTAATCTACACACAGGCAGCTTCTTTGTGTCAGGATGGTAAACCAGATGGAAATAACTGTGTTCCAGGGAACATTTGTGGCAGAAAAATGCTTTTATTTCTATCTAAATTTATGCAAAGATGACTGATGCATTTTTTGCTGTAAATATCCTAAATTCCTGAGCTCTTTCTACAGACAGGGAAGTAAAATATCAAATGTGAGTTCAACTAAAGACTTAAATGATAATTTCTAAAACAGTTACTTTATCTGTATCTTCATGAGCAAAAGTCTGGGAAAAGCTGTAAACTCAAATTCAAGAAACAATAAAAAATTTCACCGGTGGAAGAAACCAAATTAAGTGTGACTTAGTAGCAGGAAATTTCCAATAAGAAAAAACAAAACCCAAGGACTGGGGAGAACAGCACATTTGGTGCTCATGGAGAAAAGGAATTAATTTTATATGAACTATGTTCTTCATGCAACCACTGTTGCCTGTAGTATTTCTACAGCAGCTGATTCTAATGACTGTTACACAGAAGCAGCAATTTGTTCCAGGAGTACAAATACCTGCTTTGTGTGACAGTTGTTATCCGACCCAGGTTGATGTAGCTGGCAGAGATAGATGAGGGCACAATTTGACCACAAACATTTCCCTTGCTCTATTGTAAGCAAATCCCAGGAAGCATCATAACTTAACAAAAACTCCTAGGGAAAATAAAGTATTTTCCATCTTGCCCTGTAAAAAACATCTTTTCTCCAGGGAGCTCTGATTCTCATTTGTATACATATAAAGAAAATGCAAATAATGCAAGATTATTAACGTAAGATTATTACTACAGCAACAATTCATAAGCAAGGCTGTGAAATTTGCTGTTGCTCAATGGCAATGGATGGTAGATGTTGCCAAGATCTATGTCCAGTGTCCACTCTGGACTTTGAGCATGGAGACTGGTAACCTGGCAAGAAAGCGACTGTGCTTCTGTTCACATTTCAGTTTCTGATACCAGATATAGGTCAACCACGCTGTAAAATGGGAGAAAGATACTGTAACAAACATCTACTCAGGAGTAGAGATCTAACGTGAACTCAGAAGCAGTGATGGCACTGAGAGATTACAATAGCAGAGAGGCTTTTCAGGGACTTACTTTGGTCTTTCACACATCAGTTACCATTTAGCCAGCCCAGAGCAGCCGCTGACAGCTCTCACAGCGTGCCAGACAAATGTCATAGAGAAACTGAACACAGTAAGCCTCTTAAATGAAAGTCAATGACCATTAACTCACTAAGTCAGATTAAGTTTAATTCTGCATAGAATTGTCAGAATAAACTGTGTGTTGAGGAGTATCAAAGACGTAATTAAAGGTATTTGTAAAAAGGACAGGAGTAATTACTGGTCATCAGGACACAACCCTTTTCCTCCTTTACCCAGGTTCTTCTAAATGGCTTCAGATAAAGCAAAGAGAGTGTGTTTAAGAAGTCAAGATCTAAGCTAAGAGGAAATATTACTGTAAGAAATGTGCATTGGACTTAAACTAGTGTTGCTTTTTTCATACCAATTAGCACCACTCATTCTCCTGATCTTGACTCTCTCAACAGCATTTGCCAACCCCAACTCAGTCCATTCTATGGCATATGGCATCACTATTTTTGTTGTAATGCTTCCAAAAATGTTCTGCTGTTAAAAGAATATATTTGCTCATACAATAGCTGAGCCTATACACTGTATGCAGTCATAGCTGTGTCCACTACTTGTGACAAAAAGATAACTTCACTTTTAAGACAGACACTGATATTGGCTTTTCTTTAGATAGAGGACAAGAATGCCTAGGAAAAATTATGCAAGCAAATATGTTATGCTTCAGCAATATGTCAATTAGAAGCATTCTACTAAGCGAAGATGCTCAATTTTTACTCTAGAAACAGTATCCCAAATCCCTGTGTGAACCCATGGAGTTTTTAAGCTTAATTTGTTGCTTGCTGTTGGTATTTGAATCAAGGTCAGCCCTAATGTGGCACCTCATGTGCCTTGTATTTTCAGTGAACAGTTACACACTACTGATAAATTTTTCCTAAGTACCTTTCTCTCTTTACTCAGAAAAAAACAACCAATCCATGCTATTTATACATTTTCACTCTAGATATTATCTTAGTTCTAACCTGATCAATTGCTATTTCAAATTTCTGTTAGAACGAGGAATAACAGTCATTCTATAATGCTGATGTTAACATCCTTGATTTAATTTTGTAGGGATTTGCGTGACTCAGCATCACATCCCTCATGATTAGGAAACGTTTTGCAGTTTCGCTTTACAATATATCAATACAATTTGATCTTTCCCTTAATGTGTCCTTTTGAGAGGGGCTTGCCATAAAACCCATTCATGTGCTAGTGATTTAGACACAGTTTTCTTGTGGATTTTTTTTTCTATTGTTCAAGACACTTATCATTAAGGTAAACCCCATCAGCTTTCACTCCCACCTCAGCTAAGAATCTGACTGAAAAGCAAAGACTAGAATCAATTTCTAACTTAGGAAGAAAATAACTGCTTGGGAAGAAAATTATTTAAGAGGGAAACAATAATCAACAGCAACAGTTTTGTCAACTACTGTGGGAAATTAAGAAATTTACAAATGTAAGAAGTACAGACTATAGCTTATTTAAGATGGTAAGATGTGGCAGTTCAAAATTATTGGGGTTGTTACTCCTAAATTTGCATACCAGTTTAATCAGAGTGAATGCACAACATATGACTACACCTGTCCCCTTCTTTTGTCTGTATCCTCAGTATCTGCTGAACTACTTCTGTCCCATTTCCTCTTGACAGAGTCAGATACTGCTTCTGTCTTTGTTTCATTCTGCAGTGAAGTGGCTAATTTGTCTTCCTCAGGATACTTTCAGCATCCTGTTTTTCTAATTTATCTCCAGAGCACCTGAGCCCAAGAGAAAATAAGAAGGGAGCAAAGAGAGGTGCTAGTGGGTGATGGGTAATGCCAGGAGAAAGCAAGTTCAATGCAAATTAAAAGAAACTCTTGGAAAGATATTGTTGGATGAAGCTGGATACGGATGCTTCACAGGATATGGGAAAAGACTTGAACTTTAGCCCCAGCTCCCAGGGACTGCTATATATTTCTCCATCACCATACGATTACAAACAACAGTTTACTGACAGCAATCTATTTCAAGCAGAGGGCTGTGCAAAGGCAAAGCTACAGCTTTGAATCTTTCCAGACAGGGAAGGGCAATGACTCCTACACTTTGAGCGAGTGCTCCAATACTGACCTAAAGAAGAAAAAATAATGTGCTGCCAGTTTTTAAAGCAGTTATACATATTATGGAAAGCCAAACCTGAACTCTGGAACTACTTTGTCAAGTTTTGAAAATGAAAGACAGGCAGGACAACCTGGTTTGGATCATCCTATCAGGACCTATGCTCTGAGCTGCTTTGCCCTATCTAGACTGAGGTGCTTTCTGGACATGCTGAAGATGTTCTGTTACTTTGGGAACTGTAAAGTTCAATATTAAAGGAAATATTGTAACTTTAATGGACAGCTCAGTTGAGATTTTGAGGATTTACTTTGGATTTATGTGTCTTCAGTCCCCTAAATAATTTTGCATCTCAGTTCATAACCATACAAGAAGTCTACTTTAAATTCTTGGATCTTTGATGCAACCAAGATTGCAAGTGTTCCTATGCTTTTTTTAGGCTTGGCACTGGCAGTTTTCCATGCAGTCAGATACCGATGGACCTGACAGAGCTCTACTGATGTCTTTGAGCCAGTTTTCAGAACAAACACCATATATCTTACATATTGATGATGAATAATAGAGATACAGAGATCTGTTTTCATTTTACAGAACATCTAAGGTTAAAAATAGAAACATTTATTTACATAACAGACCAAGAATTAAATTCAAGCTTTTTTCTATATGCTCTCTAACAGCCTTAACACATAGAAGATTTACTCATTGGCTCATATAACAAGACACATTGTCTCAACTGTTTATGTCTTTCAGAAGATGGCCTTAAAATAGAACTTTAATTCAGATTTATTCAGACAAAAAAAAAATAATAAATTAAAAATTCAATTTGTAAATAATACTAAAAGTATTTGGATGGCCAAGCAGAAAATCCAGCATTTCATTTTAAAACAAAGTTAGAATTTAAAGAAGAGAAACAAAAAAAGTTTACACTTAAATTTTATTTAGCATTCACTTTCATATAACATGTGCCCAGTGATAATATCTATGAGTGAAACTCTATTCCAGTATTAGTGAAAAAATGTATCTTTTTTTTGTCTTGCAGAAGAACCACATAAAGGTCAGCAATGGTAATTCAAGGTCAAAATTCCTCCTGACTCTTGTTCTCTTCATACAGGAGCTGGTTCAAAACACTGCTTTGTTTGAGAGCTTTTAAATTGGATATATCTTCACTTACAACAGGGACATCTTCACTTTGATCCTCAGTCATCAGATCTTCACTGTCTGACAGAGTACACAGAAGTGTATCATTTTCATAGGTAGGAAAATAATACCTGCAAGCAACGAGGCATAATTACCAGATAGTCACACTCTTTGAAAGGGATTGAGCGTATTGTATGAGAATAGATTTTTAAAAAGTAAAAATGAGAAAGTCTAGTTGTTTGAAATGACAGTAAGCAGCACACCCAAAAAAATCAACTGGCATGTACTTCTTAAAGAGCCATACAGAAGAGTCAGCAACAACAAGTTCCTCCCGGTATTTCTTCATCTGCACGTGGTGACAACCGAGGCCGCAGATCCAGGTTTGTTTCACAACAAACGCCAAACTGAGATGTCTGAGGTAGAACACCCTGTGCTTCACTGCCTGTGGCATCATCCCCCAGGCCTATTCAACCTACTTACAGTCTTGCATCAGTGTTATGTCATGCCCTCTCTGTTTGCTATGGAGAAAAATAAGGGTAAACAACCAACTTGTTTTGATTCCTACAGTGAGGTAGTCATTATGCATGTATCTATGTTAGATATGCAAAAGAAGTGGTTTGGTTTGGTTCTAGAACCATATGCCCAGAGCATATCTTTGCTAGCAGTGAAGTATGTGGCAGGTGTCCATCCCAGGCACGACCTGCATCCGCATAGAGAGCGAATAACTGGAGGAACTCTGTGGCTCCAAGTGAGGCATTTGAGATATCACTTTGGTAAACAGATTCAACCTCAGTTCCACGAGGAGGGAAAATGTTCTGAGTGCACTTTTCACCATTCACTGCACAACTGCAAATACAGGCAAAATACAATTTTGCAACAATGAGTTCTTTAGCATACTAATTTGGCAGTGCAGACATAATGTATGGGGATAGTGCCTTTTGGATCTAACTAGAAGAGCAGTGTCATGTGTTCATTTTAGCTTCAGACAGTACAGGAATTTATAATTCTTGAGTAGTTTTGAGACCAGTTATTATATCTAGGCCAGCAGAGTTGGGAAGCTCAGAGCACTGCTGCACTGGCAAAAACCAGAAGTTTCAACTTAGTTTTACAGACATTATCAAGTAACAGTACAATGTCCTAAGAAACTTGTTTGCCCTTACTGTGGTTGATCCCATGTAGACCTGGCTGGCAAGAATGTAATGTGCTTGGTTTCTTCCATATGACTTATCAATCCTCCTTTAGACTGAAATTTCTCCTGGCAGTTGTAACAGCGACCATGATGGATTTCTCTTCTTATGAAGTTCAGTAGCTTCACTTGCTGATAAAAGTTCAGACCTGGGAGAGATGGTAGAGAACTTGAGGAACAGGAGAATTTACAAATGCTTTCTTGGATTAAGCATAAAGATTGATAAGGGTTTACTGAAGACCAGCAATGAATGCTGTAACTTAGCAAAATTAACTGAACAAATGCTTTTTCCAGCTGCAGGGGAAGCAGCCCTTCTTTCAATGTAAAAAATGCAAACACCTTCCTTCCTCTCAAAGCTGCAGGAGAAAGCAAACATTGGCCAAACACAGCTTAGAGCACAACCTTCTAAGTTGCAAGCAAGTCCTAACAGGCATAACAACAACAGCACCACCAACAATAATACTAATTATAATTATTATTGTTGTTGTTAAATTATTATTTTTTTCAGGGCTCCAACAGCCAGACCTGGGACTCATAGAGTGGGTATTTGTAGAAACCACTCTGCAAAAGAATCCAATGGTTTTAAAGAAAATAGCACACGTCTTTGGCACTAACAACAGTTCCAGAAAAATAAAGTGTTCTTTGTGTTCTTTTGTAGAGCTGGCACAAACAGTTTCCATAATGGAAAAGTTAAATGCCTGAACAAATAATCAAATTGATACAGTTGTTTTCCAGTATACTTATGATGTGGTTTTCTCCACACTAGTGCCAAATGCTGACAATTGCAGCATCTTACCATGATCTGATTTTATTTTAGGAAAGTCAAATCCATGTGATTTCTGGAGGGGGAAAAAAAAAAAAAGGAAAGAATAAAATAGCTTATTTCCACTACTTATACTATTCCAAGTTAAAACAGCTCAGCTTTTCATAAACTGACACAGACATATGCATATAGACATGCAAACACTAATATCTGAAGTAAACACACAAAAGTTTTGTTTCATCAGAAACTTTCATATTCTGTTAAACTGCAACACTCCTGTTAAATAGTTTACTAAAACTGAAACACAAATGCTATCAAATGTATTAATTCATGAAGTGATTACAAAATTAAAGATGCTACCTCTTTATTGCCTGTACACTCACAAGAGCAAGTTGTACTCCCAATGTAAAACTTGACTCCACTGAATATTTTAGACAACAGATGCTAGAGATGCATGCAGTACTTCAGTTCTGCACTAAAGAGAACGTTTTAATGCAGCAGCTGATTTGATCTTAACAAGGATGCTACAATCTGACTTGTTAATTCCCAAGTGATGAAAGAACTGATACTTAAGCAAGTCTTACCTGCATGTGAAGATACAATTTTTCTGTGGTGTCTGCTTGTTGTTCACAGAACAGGCAAACTGCACACACAGGATGCTCTTCCCAGTCAGACCAATCTCTTATGATCAAGAGTCAAAAAGATTCATTTAATTGTGGAAAAGAGAAGAGACATTTTGTGAAAGGGCACTTCAGATTCTCCACTCACAGCACCAGAAATAAATCCAGAGAAAAAGAATACTTTAAAGGAGTAGAAGAGACACTGTGGATTTACAGCTGGAAATGTCATTAGAATCTGGTTTACAGTCTAAAAAAAAAATATCATACATTCAAGAAAAACTGAGAAGACACTGCTGGGTAATTCTTGTGCAGACAGGCAGTTAAGTCCTACTTGAATTTGCCTGCACTAATGAACAGGATCTTAACTTGAGTTTCTGTCCAGTTTGGCAAGTCATCAAATATTGGGTTTGGTGTTTATTTTTATAAGGTGTTTTAAAAGTCTTTTATACATTTCTTGTCTTTCAAAACACCAGCCAAAGACATAATCATCAGACAGAGTTCATTCTAAGTGTTATTTACTTATAAAATATTATTCCTGAAAGAAACACTCATGCTACATTTAGACATGCACTCAGAGAATAAATACTTTACTAACACATCAATTTAAATCCATAATACACTGATAAATAGAATTATTATTGCAACCAGGTGTAAACAAGTAAAATTAAGCTCAAATCACAGTCAGAACCAGGAAGGTCAGGGGCCCTGACACTCACAAATTACTTCTTGCTTATTTAATTCTCTATGGCCCAGGAAGCCACCCCTGCAGTGATCTGAAGGCCTGGACTACAGTTGACCACAGAGGAAAAGCAGATACCACCCTAAATCAGCACCACTGAGAAGTTTCCTTCAAAATCACAGAATCATAGAATGGTTTGGGTTGGAAAGGACCTTAAAGATCATCTAGTTCCAAACCCCCTGCCATGGGCAGGGACACCTCCCACTAAACCAGGTTGTTCAAAGCCCCATCCAATCTGACCTTTATCACTTCCAGCGATGGGGCTTCCACAGCCTCCTTGGGCAAAATCCTGTTTTAATCTCTAGTTGTTGCCTTTTTACCTGTTTACTTTTTAATACCATCTATTTCTCATACTGACATTTTTGATACTTACTTTTGATTTTTAAATTTGAAGAAATTCAACCAGTTTTAAGAGCAATTTAGTAAAAAAATGTTTTGCCTACATTATTACAAACCCAAAAGGCCCTTGTTTGAACTACTTGCAAGCAAAAAATAGGCTTGTGGTTGAAATATGAAATTTACAGCCCTCCTTGTGGAAAAGCATCTTTCATGAGAACAATTTGGAGTTGATTTGACTGGCTTAAATTAATTTTTTGTGCTAGCTATGCACAGCATTTTCCCCTAGCTGCTTTCAACAATAATGGTCTTGCAAGTCTTCAAAATGGGCACATAAGTGACTCTTACTCTTCTAGGTTATCTAGTAATTCCCGGTCATCCTCTGACTGCACTTCCTCCCAGGACTTTCCAAATTCCTGGGGAGAAAAAGAAAAGAAAAAACATTACCTGATTTACATCACACTTAATATATCATTTGAATAAACATCTGGAAAGTCACAATAAACGTCTTATTTTGGATCACAATGGTATTTCTGTGAGTTAAAGGTAGTCATACCACACTGCTTTAGTAATAATTTTTAAAATAACAATTAATTTTGTCTCTTAATGGCGCATTCTCCACCCTATGTCTGGGAAGAAGATGATTTGGCACACAGCTCTCAAGATACGTGTCTGAGCTCTGTGTACAACTAGAATGTTGCAACACAACTGAGGCGTTCCTGAGGTGGGTATGTTATCGTCTCAAGTTTGCCATCAATCCAATCTGACTACCTTGCTCTTCATGCAGCATGTGCTGCTTAAACAATTCAGATATCACACCTGAGACTTTAGCTGGTATAGTTACACCAGCCAGCGTTCATACCTTGTACAAGGGTATGTCAGCAAAACAACATGGTGTACATCTAGCTAGAGAGTACTTCAGGAAGGCAGTATGAGCCACGGCACAGACCTCTGAGCTAGACTCCAGTTTCTCTTCCATTCTCTTCTCAAACATACATGTAATCACATCTATTCATGGTGTCTGTTCTTCTTTTTACTATTTGTGTAGTTTATTTATATCTTAAAGACCTTGAGGACAAAGAATATCACAATACATTTGTGCAACATTCAGCACAAAGGAAAGCATTCCCAGCGTGACTGTGATATAAATAACAGGCAATAAAAAGCTGAAGTGCTCTACTGAAATACCAGCAGTGATCTTTAGCTAGTGTTCTTCTTTTCTCTCATTCTTCCTACCTTTAAAAATAAACTAGAGCAAACTAAGCAGTAATCAAAATAGTATTTTTGAACTCAGACTTTCGATGGCTGTGAAGGATTCACAAAGGTCATAGTTGACAATCTTGTCTCCATTAAAAAAAAGGTAGCTAATAAAAAGATCACTTTAATTTATTTCACTCAGCTATTCCTTCTGATAAATACATTTAATAACATCTTTAGGAACAAGAGCTATTATTGTCTTTATGGTTGTTTGGAAAAAGAAGGAAAATATATCCATCACTGAACAATTTAATGAGAATTTTCAGAGCTGTTAGTGTCTATCAGGTAAATGATAAACAAATGTCTCCAGGCAGCTCTAAACATAATGTCATCGTATATCACAGAAAGAAAATTCAGTAATTATTTCAGTGATGCTACATGGTGGTGTGTAAACTCTTCGAGTTACAGGGGGAGACTCATTAATGTCACCATTACCATGAGGTAACATGAAGCCATTAACACATCTCACCACATGTTCCCCCAGCTGCACACCAGTTTCCTACCGCTCTGCTAATGCTAACACCTTAATGAGAGGATAGCAGCATACAACCACTGCAAAATGAAGACAGATGCTCATAATTTTTCCCCTTACCAGCTTGAAGTATATGTGCACAAAAGAGCATGTTCACAACAGCAGCCAATATTAAGCTTCACCTTTTAATTAATGGTGAAAGGGGAAAACCATGCACAAGCTTTGTTGCTGTTGCTGTATGGTGTTGCTGTGGGTAAGGCAAAGAAACATCTTTGCAAGAAGCCTCTCTTTCCC
>NW_009952840.1:51331-52949 GCF_000747805.2 Chaetura pelagica | reverse complement strand
CTTTCCCTCACCTATTTATATTCAGTGGAAAGAAAAAAAACCCAAACAACAAAAAAAGCAAAAAGCTAATAATGCCTTGAATCACTAAAAAATTGCTCAGCAAATGGATAACTAGCATGATGAAAGTGCCAAGAGACTGAAGCTGATCAACTGGGTTGGAAAGAGTTATTCAAAATATTCTTTAAGATCTTTCTGTTTGGGTTTTTTTTTTATTTTTCTTTTTTAAAAAACATTATTTCAATTCTACAGCTTGATGGGCAACTGGGATTAAGGGTGCCTTTGTTAGGTATTCAACTTGAGGAGGTTCTTACTGAAAAGTGAGGAGAGCATGCAAATACGTGTTGTTTGATTGCTCTTCCAGAGTGACATCTATATGCACAGAGACTCACAGACAATATATCTTTTCACCTTGAGCACAGTTTTAAGGGTTCTACAGGAAGGTCTGCATGCTTCACTGAGGCAACATATTCCAACTTCAGAAGAAGTGCTGATATGGGAGAAACTAGAAACAACAGCTGGTATCTCAAGCAGTTTTCCCAAAAGAGCAGTTACTGAACTACATGCTCAGAAACTCCAAACAGATGCTGCTTTCCCCTGCAAATTTCCTTTCACCCTTCTTATCTGCATTACTGCGATTATCCAAATTGTTTTATATTGCTGTAGAACTTAAGAGATGTTTTATCACATAGAAGAGATGGTCTTACTGCAACAGTAGTTAAGAGATCTTCGATAAATTCTAAGATTAAGTGTTCTCCCACTTGGGGGATTTTATTAAGTCTTGAACTATCACCAATTGATGAAAGATTTTCCTTTACTATTTTAATAAATATACCCTGCCTATGTAAAAAAAATGCTAAATATAAATAGTAACCCCCATAAAAAAAATAAAATCCCTCAAGCTCCCAACACGTAATAAAGATGATTCAGGGCTTGGCAATAAGGAGAAAACATCTTTTTCTCTTTGAGTAAAGGTTTTATGAAACAGGTTTTCTAGTAAGTAACAGGTACCATTTTCAGCTGTCTAGCTTTGTCATAAGCACATTCATTATACTGATGTTACATTACTACAGGTATATGCCATTAGTCAATTTGGAAATAAACATCTGTTCTTATGACAAAGCTTACTTTGTATTTAAAGTGCTGCTTGTAACAAACTGTGAACTCAGAAAGGCCCTGTCAGTCTGGATCCACCTCTGTTCCTTGGGCTGGGAATATGGCTTCCAGCAGGCACTACAGACAAGAGTTCTTCCCTCCCCATTTTTACTTGACTCTGTGCAAGGTGGGTCACAAGGCCCCATGCCAACACAGGAACAGAAAGAAGAAAATTAGGTTTGAAATTCTTTTGGAGAAAACAGTAATAAGGTAACCTACATACGTATCTTGCATGGGTTATTGCTCAGTTCTTCACCCCCTAGTATGAGCTGGTCTTTTTCAATTTATACTTCAAGTCTTTCCGAACAGGACTGGTGTCATCTTCAATACTTACACAGTACTGACAAAAGATCTCCAAATTAATTGGAGAAGTGACCCCACCGCCTTTCAAGTCATCTGCACAATTGTAAAACTCCTTCTCTAATTTAATGTATCTGTGCTGGTTTGCTGGGATTTTTGGTAGTGG
>NW_009952840.1:47497-51310 GCF_000747805.2 Chaetura pelagica | reverse complement strand
CCCAAAAAGCCTGAAAAGCCCCCACTGCTCCAACCCCAGCCAAGGAGCCATTAGAGGGACAATAGATGCTCCCCAGCAATTAACATACAAAAGAACTGATATGACACCTGAGCAGAGGAGCACTTAAAGAAAAAGAAGAGCTGTGCTAGTGCTGGTTGTTGGTGAGGAAGAAGGGGAAGAAGGTGCCCTAGCAGAAGTTTCCCTGAAACCCATGGCGAGATGGCAGCTGTCCCCCTGCACTCATGGAGGAACGTGGTGGAACATTCCTTGAAGGTACCAGGAGGGATGAACTTGGTCAGTGGACTTGGATTTTGTGGCCAATGGATTTGCTGCCCGTGGTCCCTGATGCTTTGGAAGAACCCGGTGCCAGGGGAGGTGACTGTTCCCAAAGCAGCCTGAGACTCTGTGGGAAGCCCAGGCTGGAGCAGCTCCGGACCTTGTGGGAAGGACTCATGAAGGAGAGGTTCGTGGAGGACTCTCTCCCATGGGAGGGACCCCGTGGGGAAGCAGAGAAGCACTGTAAGGAATCCTTCTTCCTGAGGAGGATGGCAAGGCAAGAACCACCAGCCTGTGAACTGACTCTAAACCTCATCCCCTGTCCCCCTGTGCCGCTGGTGGGAAGGAGGGAGAGAAACCGGGAACAAAGTGATTTGGGCCTGGGAAGAAAGGAGGGGTGGGGTAACATATGCAAGCCCTGCTCTTTGTGTTGTTTGTGTCCTGTGTGTGTTTGATTAGAGTGAAATTAAATTATTATTTTTTTTCCCCAAGTCTGCTTTGCACCTTAATTGGTGAAGAACCCTCCTTGTCCTTTGTCACAATCCATGAGCTTTGTCCTCCTCATCCCGGTGTGTGTGTGTGTGGGAGAGTTGAGTGAGCAGCCATGGGGCTGTTCCTTTGGTGTTGTGTTGGGCCCAAACCACAACATTATTGGTGAGCCAGCCAGGAGAGAGACAAGAAACCCTAACAGTATCTAAGAATAAACTTTTGATACTTACCTATGAAAAAAATGTTATACATACACATGACAAAAAACCTTCCATGCCTGCTAAAGACCATGCATACTAGCATTAACACTAAGCTGTAAGCAAAAGAGCATGTCAATAATATGGAGGTAGACATATCAAAGCAGCTTCTAGGTCATGACGTAAGTCTTAAGAAGCCTCAAAATACTAAAATATTTCCAAATAATTTTGCACTCACATAGCTCATTGCTGTCTACGGTGAACTAGAAATTTAGCAGAGGGAATTATCAACACACAGACATAAAAATGTACCTTAAATTATGAAAACAGACTCTCACAACTACACTAAAACCACAAGTGACACCAGAAGCAGAATGGAGGGAGAAGAAGAAAGCAGGCAAGCCTAGTGCTCTAAGTTAAACCAATGGGAGCTCTACCATCAGCTTAAAAACAGAAGTAAGAATTGGCCAGAAGATGAAGATGCAATTCAGCAGTCTCAGGATAACTGAACAAAAAGACCTTAAAACTCCTCAGTACAAAAGCCACAAAATAAAGGAAACTGCCACTTTCAGCTTAATAAGACTATTTTACATGGTGCTTGGTGAAGGTAACATGTAATGGAAAATTATAAAGAAAGGGCAATAACGTCTGTAAGATGGTTGTACTAAAGAACTATCCATTTAACTAGCTTAAGATCCATTAACTGATAGAAAAACTTTATAGTGCACATCCTAAAAGTGAAGTGGATAAGACTGTGATAATATTGATGTTTATCATTAGAAATCTACTTAGTCTTACAGTAAAGTCTCTTTATGATAGAAACAAACTGGATCAAACATGGGAAATAGAAATATCTTTGTTACTTTCTCAAAACTCAAACTTTCCTGTAAAAACATATAAAAAATAGACACATTTTATGCTGACATATTTAGGTCAAGATTAATTCAGTAGTAAATTTTGAAACAGTACATCTGTCATTTTCAGGTAAGATTTCTAATCCATGTCTGCCTGTGAGATTGTACAACTCCCCTGGACATTTAGAGCAACACAAAGCAAAGCTCTTTTTCTGACTGATTGAGAAGTCAGTAAAGCTTGATAGCACACATTAAAAGAAAACAAACCTCTAGTAAATTGTGAAGTGCTGAGGGAGAGGAAGCAAAATCACTACATCAAGTCATTACAGAAAGCAGACATCATGTAACATCTAGAATTCACTGAATATGGACTCAGTAAAAAAAAAATAAATTCTATCATATTAGTATAATCTACTGTAGACTAAATATGTGCAGTAAAGAATAATGTTATTTCTCCTTACATGTAAAGGCCAATCTGATGAAGCCCTACTGAACAAATTAAAGTACCTCCTTTTAAACTTTTTCTCCTTTGTATAAAAATAAAACACTTACCAAAGGGTACTTTGAAAGCACACACTTTCTACTCTCTAGGAACTATCCTAAAGATTTTATGTTAATGAAATATTTAATCTTATGCAACATTAGCATGCAAATACACTTTTTAAAACAAACTATTTTGTAAGTGTTTAAGACAGAGCTTTTAGTCTGTTTTTAATTCTTTATTCCAAAAAAATCCTTTCTTTAAAAGAAGAAATGTCACAAGTTCTGATAAGGATACAATTTGAGGCATCAGAAAGACAGCAGAAACAGTCCACTGGGTAGAATATAGTGTAAGACAACTGAAAATATGTGGAAAGCAAACATGGCTGTAGAAAAGCATATAGAGCCAACAAAGAAATGACCCAGAAGAAGCACTGGCAGCATATTGGTACAGACCTTGCACATGCAGAGCCCCCTGCCCAATTTTAAACATTTTGGTGGTTTGACATATCTCATTTGAATTATATTTACCATTCTCTGTCTGTAATAGCAAGGACTGAAATACACACCTCTAAGTGAAGTTGCTAAGCAATTCACACCTGAATTGGTTCAGGCTGGCATAAGACGTTATTCTGCAAAGTTCTGCCCAGAATGCCAGTAATAACTAACGAGGACCAAGGCCCTGACTTGAGCACTGTCCTGTGACTGCCCACACTGTTTAGCAGTTTCCATGCTCCATGGTCATACCAACAGCACAACCCAGACAATGCTGGACATGGTTTAGGGATTGTAGAGGTCACAGATCATTCTCAGCAGGCAGCAGGGGCAAGGCCACCAGTTTTGAAGTAGCTACACTCAGTGACAAAAGAGGTTAGGTATATGAATATTAGTCTTGCTGTTATATTTATCTTGGCATATTTTGCTTATTATCATGACTAAGCCACTGCGTCTGCATCGATGCTATAACCTCCCTGCATTTCTCTAAAAGTTCTTAAGAAATATCACATGGTTCTCTGTGCTTCCAGGCAGTCAACTAGCTAAGTCTCCTGATTAGAGCTGGGACAGATTAAAATCTGAACAATGAATGCAAATTAGAGACAGAAGGTAATTTTAAAAGGATGCCATGTTCTGAAAACATAAAAGTATCTGCAGGACTGGCAGAAAAAAAAATGAAACTATTAAAATAACTTAAAGCAATTACATTACATTCAAGTCTGTCAGCTTGCAAGGAAGAAGTGAATGCTCAGTTCTGTTGAGAAACTGAAACCATCTACCCTGCAGAACTTCACAACTTTCTCCCCACTGTACAGAAAGTATAGGTTGGTTTTTAAACCAGTGATACCTGAATATCTAGAAAAGAAAATACAGACCTCAGGTCATTGATCTTCGGAGGGGAAGTATACAGGATCACAGTGGGAATTCACTCCATCTTGGGTAGAAGTGACTTGTCAGAGCATTAAATGTACAACTTTTTGTTCTTAGTAGTAGAGTAAAACCCGGGGACAGAAATTAAAGGG
>NW_009952840.1:37326-47361 GCF_000747805.2 Chaetura pelagica | reverse complement strand
GGAAAGAGTAGGTAAAACAACACAAGATGCCTATTTATAATCTTGATATTAACACATGTAGATGGCATGAAGACTAGTTCAAGTAAAATACAGTTTATTTTGGCACAGAATGTAGCAGCTTTTGAAGTAGCTCCTATACTTGTGAGTTGAAGACAGCAAGTCAAAAACAGCTACACACATATGCATACACACTCCCAAAGGTCTGAGATAAAAAATATTAATGCCTACCAATGTACACCTACCTGGAGGCTAAAACCACTTTTTTTTTCATCTATGTATCTTTCATTTTCCTCATCTTTGCATTCAGTTTATACACTGTAGTGCACTTCCACCTTAAGGTTTTAGAAAACAAGCTCAAAGCCAATAGCAATCAAGTCAGGCCTCTATGTACTTCATTACTTTATCTCATTTTCTCTTCTAGTTATTCAGGCAGAGACTAAGCACTGATGACATGATGATTAGTGTCTCTTCGAGTTGCCTTCTTGCATCTCTCAAAATCAATTCTCAACAACAAATGTTTACTATTCCTTAGTTTAACAATTATCCAGAATATCGTATCACAAATGAGCATATTTCTTAAGAGTCTTTCACTTGATTTTTGACCTTTGTACTAATTGCTGGTTTGGAATTACTCACTTTTAACAAGATATTGTCTGTATCTCTTCAGTAAATTTACTAATTATTCATAGAACCACTTACCAAGTAATTAATGATATAAAATTTGTCATATTCTTTGTTTTTGGCATTGATTCGGCGATGCTGCTTCTTTCTCATGTGATCTTTAAGTGTGTTTTTGTCTCTGAAGACTTTTTCACAGTATAAACACTGCAATCTAAGATAAAAAGGTAAACAGGGCAACATGTTAAAAGGGAAATAGCACAAGATAATATCCTTAAAATAGCTGTAGATATACACAGTGAGATCAATCCTAAGTATGTGAGTGCAAGCTAAATAAAAATAAAGTTTATCTGAGAAAAAGAAAAAAGTACAGGATAATTTTAGATCACAGTTGAGTCAATCAAACACAGCGATGACAAAAACTACATTAAATGAAAATACAGATAATAAGAAAGTTTGGTGTTTGCTGCTCATGCCAAGTGGGAGAAAAGTCTGATTGCCCAAAATTTTCCTACTAGGGGCATGAGAACACTGCTGATTGGTCAGCATATGAACTTGTAACTTAGTATGCACTTACACTGGTATCCAATCCATCAATAACTGATTCTTTTAATTTAAAGTGAAAAAACCAAAACCTGATTCTGCTACATACATATTTAAAAACAATTTAAATCAGCTAAACAGAAAGTTTTATACTTCTAGCTCAACAGGGAGGCTAAGTGAAAGTTTGCCAGTGATAAATGGGTTTTGAAATCCTGAGAAATCAAATTCAAAGAAATTAATATACACATACATCTATATATAATGATGTCTACACATACATATATGTACATACATATATAAAAAAGAATTATTATATATACGCACACATTACTTGAGAGGTGAAAACATTCATTACCAGATAAGAATTTTACCACAGTATGTCTTCCAGAGCAATTCAAAGAGAACAGAAGTACACACACTGTCTTAAATTCTCTACTACAAGCATTATAAAATAATTTTTTGTTCTTTATCTCCCCACTACAGCGTAGAGAACTAACACTTCAACTAACACCTGCAAGTTGAGCCTATAAAAGCAGTGTCACATATCTTGACTCAGACAGTGGACTATGAGAACAGTAATCTGCATGTCAGCCCAAATGGGTGATTCTCCCTGAAATAGACAGTCATGTTTTTTTCTGGCAGAGACTTAGCAGAAACCTGAGATTACAGCAACATCTTTGTTTAATGGATGCAGGTCTTGAGACTCTAGCTCGCCAAGGTGCTAAAACATTTTGATGGCTTACTTACTCTATCAAGATGGAGAGAGTTTCCTGAGCTGTTTGAAAAATTATCTCAGAAGAGTTATGGGGAAACCCCTTAGAAAATAAATTCTCAAGAAACAAAACTCTGCATCTGTGGCATTGTATCTTTGTATTGGAGATGCTGGCTAGCAAGAAAAAAAAATGATGGGTAGAAAAAACATCAGCTCTTAAAGACATTAAAAAATACTAATATTATTAAAAAAATGCAGGGCTCTGAATTAAAATGACTTTTTTTTTTTTTTTTTTTTTTTTTTTACTTTACAGATGAAAGCATGCTTAAGTGTATAGTCAGGAAGAATTTTAACAGTGTTTGGTCTTCCTATGATTTCCTGAGGGTTTAGGGTATAAATGTTGAAGATTAAAATTATTTTCTTATTCAAGTGTTTGTCCCCACAAAACCCATTAATATCATGCTTAGAAGGTCTGTACATATACCATGAAAACCCTCATACTCTTTCAGCAAAGGCTGCACCCAGATTCCTCTCATCTTTTATGTGTGCCGCATCAATTTAGGATTTGCAGTCTCATTTTGCCTTCCAAGACCTGTTGTAACATTTAGGCTTACTGTTGAGGAAATTTTGAGTTTTCCTTGTGCTTGCAGCCTCAGAATGTAAATATTGCCTTGTTGGTTAATTGTAAGTTCAACGTCAGAATCTGTCTATGAATTTAAATATCTGCTTTGCTGCACTTGGTAACAGCAAAGTGTTTGCTCTACTTGTGAAAGGCATTTCCAGGAAGCATATGTAATACTTTTCCTCAGCATGCACAATGTAGTAATGATATTTGCCTGAAACAAGACTTCTCCTCCTAATAATACTTTTAGGTACTATTCTACTAGCATAGTTATTAAGTCTGTTCTCAGCATTAGGAGGAGTGGCCTTTCACTACTTTGGAAGCAATTTCAGCATGTGTATTAACTACAGTGAGGATTGGCTTTGAGAAACCTCCATTTAAACAAAACCCCCAGGTTATAAATTAATAGTAAAGGGGCAATTTATCAGTGAGCAAGGTAACTCAGTGCATTAGGCAATACCAGTGACAACATAAAAGGCATTCTTAATACATATTAATTTCTGGAAGAGAGTAACCTGTATCTATTTGACTGCATACTCATTGTCAAGTCAAAGCCAAAATTAGTGAGCACTGCTGGCTTTTGCATCCCTAGAATTCCCTTTTTTTTTTTTTTTTTCCCTCAGATGTACAAACTAATAGATCCTAAATTTACTTGGAAGGATATTTAATTTCCATATCCCTGTTTTCACAAATTTCAGTGTTCTGTGGCTTTTCATAACTAAGCCAAAGATTTAGACAGATTTCTCCTATTGTCTTTAATTACAGATTGTATTAAAATCTAATATACTTGTTAAAGCTACAGTTTCACTCTTAAGGAAGTACATTTTCTGCTAGAGTCCAATTTATATTTGCTGCATACTTCATATTGTCCCACTTATGAGATCTATAAAGGGCACTTAGATACTTGCAAAGGAAACTCAAAGTGAAGAGTTCCTGCTCTTTGCTACCCAAGTTCTTCTTCCAAATTCCATTTTAACTTCATTAGCCATGTCAGCTTTACATGTTTCTGAGGCAGCATATATACTGGCTTTCTCCTTCTGCTCTGGGATGTAGCCTTGTAAGCAGCAGGGCATGGAAAGACCAAACATCCCACATTATCAATATACAGAGAAGCAAATTAAGACTGGCATAAGAGCTTTGTGTTCAGTGATTAAAAAGATGTTTACCAAAAAGATTTTTATAATGAGAAACAAGAACATTAACAGTCATGAGAAAAAGGGATGTGCTGTTACTGATGTCAGTGGAAGCTGTGCAATGCTTAACAACTGCAGCACTGCATGACTCCATTTCTCCAGAAAACACAGTACGAATTGTTATGTATTGGCTCTCAATTAGTCAACAAAAAGCCTTCTAAGAGCACTCACAATAAACTTACAATTTCTCTTTGCTTCTTCTTAACTAACCATGAATGTTGAATTTTCACCCGGCTTATTTCCTTAAAAGAAATATGATCTAAGTCCATTAAATAAAAAAACGAACAAAAAACTACTTGCTTGTCGAGCTTCTCTTGTAATACAGCCAGAAATTCACAGCAATTCACAATGTTATCTGGCAGCCCAATGTTAAAAGCATGCTCTCTTGCCATATGATTGAGAAGGACAGACCTACAAAAGGCATTCAAAACGAACATTACATGT
This sequence comes from Chaetura pelagica, assembly GCF_000747805.2. Lineage (NCBI taxonomy): Eukaryota > Metazoa > Chordata > Aves > Apodiformes > Apodidae > Chaetura > Chaetura pelagica. The sequence goes on along the minus strand of NW_009952840.1, from coordinate 43,229 downwards.
TTTTTAATACATATGAAAACTATTCAATTAGTGACTTGAAATACACCAATTGCTCTAAAAATACAATAAGGCCAACAGTAAATAAATAACAGTTACTGCCACTGCTAGTAATAAAGAATGCAACTTCATTGAAATAGGAATCTTTCAGTTTCATCCCTGCTGAACATTCAGTAACATTTCAACTGCTTAATCTGCCTCACTGTCAGTAAGGCTCATTTATTAACTTGAATAAGCAAATCACATGCTTCAAACAACCATCTTGAGAAACATTCTAAAAAGCCATTTGTCAGTTTTCTCTATGCTGGTTAACAAAGCAGAAATTCCAAGTGTTAAATCTGGTGAGCCCTGCTTTTGCCACGTGCAGGCACAATTTTAAAATTGCATATTCTGTGAGACACAAGAGAAAGCAGAGAATGAAGTTCTTGGCAGCTGAATGAGGTGAATTACATTACACTCACACAACATTGGGATGGCACGCAGGGTCATCACCCCAGGTTGTTCTACCTTTCCAGAGCAGCAGAACTACAGAGTAGCAGATGTACTGTGTAAAACCAAATTTTCACCAAGTACTTGAATGCAACTCCTGCTCACACATGACTGATGCTGCAAAGGACCCTTCTCACTCTAATTCTCCCCCCTATAGGAAAATGTGTAACTGGATAAAATTTTTTTTCAACAGCCATATTAGCTTAAACAGCTCTTCTTCCCACTAAAACAACTGCTGAAAAATGGTCTCAATTTAAAATGGTTCAGCTCCCAACTGCAGTTTAATGTGTAGTATAAAAAGTTGTATGGCAATAAATAAAAAACTGAGAAGTGGGAGGGGTCTATTTAAAATGGCACTGCAGTTGAAATAAATGCTTAAACTATACGTTAAAATTAATTTTATCTTTCCAGTCCTACCACTAGGTTCAATGGCATTAAAAACCATAAACAAAGGTGCTGAGATGATATGAAGAAATAAAACAAAAGCAAAGAAGTCAGTAAGCACACCTGTTTCCTGTGAATTCTTGGTCACAGAACATACATATGCCATGAAAACTTGTATCGTATCTCTCTCGCTGTTGCTGTTCTAGAATTTCTCTCTATTAAAATAAAGAGATACAGTTATTCAGATAAAAAATAGTAACAATTGCTATATCATATAAGCTTACTATACCTCCTTACCCTTACTGGTAATAGTAAATATAAAAAACTGATATGTGCTACTCACATAAACCAGAAGTTAGTATTTTTTGAGGGTGAGTTATCACAAAAATAGCATTTTTTCAATAGCAGCATATGCTGCAGTAGAGTTCCATTAAAATTCTCATAGTATTGTACATGGTGCATGGAAAGAAATACAACCCACAGTGAGATCTTAGGTAGCTGTTTAAATGATTCTGCATATTACATATCATCAGTTTATTGTTTCTACTTAGGTTCTGATTTACCTCTGGTATTAGCAAACAAGTTTATGGGTAACCATATAACACCCAGTGCAATGATAAAATCAATTTAATATGTCTAATCACAGGCAATCTAGAACACTTCTTTGTAATATGGAACTGATGGCAGGAACCCTGGCAACTTATGCAAGGAGCTATGGCACATAATAAACTCATGGAAAAGAAGCTGATTGCCTTTACCACTGGTGTTGTTTAATTTAGAGCAACAGACAAGGCTAGATGTTTGTGACACTTGGTCACAATTTTCCTAACAACAATGAAATCAAGCAGCAGGCAATTTCCTCAGGTGTTATAAAAGCAGCAGTGTAGTTATGCTGAGAAGTTACTACACCTTTCAGGTAGAAAAGCTATAATCATCTGGGACATTGGAGAGTCGGTGTTTGGATTAAAATTGAGCATATTTTCAGCCTGGCAGCACACCACCCTGGACTTGTGCTTTAAGTCCTGAGAACTGATAAAGGATTTAATTTCTGTGCAACACAAGAGGTGCTGCCGTCTGCTTTTTGACACTCGAGATCCTGACTGAATTTCTTTGGGGATTTTCTCAATCTCTTTATCTTCTTAGAGCCTGAAGCAGTGGAGCTTGGTGTTTCTATCTACTTCTTTTATTGTTTCTTTTTTGTGGATTAAGGCTGAAATTCACCCATCTACAAATTTAAGGCCCAAATGTACCTGTCTACATCAGAATTCAGACTCAGATACACCTGTTTGATAAAATCTAGAGCAGGAAGAAAAGAAAGAAAAGGAAAAGAAAAAAGGGGAAAATGTAAAAAGAAAAAATAAATGGGGGGAAATACCTAAGCCCCAAAGAAATAAGATAAAGGCTTGAGCTATTGTCATTACAAGCCCAAATGTGTCCTGCAGTATGGACGGGCTGGTGCAGGCCTACCACACCATCCTCTGTTGCCCACTGAGTGATGGCAGGAGGCTGATATTGAGCAAATAAATGGTTTCTTTGGTTGGTTTCTTTTCCACAAGAGCAGCACACTGTATCCAGTGAGGAGCAGCGGGATGAAGAGGATGCCTGCCGGAGAGCACAAGAGTGAGCCACACCTGAGTGATACCTGCCCTAGGGCAATGGCTGCTGCAGGGGTCGACCCGGGTTCAACCACATGGTTTGGGAGCTGTGGCTGTTGCACATCAGCTAAGGGTCTGTTACCCTGAAAATGCAGATCCTGGGGCAAGGCTGGAGTCATGCTCAGCAGCACCTACTCAAATTTCAGGTCATATCCGCTGCATTATGCAGAGTGTCAACTTAAAGAAATATAAATTCCTGTTCTTCAGCACTGACTCCTGAAAGAGATAAATGGAGCATAACATGTCTTGTGAGAGCCCTTCAGCAGAGACCCAATTAAGGCAGGATATCCGTCTGCTCCACATGGGCAGTGAACATCCCACAGCATGTCAGTAAGAGCCAGGGTTCTCTCTGGTACTTGTAGCTGTCACCTCTCTCCACTCAGCAGCATGTCAGATGTGGTTTAGATAACCTTGAATTTGAAGAACACTGCACATAGTTTATATACTTTGTAAAACACACTAGAAACAATCCAAAAGGAAATAAAAAGATACCTTGTACAATTCAAACACTAAAATAGCAAAGGTTCAAACACTCCTACCCTCTCATTAATGTTATTCCAGTGTAGCTTCCTAATTGTACTCTACGAAGAGGAAAAAAAACCCAACTGTTCTGGAGTACTGGGCTGCCTAACTCCAGCTTCCCACCTCATACAAATTGCATATGGGAGCTCTGATGAGCTGCTACTCCCAGTTATGCCTGAGGGGGAAGAAGAAGCATATGTTTACCTCCAGACAGCCAGTGCTTCTGCTACTCTGATCTCTCACCCTCCTTGATTGCCCCTACACCAGCATGCCTGGCAGCTGAGAAGCTCTGACTAAGCCAGCATCGCAGCTTTATCAATTTACTCAACAAAGTTTAAAAAGTATTTTCTGAGGCAGATGCTCTGTTTATCAAATGTAGGCATAATTCATTGCTAGATGGAATGTTCTGAGCACACACACAAATTTGGTATTTGCTCAGGTGAGGAATCAAAAGCACTAGTTCAAGTCAAATACAGCAAATGCAAAAGGTCTGCTCTCCCTCCCTGCAGGCACTCCCAAATACCCTTCTACCTCCTCTCCATTGCTGGGAATCTGAAGGGAAAACAGCAATTATAACAGACTGCATAAAACTTTTGAGATTTTTCTTAATGGAGTTTCCAGCCCCTTCAAGTTATTGGAGCAGTTAGTATCAACTCATTGTTGATACTAGGATAAAAATAAAAAACATTTCAGTCATCAATATTTTCCAAAACTTTTTCAGGATGTGTCATATCATAGAATCATAGAATATTAGAGTGTCAGAGAATGAGAGGGCAAAATTACTTGACGAAAAAGCAAATATCACAAAACACAAGTTTTAGTTACCTTTTCCCATAATTAATAAAATAATTGAGCACAGACAGAAAAGGTGAACACTATAAAAGTGACACAAATGCCATAGCGTGATATTGGCAATTAATTACAATTTCAATACAGTTTGTTGAATACTTCCTGACCTCCATTCTTTTTATCTTTTGTAAGAAGTTCTGTCAGCTATTTGACCACCACTCTTTCTTCAGTATTCTATGATTTGCTAAAAAAAACCAAAACAACCCACAAAACCCTTTACTGTAATGAAGACTGCCAAATTAGTTGTGAAACAAACATTGACAGGACAGATATCCCCACTGATACAAAGCCCAATGTAAATTACAGAGCCTTTTAGTGTTAACTCTTTGTCTCTACAAGCCACATGAAGCTTACGAGATCAACCAGGCACTGTCAAAATACATACTGCTAGATGACAAGTTCTTGGAAGCACATATTTAGACAGAGCCTAGCTCAAATAAGCAGAAGATATGACTCTGGCAGTTAGCAACCTCCTAGCTTTAGGAAAACTCTATAGGACATAGTGCTTGATCACTTTTAAACACAGCAAATGGAAGCTGGAAACTACTGATAATACATACATGCAACAAAAATGCAGTTGTTTTGCAGGAATACTTAATGTAATCAATAAAGTAACATTCAGTTTTAATCCAATTCCCCTTCCTTCTGTTGAGAAAAAAACCTCTTCTACAGTTGTTAGTTGTACACTTTCTACTATATAGGTGATCTACTATAAGAAAATTCAAACTAATTAAAAAATACTATCCATTCTGTGTTTTAAATTACAAAACAAACAAAGAAACAAAACGTGGTAAGGATGTGCAAGTGTTTATTCCAGGATGCCCATCTTTAAATATATCACCACACTAAACTGCTAATAGAAAAGAAATTTGATCAATTGCATGGCAACTTGTAATTTGGAGTCTAAAAAAATGCCCTGCTTGCTCATGATTCTCAGTATAGGATTGTGAGGAGTTCAGATTTTCTCCTAGGACATGTTCATTTAAAATGTGCCTGGAAAAAAAAAGTGCCTATTCTTCTCCTAGGAAGCAATATTTTAGAAGAAATTACTGTTGGTGTTTTTTGTTGTTGTTTTTTTTTTTTCCAGAAGCACTTAAGCACTAGGGGTGTCAGCAAGAATCCACACTGATAATCAGTAAAAGATGAAAAATGCATACTTGCAGCTAGTAAGCACTTTTCCCTAAACAATTACTTTGTCTCTGGTATATAGTTCACGAGACATTCAAGATATACAAAATGCCTTCAAAAGGTAAAACCAGAAACTAACTCCATTGAATACCAAAAGCTATGGACTTTGGACAGGTGGTTTTATGGCATATTAGAATTTCTGATACTGTGTCAGAGACTGTCCGGTGACCTGCAAGGGTATGTGGAACATCCCTGGTTGAGTCTTAAACAACTCAGGACAGAGTCCTGAGTTAGGCAAGCATGAGCAGTGCAGGCGGAGTGGCAGGCTATCCCTCTCCCCTGCTCCTCTCTGGCTTGCCTCCCCTGAAAAATTTCCAGCCACTGCTCTGTACCTGCACTGACCACCTGGGCTCGCCTTGGAAGAAGCCCCCTTCCCCAGTCCCATTCACAGAAGTCTCTGGAATGTCTGACTGCCAAGCTGGAGGCTGGCAGAGCTGGATAACATGCTGAAACAGACCTCACTAGAAGGAAGGCTGGTAATATATGTCCTATCTTTTCATTCATCTTTCAGTCTTTCTTCTCCTTTTCTTCTACTAGTTAAAGGGTTACAACATCCTAGCCATTTTCCCTAGTTCGATCCATTCACTGGTTACAGGAGTAGTCATTGTGTATCAACAACTTTGCTGCTGCCTGCCATTAATATCTAAGTAACGAGCTTTTAATAAAGCGTTTGTTGTGGTTCCTCTAGGCCATTTGCCGTGGCTTCTTTCATCAACAGGCAATGCCACCAAGACGGCACTTGCACACTTTTTAGGGTATAAAAAAGATTCACATCTCTTGAAACCCAGCAAGTGGGATGAGACATACTGTAATTCCTGC
>NW_009952840.1:8196-37310 GCF_000747805.2 Chaetura pelagica | reverse complement strand
ACAGACACTGTATCCCAGGTGCTAAATTTTCCATCTTTATTGCTCTCACATCACTGCTTTTTAAAAATCATAGCTTCCTTTACTAACAAGGCCAATAAGTAATTTACATAGCTATTTAAATGCATGACTGTGTATGACTGATTATCCAAGACAATCAGCCATTCGCAAACAGTACTCGGTGCAGGTTTTGCTGCTTTTGATTCCAATCTGAAGAAAGAATTGGTGGTAAAAAGTTTGCTTGCTTTTACCAACTATATCAGTTGGTCCAACAAAACCACATTAATTCTTTTTCCAAAATCTGTCTCTTTATAATCACAGCACTTCTGATACATAAGGAATCCAGGCATGGAGGCAGATCACACTGTGCAGTTTGGGACAAGATCATGAAGAGACTTTTACTGCAGAGAGACTTTAATTTATCATTCCTCAGCCCATTTGTGCAGTAGAGGATGGGTTCTGCAGTTAAGTCTGTAAAATAGGGCTAACATCAGTATGTGGCTTGTTTCATAAGATGTTCATGAGCGAAAAAAAAAATTAAAATTTCTGCCAGAAGCCCTGACAAGGCAAAGTCCAAAGCCTCTAGTCCAAAGACTTAAGCATACAAATAGTCTCAACTTCAAGTATTTCAGTACTGGGCTGGATTGGGGCAAGACTGTATTGTAGTTTGTGGTTCTTGTGTGCATCTACTTTGCCAGCTCTGGTCCTTCACTCTCATCTTATCTAGGCAAGAGACTAGACAGACAGCATGTTATACAAATGATCACTTCAGAGAACTTCAAATGAAAGCATTTTACAAATGGTGCTCTATGCTCTGGGGAGGTAGTGTGCTTAAGGATGTTCCTTTGAAGGGGAAATTTCACAACTGTTCCAGTGCAAAGGACTCAAGTACCTGAGCACTCAGTCACACTGTTGTGAAGAGTGCATGATCACAGACCACAATCCTTCTGTTATGATAATGGACTCATTAATACTACTGAAATAAAAGTGTCTGCCTAGGAAATAAGGTACTACCAGAGACAGTAACTTGAGTGTGAATTTGCATGGAAATAATTTAAGATAGCAAGCTCACAATAATACAATATATTTTATCAAGCTCTCCTAGTGTCTCCTAGACACACAGTGTCTATCTTCAGTTGTAGTTTCTTCCAGTTAAAATATGAGTTACATTCTCCTGCTGAGTGCTCACAGAAACTAGCTTTTGCTGTAGGCTAGTGAACAGATTCTGGTTAAAAAAAACACCTCAAAACAAAAAAAAATCATGCTGACAGATCACAGCAAGAAGCTGCTTACACACTTTACTGGCAATAAAACAAACCACTACAGTACACTGAGACAAAGACTAGGATTGCTGGTACGTAAGATGCATTACAGTTTCTAAAAAGTTGCCAAGCACATTATTTATTCGACAATTACATACATCATTAGGATAAACTACTATTAGAATAAAAGAAAGTAACATCTGGTTTTGTGTCTACAGTTTCCTTAAATATTGGCTGATGAACTATAGATTGTGTCTGCAGCTGCTGAATAGGAAAAAAATATTTATAAAGAATATTGATATCAGAAACTGCATGTCTCTGTAAAAACCTGCAATCTTATCTGTATATCAACAGCTTGTCTCCTAACTTATATCCAGTTTCTCTCCTTACTGATCATTGTATTCAGTTCTCCTACTTCAAGCAGTACTCTCTTGCCTCTTGCCTAGAGAATAAAAACCACCTTTGAATTGTGTAATCAGTATTATTGAAGGGTACTGTAACACTGATGTAGAAGACATTCCTACAGTTTGCTCATGAAGCTGAGTCAATTTAAAAATTGAGGAAGAGCTTCATGACATCATGAAAACTCTAAGTAACTGTGAAGATGTATAAAAAGAAAAAGGATTGAAATTACAGTAGACATGTACAGCTAGCAAGCTGAAGTGGGAGACTAGTGAAGCTTTTTTGCTCTAAGACAACCAAAAGAAGATGGACAGACTAACACAGTAAAACAGAAGAGCAAAAAACAACCTTCTCCTGCCTTCAAATACATTAGAAAGAAATGATGAAGAATCCTACTTAATGTAGGAAGAGATCAAACACAGACAAAAGAAAGTGTAACGACTCTTCAAACGCCCATGGAGGACGGGTAATGTTTGAGAGTGCTTGAGAAAAGCAATTAAGTAGCGGATATACAGAAAAAAGGACCTATAGAATTTCAGATGTATGTATTAGCATGCTAACATTTTAAGATACACTGTAAGCACTTCAGATACTGCATTATGTGAAATTAGGCTAGCATCTCGATCCCTTGCAATGCACAGCTCCAACTTCTTGAACCTTGTCTCAGCTTAAGCTCATGACAAACTGGGCGTTGTACAAACAAGTCATCCTGGGAAACCAGTAACATTCCTTGTCCCTTTTCCAGTTTTGGTCAAGACTCCTCTTCAGTAGTTGCCTCTTAACCTAAAAACTACCAGTCACATGACAGGAGAATACCTGTAAAGCTGAGAGCAAGACAAGGTCAATGTTGTGTTCGGAAGTGTGTATTTTCAAATAATAGGTTTGCGGTTTTTACCTTTTTCAGAATTATCTTAAAGGCCAAATGGCTTATACTGACACTGCCTCTCCTAATATCTCGAGTTTTGCTGCCAGGACTTCCCTGCCTAGTTCCACTGCTTTACAACTAGGAATTCTTTGTCAAGCCTGTGTTTTTTCAAAAGATTGTATCTCTTTTGTGTTACATAGTCTTGTCAGCTACTTCAGCAAGCAGTGCTCTCTAACCTAGTTCAGACTCATTCCTTGGCCTCTCTCAATACATCACAGTCCCCATAATGTGTCTGCACGACACCCACCTTGGCTAGCTCCCCTGCTGCTGTGCTTGAAACTGCTAAATTGGAGTCTCAAAACTGAAAAATGAAATGCTTCAGCTAGCTCATTTTAAAGACAACATTTGTCCTTCATTGAGCTTGCTGTTGGAGATGGCAGTTAGATTTCTGCAGAAAAAAACACCGAAAGTTCTATAATTCTGGTCTTTAATTCGGCACAACTCACATGAGTCCACTTGCCAGCTCACTCTTAAATGCTGGACTTGTCTGAAGGTAAAAGACTTTACAAAGCAAAATAACTATTTAACTTGCAAGTCAACACTAGGATTGCAGCAAAAGGAAATAAAAAACTAAACAGACTTTATTGCTGTAACTAAAGTAGTGACTCCATCAGCTCCAATTACAGCTGCAGGTTGATTTCACAGAATCCTTCTTTAATAACTGAAGATAAAATTCTGATATTTAAAAGAGTGTTAATAGCAAAGGCTGTTTTCACACCAAAATAAGAATGTATACCTCTTTATTTTCTAACTTAATTACTCTTTAAACAAAACTAGCATTTGCATTTGCTTTAACCCTACACTCTTCTGAATTTGAAGAAACATCTATTAGCAGAGAAGAAGAGGTGGCTCACCTGGCCAAAAGACTCAGTATGTCCTTGACACTGGCAGTGGAGAGAAAGCCTTGTGGGAATAGGACTGCATAGCACAAAGCACCACAAAACCAGAAATGAATGCCTAATAACCCAATGTCTAGGAGTCAGGAGTTACTATTACAACAGACAGTTCTATGAAAACATTAGTTGCATGCTCAATCACAAACATCTTCCCTTCCTCACAGCCACAAACACAATCTAAGATAGGGAAATGAACACTGTTAATGACACTTTCTGCCCACATGCAATAGTCAAGATGTTTTCATAACCTCAAAGAGATTATAGGAGCCTGGAAAAGGTACACAGAAGTGCAACAATAATGCACAGTGAAGAACCATCCTTAGCCTCAAATCACTGAACCACTGTAGCAGGACACTCTATACCTCAGTGTGTCTGCCTCAGTTTCCCTTTGTCATTCTATTGCTCTCTGCCTCTCAGTTTCACTGCCCCTGGCCTGGATTGGAAATATTCCACTGGGAAAGGAAAGGTGATGACAAACTCTGAACTGGTAACAATCTTGAAAGTACAAATAGAAGGCCACGTTGATGTCTGTAATGTCAGCTGCTCTCTTGCACAGCTAGGTCAAACCACAGACAAAACAAGAATGAACAGATAAAAGAGTTTGCTTGGTGAGAAAAAAGGCCTTCTTGTTTCCCCCCCCCCAGGTTTTCCTTTTGTTCTCCAATAGTTTATTTTGGAGGTATGTCTAAGTAGTTAAATGACAGCAGCCAATAATTTTATTCTATAAATGCCTGGTCCCATCTTTGAATCTTTGATCAGAAAGACTCCTGTACATTTTCTCTAGGAGGTGAGCTGGATCTTCTCCCCTCCAGCGGGGACGCCTGCTTGAGGGGTTACTCCTCAGGAGGTTGAGAGAAAGGCACACCCGAATGAAATAAAATAAAGGGTAAGAAATATCAAAGCCCTATATATGAATTCTTGTTCATGTCTTCATTAGCTAGCTTTAAATCTTAATAAAAGCTTTACTTTTTAAGCTTTGGAACTTAAAGACTTTAGGATTCTTTTAAAAGATCGTAATCATATTATCGCAAGGCCTGTTAATATTTAAGTTCCTAGTAGTCAGAGGGTTAACCTGGATGTAGCAGCTACCAGCTGACTATTAGTTGTGCATTTTATTGTTAAGATACCCTCTTGTTTCATTACCTGTTTTGTTATCCCAATTATCTTAACACTCCAATTTATGCCTTGTTAGTTCAACCATTAAGACCCTGGTACTCTTTCCAATAAATCTTGTTTCATGCCTATACATCTCATCTACTATCTTGCCCCGTTGAGAGCAACTAGTTCAACCCCCATTCCCAAGCTGGGTCACCTAGACTTGGTTGCCCAGGAGTGTGTCTAATTGTGTTTCAAATATCTGCACAGATGAAAACTCTGCAACCTCTCTGGGTAACTTCTTCTAGTGTTTGACCACACTCAGTAAAAGTGTTTTTTTGCTTTCATAGGGACTTTCCTGATTTTTCATTCATGTCCAGTGCTACTTGTTCTGTTGATGGGCTCTGTTGAGAAGAATCTGAGTTTGTGTTCTTCATTCCAATGCACATTGATAAGATCCCTCTGAGCCTTCTCTTCTAGGCTTAACAGTCCAAGTTCTCTCACCTTCCCTTATATGAAGGATATTGCAGTCCCTTAATCATCATTGTGACCCTGGACTGGACTTGCTCAAGTAAGTCCGTATTTTTCTTGTGCTGCGGAGCCCAGCACTTGCCCTAGCACTCCACAACTGGTCTTACTAGTACTGAGTAGAGGGGAAGGATCACCTCCCTTGACCTGCTGGCAAAACTCTTCTTAATGCAGCCCAGGAGGCTGCTGGCTGTCTTTGCTGTGAGGGTACACTGTAGCACACGACTGAAGAAAGACAAAATGTAAGGTAGGTAAATCAGGAGACAAATAATGAATGGTTTGCATAAGGTAAAAGATGGATTGTTCACCACCTTTTCTAATACAAAAAAAAAATAATCAGGTGAGGCTGGTGTGGTTCAAAAAGGCTCTCTCAAAAACAGTTCCCTCCCAGTGTGTAGTTAAGCTGTGCAACCCACTGCTGCAGGAAGCAGTGGATACTGTAAGTTTGTGTGTGTTCAGAGTTGCACTTTCATGAAAGAAAAACCTATTGTGTTAAGAATCAGAGATACAATGTTGCTGAAATTAGAAATTTGTGAGCTGCCAACTGCTGAAGTCTAGGAAAATATTTTGAGAAAGAATCACCACCAGAGAAGAAGAGGGCAAATACCATAGACTCTTTGCTGCTGACAAGGATAAGATACTCATTTAGACAAACCTTTTTACCAATCTAGGATGGCTTTCCTTAGCATATATTATAAGAGAAGCATTCTACGCATGAGTGCATCAGGTGCTTTTTTCTGGGAAATCCTCAGTGGCAAAACCACCACAATTCTCCTTTGCAGGAGCTGGGATCCTATGGAGAGCTGTGCAAGACCTCTATGTACTGCCTAGGTTTTGGGGATTTGTTAGTCGTGTGTCTTGAGCTGCAGCACATGACTTTGACATCAGATTTTAACAGCAGTTGCAGTGTAGTTGACCCAAATGGATTTTGCCTGCCAATCCCAGTTTTTCTTGGGACTAGAATTTGTTCTTTGTGTGCATCTCCTTAATTCTGAATGCTTATGATTTAAGGTGTCTTCAACTGCATACTGCATGTACAGACTTGTAATAGAAATATAAGAAGAAACAGCATAACAAAGGGTTAAAAGGCCAATATTGACAATTCTCAGGACATAGCTGCCACCAGTAAGCTAAGGGACATATTTATGTCACGACCAAAAGCCCTGCACTCAAACAGCTCACAGTACAGATGACTTGTTAGCAGAAGACCCTGCCTCCTAACATGAGGAAATTAACAAGGCTGCTACATGTCCCATAACTTTAATTTCTGAATTAGCCCAACAGGAAAAAAACTCAAGATGTATATTTCAAACAAGAAAACAAAGCAGAACAAAAAAACCCCATCCAGTGGCCAGCAGCATGGACCAAATCTCATAGAAGATGAAGTCAGCAAGAGTTTAATGTGCAGGACCATCCATTCAGGACTGGTAACTTTGAAAAGATATGAGAGGTTTGTCCAAAGTACTAGGTTGCTTTCACAAAGTAAAAGAACCAGAGGGGTTCATGAGGACTCAGCAGCTGGCATTTCTTGTCCTTTCCATCTCACAGAAATAACAGTAGCCAGACTTACTCCACTCACACACCATGGTGTTTGTAAGTACGTGAGTATGAATTAAGGAAATCTGGGTGAGAGAGTGTGAACACACAAAAACAACTTGCTTGAAGATTTTGTAAATAAGTATTACCTCTTTTCACAGTATTGCAGACTGAGTTTTATTTTGCTAATTTCCCTAGATATATTATTATTACACAGAAGGTAGTGCAACAATGCATTGGAGATTCTTGCAAGAAAAATGTCCAGCACACTCAGCCTTTTTCAGTTCTCTAGGCATACTTTCCACTTGTGTGGAACACTGAAAATCAACCTGTAAATTTATTCCAAGGAAAAAATCTATAAACAAGGAGTTTGTGTATTTTTTTGCAGCAGCTAGGGAAAGGAGCTTAAAGAAAATTTTAAGAATTTTGCAGTCTAGCAAAAACTGCCTTCACTTAAAATGCTCCCTGAGTTCCATTATTATACTATGAAACTGTTCACCTCAACAGTGAACAGTGAAACAAAAGTAATTGCTTACCAGTCTCTTTTGCTGAAGCTGTTCTCTAAGTAATCTGTCTTCTGGTAAAACATCACATAGAAGAAAAAAATTATCCTGTTCTTCTGTTAAGAGATTAGGAAGTGTGGGTAAGGAAATGGGAAGTTGCAGCTGCTTTTATAATTTCTGGCACATAATTTGCTAAACCTTTGGAATGTGTTAAGAATGTGGGAATGTGTTTTCTAATCTATAAAAGTCAGTTATTTTAAACATCAATTAATGTTAATTAAACATGTTTAAGTACTTGTATACACACATTTATAAGACCTTTACTTAATTTATATTGCAGTGTAAAGGCAAAAGTCTTGTACAGGTTTGCCTCACTACCAGCTTTATTCTTTTTTAAGATGATTCTTCTGGAGACACAAAATTATTTTAATTACTTATATTGGTCACAGTATAAAGTCAGCATTAAAGAAGCATGAAATCATCTTTCATTTTATCTTGCATGTGTGATTTTTAGTTTTTTCCCTAAGTAATCATCAGTTTTCAGTAGTTATCATCATTTGGTATACCCTTACCATAAGATTTCATTCCATCTACAGGAACAATGAGACTTGCCTTATTTATATTTCTACTTATGTCTTTTATGTTTACTAAACAGTAAAAAATATTTCTGTTCATATCAAATTTAATAATAAACCAAATCTTATTCAAATGAATTACCTTAAAATGTAAGAAAATAAATGTAAGAAAATAAAATCAAAGGGTTATGCGGTTGGTGAACTGAAGTGACCACTGTTAAGCCTTTTACAATTCTAAACTTGCTGGATTTCTGCCATTCCCACTTTATCACACAGAAGCTTGTGTGAAGAACAGAAACCCCCTAATTTCTGAGCTATCAGAAACATAGTTATCAGCTATGGCCCTCTGGAAGGGCCATTGATGATTTACAATTCTGGCAAGCTCTGGTATTCAGGTGCTTGATTTGCAATTTTCAGACTGAGTGGTGTTAAATTTTCAGAAGCAAATTCATACATATGTAAAAGAAATGCAATTATGGTCTTTGGAGTAGTTGGCATGTTTTCTAGGATTATTTGTCTTAAAATTAGTTAGAATAATTAAAATAATTTATTTAGATCCATTTTGTACTCAGTTTTCATCTTCTAGCCATCTCTGACACTGGCATTTCTAACATTCTTTTACCTGCTTCCAGGTAAACTATATTTTTCTGTTAGAAGAGGGGAAGCCAAAGGATTGCATCAGGTACTTCTGAGAAAAACACTTCCTTTGCAGTCATCACTGTCCTTATGATGGAAAGTCCCACTGTGCCAACACAGCACAGCTGTGAAGTATAGTCTTTGGCCTTGTGTTGGAGCCCAGAAAATGGAAGTCTTCATAACCCTACCTTGATGACATTGCTGAAGCACATGTTGCAATCCTTTGAAAAGGTAGGTTTACATATGTGGCTAAGAGTTAAACATTACTTCTGTGGTGTTCTGACTTAGGGTCAGATTACTTCACACTTGGCAGCAGTATATGCCAGAAATTATCACATGATGCAGCCAACAGAGAGTAAGCAAGCAGCATATTTACCTAATGGAGCTTCCGTATTTGTTCTTATCACACTACAAAAGTCTGTGATGGGCTGTTCGGCAAACCTCCTCTTCCAGTATAAGATGTATCTTTAAAAACAAGGGAGAGATGATTAGTGAAAAAGGAAACAACAAAAAAGTTTAATAAGCAGTGGATCAGCTTTCATTTTTTCCATCCACTAAATTCTTAAAGAGTATTTTGTGGGGTTTTTTTTTGTTTTTTTTTTTTAATTCCCATCTCTGTTTTTTCAGCCTTTAATCTAGTTTTCCAATTCATTAAATTCATTCAGCTTCATTAAAACTAGGTCTAAGCTTCCTGTCAAAGTAAGACAGATTTGCATTAAGCTTCTTCACATAAACAAAGTGACCTATTCACATCTTCAGACAGAAGTGCAGATCAGATGCATCTTTACTAAAAAGATACACTACAGAGTAGTCTCTAATTCCCAAAATACTGTGGTCTGTGTTCTGGAAGATGCAGGGAGGAATCTGAAACTCAGTGAAAACATCAACTTGTCAAAAGTGAGGTTTGGGCAGGTCTCCTGTGGAGTCACAGTAAAAGCTGTAACTTGGCAGACAACTAGAAAGTCAAAAAACCCAAAGTCCCCAAACACCTAGGGGTGGGATAGCAGACAGGATAAGGACAGTCCTAAATGCGTCTTGAAGATTTAACCCATCAACTACAGTTCTTTAGAAACATTATTAGACTATTGTAATGCAGCAGCATTAACAGACCCCAAATGAGATTAGGTTTCCTCTGAACTAGAAGCTACAGTCTAACCAAGAAGAAATTATCATCTTCCATTATATGATGAAGAGAACCAAGCAAACATTATGCTAACTAGTCAGAAGTATATGTGTGATATAAATTGTGTGAGCATTGTTAAGATACTGGCTAACTATTCACCTACAGCTTCCTATTTAGATGCCATCAAATTTGGAAAAGAATAATTAAAAAGAGCAGATATCATTATTATAAGGACATTTCTAAATAGCTGTAACTCTTAAAACTTGTGCAATCCAAAAGTTTACTTGCCACAGCTATCATATCCCATGATGGCTCATTTTACTTCTAATTACCATCTAGCTTACTATACAAGAACCTTAACTGCAGCAGCGAAGGAATCAGCACATACTTGCTTCTGCTAATTTTGACATGGGGAGGATTAACCTCCAGTACAGCAGACAGCTAAACACAGTGAAATCAGTATGCGTGGCTGAAGCTCATCCAGG
The DNA here is from genome assembly GCF_000747805.2 of Chaetura pelagica. Taxonomy (NCBI): domain Eukaryota; kingdom Metazoa; phylum Chordata; class Aves; order Apodiformes; family Apodidae; genus Chaetura; species Chaetura pelagica. Next base: position 27,347 of record NW_009952840.1, on the reverse strand, counting down.
GGTGTCATGAGATGTCAGTAAGTGAGAGGTGAGCGTGTTGTTCTCCCCCACCTACTCCACTGTTTATAATGCACGATGAACCAGTTTTGCTGCAACATGGAACATCAAGTCTTCCAGAATAAGTCATCCTTGAGCTTTTAGGACAGAAATGTGCAAATGAAGGGATTTCAAGATGTCATTCTGTCTGTCCCCTGCACTGAAATAAATGAAAACCATTCAGCCAAACTTACCTAACCATAACTGCCTGCGCCATGAAACTTACTGTTAAAAGATTTACTATCATAAGACTTAACTCAAATAATCAATGATCAAATAAAGCCAAAGCCATGTCATACTTTCAGAGAGAAAGAATGAGTGATTAGTGTCCATGAGTGATCATGTCTAGTCATGCAGTGGAAGCTTATTCTCCTTATTTCTTCCCCTTGCCCTAATGCCAACTTATCTTTATTCTTCTAAGTTAAAAAAAACCAAAACATTGCTCTTCTTTGGATTCTCCACATCTTGTAGTTCTGTCAAGAAATGTATTCCAAAGACTGACTGTAATTCACTGATAACTGTAAAAAAAATACTATGTGTTTTCATAGTTATTTCCTTTTTTTTTCCACACTTCTGTTTAACACCTCAGATTACACTTCTTTTTTTTTTGCGCATAGTATTAGACTATTTAACTGATACTCTGTACAGTAAGTAAGAGAAGGCACACTTCAGAGCAACAACTCCATCATTTCACATCCTAGGGCCACTTTCTGTAAGATTTGTCTACCTTCCAATTGCATTAGCAGCAAAAAAGCAATCTAAATGGACTTTTTTTTAAAGGTGATTTTAAAATACATTTCTATTAATGCAGAATAATCCCCCAAGGACACTTAAACTGGCAGTCCATGACTGAGCAGCTCTGATCCCTTTATCTATCTGAGGAAATTAGCATTATATCCAAAGAACACTGCATTCTTATTCTCCCTGCTTTCAATGTAAAACCAAACAAAAACAAGTATCAGTTTTCAATTTTAAGCAATGCTAAGCTCACACATTTGAGTAAGGATTTATATAGCTTACATTTATCTTCCTAAATTTCATCTTAATATTTTGTTATTATTATTTTTGTTTAAATCTTGATAGACACAGGTTATTGGTTGTGGCTGAGCAACTAATGACAGAAGACCTACCAGAAAACTCCTTTTACTTGAGAAATTACCCAGCTAACATTTAAACACTGCAATGGAACAATTTAAAAACTGGCAGGTACTGCCTAGCCTACTGCCTGGCCCATACATTGCTGTGTATGAGACCAAAATGCCAAGCAGGCCCCTAGTCTCTGAAGTTGCAAGCCAGCTGGGGCTATGCCAGCAACTGGAGGAAGTTACGAGGGAGAAAGCCAAATGTGACCCTGCTGAGATGATCAATGACACAGCTGTAAAAAGAGACACAGTTGTATGAAGATCACAGTATTTTATAGTTAAGGCTTAAATGTGATTTCTATGGGGAAATACTGGCATCCTCAAAATAAGGTAAATTAGTTACATTCCAGTATGTGAGATCCTGTACTAAGCAGCATCTGCATACAATAAACGGCTTTACAACACTGTACAGTGGTAGATATTGTCTCATCCTATACAAATAAAACCCCAAATTAGGAGAGCTGATCATCTAGAATGTGCTTTATGAAATAAACAGCTTTCTAGCTTGTATGCAACCTGTTGATTAGCGACAAGACCTGAGAAGTTCCTAGGATATGTCAAAGAATGTCTAACATAGGAACTGCCCTGTATTATAATATCAAGTCCCCCGGTACCAGTAATATCTATGGCTGGGGAGTGGGATGGCAAAACAACCTTACAATCCAGCACCAAAAAGCTCATTAAAAAAGTAATAAAAATCCTCCCACAATACCCTGCTGCATTTTAAAGTATTTTAAAAAGATGATGTCTAGTTTTCTGACGCTTTATAAAATAACTGCACACATACACAGTCATTTTAAACAATACAACTCTTACCTTCTAAGATCTGCAACCAGTTTCACATCTGCTATGACGAGCTTGTGTTCAATAATCATGTGCTTCAGGAGCTGGCTTTGTTCTGCTATGAGATAGCATTCTTTGCAGAAAATACAAGGCACATAGGGAGAACTTTCTACAGCAGGAGCATCACCTGGACTTTCTGGCAGAGACAGAGGCTCCAAAATACACTCTGTATCTAAAATAAATAAAAAATTATTAATGAAGAATTGCTTTTTACTAAATGAATAAATCTACATCACTTGGAGTATCTTCAGGCAATACATGTAAAATCTGTTTTGTTGGGTCTCAGTTTGTTGCATGGATCATTCCAGCAACAAGGTACTTGGAAGCAAGTGGACTGCATTATTTCCAAGATGGGCAGTGGGAGGTTGGCACAGGACAGTTCTCACGTATCTGCTCCAACTGAAACTGCCAGCTGACACCAAATCAAGCCGACCTAAGTGCTCTGCTTATTACTCGTGGAAGTTTAATGATGAGATACCTGCTTTTCTTCCTCTCATTATCAAGTCTACCTCTTGATATGAATCAAGCTACTCCCTGCCACAATCCCCAGACTATCAGGAAGGCTGCAGACTGTACAGCACAAATAGTTTTGTATACTAATTACACTTCTATTTATTGCACAATACCTCTAGTACTTAGTGATTGATTCCTGAAGGGTCTGCATGCATTTTTCTTGCCTTTTTTCCCATTAGCATCTCACTTACTGTTCTGTGATAAAGAAAGACTACCCTTGATAAAGATTACTTCCACATGGAAGCTTATGCCCACTAGGTTTGTGCATCCTTACAGTCAGTATAAGCTTGTAGCCTAAATAATCATTAAAACATGTTTACTAGGAAAAGTACAGCAACTTAATTTCCTTTGCAATTGCTTACTCTTGCTGATGGCAAGAGCACTAAGATGATAATCTGTCAGCCAGTTCAGCTGTGCCCAGTAAGCAGGTATGCTTCTTTTTGTTCATTTTTGGTCTAGGTCTCTAGGAATGAGTTATTTAAACATTTAGAAGTCAGAATAACCAAGTGCCTCTCTGCCTCAACAAACCAGCTTCCAGAAGATAGGCTACTCAACATAGACAGGCAGCTGATGCAGTTATTTAGGATGAGTACTTGGTAATAGCAATTGTCTGGGTTAGAAAAAACAGAACTGTTAAGTTTTAACTGTAGCGAGGTGCAGAAAGGAACAAACTGGGGTGAAGATTTTTTTATTTATTTTTTTTTCTGCCCATAGGGAGTAGCTAATACTGAAAGAGAAAAGCTTAAACATACACTACTCAACCAAACAATTGCAGAAGCTTATGCAATTTATTTCAAAGGCACTTCAAGGAGAAGGTGAGGGAAAAAAGAATCTATGAAAATATCTATGTACTCATCTGCTGCAAAAAACACTGAACAAGAGAATAAATGCACAGAGCTGAAAAAGATGCACAGCCTTCAGTATAGCACTTAATGGACTAACCCATAACACAAACATCAAAATAGTACAAATAAAGCTAAGCATATTCTTGAAATGTCTGCAAAAGCAGCTAATTTTGATGATCTATTCGGAGCAGAGTAGCCACAAGTACTGAGGAAAAGCTGTTAACTAAAACACACTTAAAGGCTAACAGCAAAATAAAAACACTCAGATCGAGTTCTTGGACTCTGCTAACACTCACACATGCAGAACCACTTGAAACTGAGGGAATGCAGCAAGCTTTTCCCTTAAATCTGCTGTCACACGGGTGACTTCTCAGGGTCAGATTAAACATCCATCTAGTGCAATTACCCTGGCTGACAGTGGCAAGAAGCAATTACTTAGGGAAGTGTATAAAAATAGGTAATCACCCAAACATTACAGTCTTCCAGAAATCTGAGCGTGGAGAGTTGGTCATACGCTGTACACTCCGTTTAACAGCATTTTATGGTTTTCTTTTTTTTCCATTGATTTGTTTCAGCACTGTTTGAAATTGTTGGTCTTTAACACCTGCGAAAACCTGCAGCAACATTTCACTTTCTCCTAAAGGTCCTTCATTCCTTGTTTGCCCTTTTTCAGCTCTTGCCTGGGTCTACTCTAGCCTTCTTCATGTGCTGAAGTAGGGGGTGGTTTGAAAACACCCCAAGTCTGGAAAAAAATGGATTTCTAAATCATCACAGTTTTTCCTCAATCTCTTATCTATTTATTTTTTTATTCCTAGCATTTTGCTTGCTTTTAGGGTCACTGATTTAGCCACTGAATTATTTAAAGTGCTTTCAAAGTCTCAGAGAAGTTGCGAATCAGGTGTTAATGTACAAGCCAGCGGGTCTATTCTTTGTGTGTTACTCTGCATTTGTTAACACTGAACAGCACTTTTTTTGTCCAATTCACTTAATTACCATGAAATTCTTCTGCAATGCTTCAGTTGGCCCTCCTGCTTACTACTTGGGAAAAGAAATGTGTATTAACAGTAAAATTTATCACCTAACCCCTTTCCTTTTTTTGTCTGGTGAACTGCACAGGACCCAGCTCCCCATGAGAACAGTCCTATAAAACTCATCCATCAAGTTTCTGCCAAATTATCCTGTCACCACTGAGTTTTCCTCCTCTGCCTAACGGAAAAACAGCATGAATGTTATGCAAACAGATATCCCAAAGGCTTCACAGAAATCCCACTGAGCTCAGGAACCAAGAAAATCCCTGTCTCATTCACAAAATTGATAACTGACACCATGTTGTTCAACCTCTAACAGGGTAGATAAAATTGTGGTCTTTTACAGCTAATTCAGAGCTGGAAAATGTAGATTAGTAGAAAGAAGAGACTACAGGAATATATTCTTTGAAAACAAAGACTAAGAAGTATACCAAATTCTTCAGGGGGAAACAGAATACTTTGAAGACATTTGACAATGAGATGGCATAGAAAATGATCTGGGTTACACAAATTACTTTCAAAACTAAAATAAGAACTATTTTTTTTTATAAGCACCCATAGGATACTTGGCGCAACAGAATCCTGATCCCTGCACCAGAACTCTACATACCATTACAATGGCAATACAAGAAAATGAAAAAAGGCTGCTAGTTACAGAAAATGTGGGGCTTTATTTTAAGTGTTGTTATAATATAAACTAGCTAATCTTAAAAGCCAATGAAGCAACAGGCTCAAAAGGGATTAATTTTCCTTACTGGAACATTTTTAGTTTCAAATTGTTCTCAATGCAAATCTAATGTTAGTTTGCACATTAAGCAAATGTTACACCCACACAGTTATAGAGAGTACAGCAGTGCAGGCAATGTATTCTACCTGCACAATCACACATGTAATTATCACGAAGTAATATACCATGTAATTTAATGGACAATACAATAGATGTAACAGAAAGAAAAGGAAGGAAAGTTTCAGCATTTGAAGGTGAATTGTGAAAGGCAAAGTTCTGAGAGACAGATCAGCCAGTGTATCTTGCTGCCACCAAGAAGTGAAGTGATGTCTAGTTACCATGTCTTTCTCCATCTTATCTCACAATTCCCAACTATCCACTATTGCCCTTCTGCTTGTGGTGGCTTGTAAGCTTACCAAATCCTTTGATGAGTCGATTCAGGTCTTTAACCAGACAGAACTACTCACTTCCTTTGCTCAATAATGTTGAAAATGCTCACAGAAGAGTCTACCAAGAGCAAGAGCAAACCAAAGAGTGCACAGCCAGAAGCAGCAAGATGAAACAGGACCTTCCTCTTTTCCTCTCAGCTTAACAGCCTCAGCTGTTTCATGTAATTTTGCCATAAGCATTCCTTCTGAAGTGTGCAAGGTTCCTTCAAAAGCATTACACACAAAGTAAAAGAAAAAGCTAAGATTTTATCATTGTGCTTCTTAACAAGGACATCAAACACGGACTGGCTTGAGTTCTCAATACCCACTGTTGTCAGCATAGGCACATGTAACACTAAATGCAGGAAGAGCTTTTGTGCTCAGTTCTTCTTGGTTGCACATCTGAACTACGTGCTCTAACTAGACCTGGGGACAAGCCGAACGCTGCTGCATAAACTATATTCTCTAACTGGAAAGTGGAGGTACTGGGGTTCAGATTAATGAAATAACTTCACGGTTACAGCTCCTAACTCATGTGGCTTGGCCCTGGGGTACAACCTGTGGCTGTGACTCAGGCACCAGAGTTCAGGGAGAGGCAAACCCCTCCAACAAGCAAACTGAGTGAGGGACTCCCTGAATCAGCCCACAGGGAGTGCTGAGGAGAGGGGCCCTTATATCCATCTTTTTGAAGCTTTGCCACCAGATTAAAAGGAATGAGAGTCACAAGACGAGAAGGAAAGGAAGTAATGTAAGTCCAAAGACAAGACTTTTTAACTGGGGAAGAAGAAATCTAACTAATTTGACAAAGATTAAACATTTTATTATCAGATGAAAAATACTTTTAAAATTCAAGACTGCACGTAGTCTGATAAATGAAATTATGAAAGAGGAATTAATACAAATTGGCTTAAGACACATATTTACAGGTTTCATGTAATTTTTTGTAGTTTATGGCATGGCAAGCCTTTAGGTTGAAGAGTGTATTGTATAAATATAGACATGCAGAGTATATATTTATAAGCGTACTGTTGGTAACACAAGGATAATGAAGCAAAATAAGAACATCTGCTGGAATGTTAAGTATCTTTCTAATTAAATCCAGTAGTTGAATGAATCAATTCATTACTAACAAGTCTGGTTTATTATCCCATTAATACAGCTGGTTAATATTATGAGGAGATTAGCACAAGAACTTGAAATGATCCTAAACCAAAAATGAATGCAACAAAAACACACACGCAAATAAATAAGTCTAAACAAAGAATTAAAGACTGGGGTTTTTAGACACAGAGAACAAAAGGGAGAAATACTGATTGGAAAACAAAGACACCTTGCAAACCTGGCACTCCACACTAATAGCATAACAGATGCCGCCCAGAAAACAGAAAAGCTGAGCACCCTCCCCCAAGATCACTCTGATTACATGGCAAAACCAGTTATTAAAATGACCCAACCCCCAGACATGGTATATTAGGGAACCAAGCTGGATTTCTATAATTCTGCACAAAAGCATTTACAGCTGCATTTACAGCTCTTTGGGATATGAGTTGTTTAAAAACTGTGTCTAGTATTCAAGGTTTTTTGAGCTATAATGAAAAAGAATATCAAGAAGCACTGGCTTGACACTTGAAATACACACGACAGCTTCCCTGTTTTGCAGCCTTGGCACTGCAGCATCTATTTGTTGGCACAGCAGCATCTCCTAATTTGTGGTCATATTCTTGGAAGAAATTTTATACTGATTACAGAATTTTTCCTTTGTTTTCTAGAGTATGAAAGATGGATGACTAACGACTTGCCAAATAAACAGTATTCAAAAACAAAACTCCAAATAATGGAAATAAAACACCCTGTCATCAGCCTCACTAATACTACAGGCAAATATGTTTCTTTGTGAAGGAAGAATCAATGTATGTAACAATTTTCTAGCTCTATATACTAGAGCACTCAAGCACTTCTATTAAATTGAATTATCATTGAGTCTGAGTTAATGAGGAATTATTTTGCTATTACTTCTGCTTTTTAACACATTATGGATGATATTTTGTTAAAATGTCCATGAGCTTTAAGAGACAACACATCCTGTAGCTTCCCCCAAGATCAGTCAGTCTCAACACTGCCCAGTTTTTCATTGAATGCAAATGAGCACTTCAAAAGAGTACTTAATCCTACAGTTAAACCTTACCAGTTTTACAGAAACCATACATATTTTTTAGCATCCACTGTCTGGGAATATGAAAATCTTGTTCCAGTCAAATGACAGTTTTAAGAAAAGCTGTGAGTTACTAAATCCTAATATCTGAGGACAGAGTTTCTATAGAGCAGGTGTCTGCTGGGAGCTGGAACTAACAGAAATACAACTGTGCTTAATAGCCATATTTAACAGGGCTGCTCTGTCGGGGAGCTTAGGATGTTGCAGTTTCATTAGCATTAACAAGTGTTGCTATGGGTACCAGAGCACAGGCATCAGAATAGAAGTGAATAGAAGGAGTGGGAAAGTGATTAATAAAAATGTTAAGTGTTGGAATTTTAATAAAACAAAACCAATGTGCTTGCCAATAAGATCATACTTAAATAATGCACTGTATTATTGCCCAGTTCACCAGCAGGTATGTGCCACTGCTCTTCATCTTTCTACATAAGCCTATGAAGACAAAACCCTACATCAATAAAGACCAAAGCAAAACCACTGTTCTCACATGCAGAGGGAAGGACACACACTGATGAAAGTGACTCTAATAAGTATTCATAACAATATTTAAGTGCTGATGCTAATGTGCAAATTATAAATATTTAACAAACTACAGACAGGTTCTGTGCAACCTCAGAGCCACAAAACACCCCATTTCTGGGTAAATGGAAGGGACTCACATTAGCATAACTAAACGCAGGGTTTGATATCTTGGTCACAAACCTGAAATTATATTTATCTGATTTAGTAAGAAATGTCAGTAATTCAATGACACTATTTTCAGCCACTTCAATTTCTCATGACTGCTGTTCATCAAAATAATTTCTGCTTACAGAACACCTAAAGGGTGAAATGGCAATATCACAGGGGTGTGTTGTACTCAAAACACAAAGTCAATTCCTATTCTTAGCAAAACCTGGAAAACATGTCTTACTCTAATTACCAAAACCATGTATATTTACCCATTTTTCCCCACCTTCTTTGTCCAAAAGTTGGAATTAAAAAATGCACAGCAGTGGTAATTCCCACAAGTGACAATCCACGTGATTATTGACTAATAGCAGAACTTCTGCTTTGCTGTTTCATTAAACAGTAAAGGCTGTAGTTTGGATTATACCTGCAGCAGGTACTTCCTTGATTTCATAGAATCAACAGAACCATTATGGTTGGAAAAGACTTTCAAGATCATCAGGTTCAACTGTCAGCCCTACATCTGCATGACTACTAAACCACCTCCCAAAGCACCATGTCTACCTGTTTTTTGAACACCTCCAGGGATGGCGTCTCCACCACCTCCCTGGGCAGCCTGTTCCAATGCCTCACCACTTTCTGTGAATAAATTTTTCCTCATATCCAATATGAAGCTCCCCTGGTGCAACTTGACCCCATTTCGTCTTGTCCTATCACTAGCCACTAGGGAGAAGAGGCCAACACCCACCTCCCTACAACCTCCTCTCAGGTAGTTGTAGAGAGTAATGAGGTCTTCCCTCAGCCTCCTCTTCTCCAGGTTGAACAGCAACATCTTCAAAATAAAAAAAATTGCCAACATCTTCAAAGTATCTCTTGAGTCTTAATACATCCACTCTCACACACTTTTGACTGTAAGTAAATTCCTCCTGATTCCTTTGGAGGTGCCTTAAGATTTACTTGTGTTGCTTCCATCCCATACAGCAGCTGCTCTGCGCTCGCAGGACAGATCAGTGCCTGTTTCCTACAAGCTGCACTGTGATGAGTATGCAGCTTTTAATTATTCCCATAGCCAAAACACATTATCTAGCTTCAGCATGCCAGTCGTCCATACCTGTGGCTATAGTTTCTTTTCTAACCCCACTGTGCCTGCTCCTGAAGGATGCTCTTACCACAATTTTCCTCTTCTGAACACTTTCATTACCTGAATCTCCTAATTGATGTGACAGCAATCAGGAAGCCAAGTTCATTTAATTACTTTACGCAATTTTCCATAAAACTTACTTCTCATTTCCTTCTATCCCTCCCTCTGTTCCCTGCCTGCTTCCCAAACCCATGCAGAACAAACATGGCACGTGTATAAGGTATCACTAGCAATCAGTCTCCCTTCATTCCCAAGCTCTCTCCTTCCAAGAACACTTGTTTATCTTTACCTTTGTTATATGATCTTCCCAAAGCTTTTCCTTTTCTGAATTTTGGCTTTGGATACAGGTTTCCTTGCAATCTCCATGGTCAGTTCTATAAACATTTACTGGTACAAAGATGTTACTTTTGTGAACAATCTTGCTCAGTTCACTGGGCTACTTAACTTGTTATCTACCTCCAATGTACTTGCAAGATGAGAACTGTAGATCATAAATACATGGAGGCTGTCTCAAAGAAGATCTCTAAAGAACTACATCTGTCTACACTTAATTTTTAAAATAGAAAAGAAATAAAGCAAATCAAGATGACTCCAAAGTGTTACTTAATACTCAGTGGTCTTCCCTGACATTTTCTCTGAACATAAGTGTTTAATTAAAAAAATTGATACTTATGAATCAGTTAGGCTTGTATGAATCATTATACTGATGTCCAGAAAAAAAAGACACTCCAACAAAAAAAGGTATTTTTTAAGAAAACAACATCAACTTTTTCTTGTTTAGTGTCATCACATAACATAGTAGATGTGGACAGTTGAGATCCATGTTGTGTACTAAAATCAGGGATTAAGAAGCCATGATTAAACCTTACCCTATTATCTGGAAAGATTAACAAGGTAATTATGCAGCCTGAAACTCAGAATGTTTCTGTACAAAGAAGAGAAAGAGAATATCCAACACAAGAATTTGAAATGGAAGGACAGGAGTGAACATTAAGGTTTTTTGTTTTTACCACCGAAATCTAACATATACAAAATCAGTAGGTTTTATTGTTAACCTTGCTTCTTAATACATAAGCATATCAAAGGCATCACAATAAATCATAAACAATGCTGTTTAAAGCTGAGGTATAAAGACTAATATCTACTATTTTCACATGAAAACTAACTGCATAAAAAAAAGGCCACAATTTTTGCGAAGCTAATCTGTAATTTTAAAACATCAAAATGTGGTGGTGGCAGATGTCACTAATAAAGTCATGTATGGGAATTCATCATAGAATGATAGAATGTATTGGGTTGGAAGGGACCTATAAAGGTCATCTAGTCCAACCCCCCTACAATAAGCAGGGACATCTCCATGTAGACCAGATCACTCAGAGCCCCATCAAATCTGACCTTGAGTGTCTGCTGGGATGGGGCCTCCACCACCTCTCTAGGCAACCTGTTCCAGTGATCCACCATCCTCATATTAAATAACTTTTTTCCTTAAAGTCCAACCTAAATCTACTTTTTTCTAGCTTGAAACCATTACCCCTTGTCCTATCGTTACATGCCCTAGTGAACAGGTCTTCCCCAGCCTTCTTATAGGCTTCTTTCAGGTAGTGGAAGGTCACTATAAGGTCCACCTAGAGTCTTCTTCAGGCTGAACAACCACAACTCCCTCAGCCTGTCCTCATAAGAGAGGTGCTCTTCAGCCCTCTGATTATTTTCGTGGCCCCTCTCTGGACACGTGCGAATGGGTCCACATCTTTCTTGTGTTGTGGGCTCCAGAGCTGGACGCAGTATTCTAGGTGAGGTCGCACCAGGGCAGACTAGAGGGGCAGAATCACCTCTCTCCATCTGCTGGCCACACTTCTTTTAATGCAGCCCAGGATGGAGTTGTCCTTCTGGGCTGCAACGGCACATTCGTGGCTCCTGTCCAGCTTTTGATCCACTAGTACCACCAGGTCTTTTTCCACAGGGCTGCTCTCTAGCATTTCTTCTCTCAGTCTGTATTCATATCTCTGGTTGCCCCAACCCATGTACAAGACCCTGCACTTGCCTTGTTCAACCTCGCGAGGCTCACCTGGGTGCACTTCTCTGGCTTGTCCAGGTCCCTCTGGCATGTTGACTGCACCACCCAGCTCAGTGTCATTGGGAAACCTGCTCTCAGTTTAGTACTTGTGTATGTTACCATGGCCACTGTTACTCAGATTCCTCTGCAAACATTAGCAAGCTGGAAATAGGCATGTCTTACTTTCCATTTACTGTGACCTAAGCTTTTCCACAAAGAAGTGGTCTTAACAGTGCGTTTAATAAAGATAGTAATACTTCCCATTGCTACAATTTATCTTTGTGGTGCCTTTAATAATCACTGTACTACGCCTAGTATCTTTTTTGCCAGCATTGCTACATAAAATGTGTTAATTAGTTTACTTCTTGTTATCACTATTTAGTAGTGATCAATAATTCCTTATTACAAGGATTTTCCTTATCTTTTCTCTTGTCACCTGTTCTTTTCCCCCAACAGGATTCAATTCCCAAGAACATTTACCCTCTTGATGTTAAAAGGATTGCCTAATGGTGTTTTAAAATGATTGCTTTACATTCAGTAGCTGAAGGAAAGGCTGTGTGATTTTCCTTTAAAAACCTAAAGCTTGCTTTAGTCATTCCTATGAGACACCCTGTCTTTGTGACAGGAATTTTTACCATGCTCTTCACTAAAATGTTTACATCAGAGTTTCTAAGTCTTTTCCACTGATAGACATTCCTCGAATAAGGCAACTATTGGAGAAAAAGAATGAAAAATAGTGTGAAATGTTCATGTAAATTAGAACTAACCCCAAAGTGCATCCTGAGAAGTCCTGTTTATGGGAATCTGATGTCTGTGGGTTTCATACTGACTGAACAGGTTGAAATCTCTCTCAGGTATTCTGGTGGAGCTTCCTGATACACAGAAAGCCTTCAAAGTTGAATCAAACCTTTAACTGAATTTTGTACTTAATAAAGAATCAGTACGAGGAAAAGGCCCTGTAGGGTTAGAAGCTATGTGGTCTATTGCTTCTTTCTCAGTGAACTGGAGCTTTTCCAGATGAAGAGTAGCAAAAGAGTTGTTTCTACTTTTGGAATCAAACATCCATAAATTGGTATTCAAACTGGAAAAAACAAAGGCTGAAAAGGACAGTTCATTATAGCGTGCAATGATGTGGATCAGCATAGTTCAGCTTAATTGATATCTTAGCTCAAGAAAACAAAGCTCAGACTGCATTTCAAATAATCCACTATTTATGCACTTCTTTATTAATGAATTTTTAAAAATTAACTTCATAAGAAAGTATTTTAAAGGCAGAGCTGAAATACTAATGGCTTACACATCAAAGGAAGATCTCACAGCAGGCTATATCAAATTTCTATGAGCACATTCTGACTTTGTCCTAGGGTTTGAAATGAGTATTTTTATGACTCTGGACTTATTTCTCTTGTCCCTCACACATTAAACTTACAACAAGAATTTTGATTTCTGAAGTATGGTATACACTTACTAACTGATACTGCTAATGTAGCACATGGACATGGATTATAAAATAATTGAAGTTAATTTCCTCAAGAAACAGAATGCTAGAATTAGTGATCCAAGCTGTTTATGTTTTTCAGGCAACATTTTGCTAGCTGTATAAATACATACAGACTCCTGAACATTGAATTAGTACAGTAATAACACATGCTGCATGTTTTCATCCCATATAAGACAAAATCAAATTAAAAACTCAAGCAGGATGTTTTCTGTTACATACCAGCCTTCAGAGAAAAAGCTCTATCTCATTTATTCATGCATTACTGAGTCAGAATAAAATCTATTGCTGGCACACTGGTCAAGACAAATGCTAGCAAAATGCTCTGGTGACAGCAGTATCACTTACCACTGCACACATTTGTTTCATAACCATTCCTATTTTGATCTTGTGAGTCTTGTGCACTCCCACCATGGGACTTCCAAGGCTGACTCGGGACACATGCTTCAAACTCTGGCAGCGGTTTTGAATTGCAGGACACTGTGCCATGCTTCTCTGCACTACCCACCTGACCGTATCCTCCTTCTTGCACCTCTCAGCACAGCTCTGACCCACAAAACTCCTGCAGTCCCTCATGATCCTCCTGATGCTTTGCACATTATCTGGGTTTAGAGAACAGTTTTGGTGCGTGTGGACCAGATTCATCTGGAGTCCAGACATGTAAAAAATGCCTCCCAACCCTTAGCAGAGACATCTGGGTCTAAACCAAGGGCTGCTGCTTCAGACAGCTTTGAAACACCTGTACATTGAGGCCCTTTGGTGTGTGAATGCTGACTACATGCAATTTAAAGCAGAAGTGTCACATCATGCAATATAGTTGCAGGGACTGCAGCACTGATTGCCTTTCTCTACTGTGCCTTATTATTTTTCATGTAGACAGAGCCATGCCATACCACACCAGCTTGTGAGGTTCAAACAGATGGCATATCTAGTAATAAAGCTTCTGTCCCAGAGGGATAAAGAAAAAGCTTTCAACCTGCTACTACTACAGAGGGCAAGAAACAGGAGCACCTACTCCTTGGCGATGGAGCCACTGATAACAAATGGGAGGATGATATCCCAGTGAGCAAGGATCAAACAGAAGTAGCTGGGTAATTTCACACTGCTCTGTCAGTCATAAAGATCAGAGAAAAACATAAGGAAGTGGAAAAAAAGATCATTTGGAAAAGATAGTCCAGTGAAAACATGAGGCAAATAAATCAAAAGGCAAGTTCAAGAAACCCAGTTACTATTAGTATATTAGTATATATTAGTATATTAGTATTTATTAGTAATATATTACTAAGAACAGATGGGTTTCTGTCCGAGAGTTTTGGACCACTGAAGCTACTGGCAAAACATCTACTATAATTTCTCATTCACAGGTCTACTGTAAAAAGGATAGAGTGGCAAACAAGCAGTGAACCTTCTGGGAAACCAAGCCTTGATACCAATGATCAGACATCAGACTTCCAACTCTACTGTTACCTATAGTGCCAAAACATTACAAGTTGACAGTTACCACTGTGCACTGATGACCTAAAATGCTTTATGATCACATAATAATCTCAAGCAATACACAATGACCTTCTCATTTACTTCATAATTACAATTTGACTGCCATAAAATGTAGCACATTTTGAAAAATCAAAACATTCTACAGTTCAGCGCTCCTGGCTCCATATCATAATATCAAATATAGGTACTATTTCTGTACAAAGTAGTTTGAGCACTCAACATCTGAATAGCAAAAAGGTGTTACTGCTTATACTACAGAAGCATAAACCTTCTACATAACCAAGCAAGACAGAGAAGCCCTCCAACATGAAATTGTATTGCATAAATAGCCACATGTACTTAAATAAATAGCCACTCTTATGTAGTAGTATCTGGCCTAATTTTACTGAGGAAAACTGCTTGCACACCCACAAATTACCTAACCATACTGTTTAGTGGTTTGGCATCTGTAGTTAAAAGGCTACAGCAGGGTCACTGTGATACACCCTAAGGTACCCTGAAGCACACGCTCTCTAACATAGCTTGGAGTAGCAAACTTGAAGGAAGCTGACATTACAAGTTACCAATAACCTGGGGACATATCTTAAGACTGGGAAAAGGGAAACACTCATCCAATCCTCTCATCACTTCCCAGCTTCCAAAAGAGAAGGGAAGCAGCAATATGGAGGTCAAATACCACCTGTGTTTTAGCACATGGAAACCAATAAGTTCCTTGCTTCCCCCACTCCTGAGAAGTTTTTGGGTTTAGTTGCCAAGCTCAGTAAGCAGGAGAGCTATAGAGAAACTTTTTTTTTTTTACTTCTAATTTGCTCCTGCTTAAGGGCAGAGATCATGACACTGCTGAGAGACAGCTATCTCACATGGCAGTGGTGCTTTGACATGCTTTGCCTCACAACCTTTCATGCTGTTGAGACTTCATTGGGCCTAACGAAGCCTAAGGAAGAAGGTGCGGGAATTATGATGAGAGATCACACTTGTGGAGAGCCAGGAGTGGTATGGTGAGAAGGGATGGAAGCTAAAACGCCCATTAAACCTCCGGCTGACAGAGGCCAGGGCAGCAGAGGGGACACCTTGAGGGTGTGGCAATGAGATGGCAAACCCTACTTCTGGCAGCCAAAACCGAAAATGAGGCAGAAAAGCTTCTACGATACGCAGGCCAATTACTGCACCCTTGCCCAAGGTTTAGCTAACATGACAAACTACTGGGCAGGACACATGAAATGGCTGAACACAAAGAACAGAGTGAGAAGCTGGAAAAAGCAGCCAAGAGCATGGTGAGGAAGGGCTGGCTTTCAGGTAGTTGAGATGTGGCCAGGTCTCACAAAAGCTTGGTACAGATGGTGTTGGGACCTGTTAGGGAGTGAAATCGTGAAAAGCACGCAGGGCCATGGTAACTATCAGTGATACTGTGTGAGGCTGAGATGGTCCAGGTAAGAACCTCAGAAAGAACAGATCTGGCTGTGCATTAGGTGCAATTGTCAAGCTCGAGCAGTTGGTGAGCAGGAAGACACCCTCACGTGGAAAAACTCAGGGTCTAAGCGAGTGGCTGGGTAAGGTGTCCTTGGTCTACAAATATCAAATAGCCTTAGAGCCCATATTGATACTCAAGGGCACTGCTCTAAAGAGGTATTGTATTTTCCTTAGTGAACACCAATCCTGATCAAACAGCAGGGAGGAACAGGACTGAGCTATCTCTATTCTTGTTCATGGGAGTCCTGTCGGTGCTTACGTGGGCATGTTGCTCTGTGGATCCCTGTGTGACCAACAATTTTGGTTTCATGTTTGTGCAGGCCTCTTGAATGCATACTCAGCCTTGCTACTGGCCAGACCTGCAGAACAGCAGCAGCTGCATCCATCAACCCAGATGGAGATATCTCTCAGGTCTGAGAGTACAAGGGGCTAGCTTTCAGTGACCAGGAAAAAGGAACCCCTGGAACCCAGAGTTCACTAGGTTGAACAGCCTTCAGAGCATCCTTAACAGAGAGCACTCAGAACAGAGCTAAAGAAGTGATGTATCAGGAACAAAACACCTTTCACTAAAGTATCCTCTAGGTAGTGATGAAAAAAGGTAGATTTGTGCAAGACCAGACAAAATTAAGTTTTCCACATTAACTGAATATCCTTAAAATTGAGATACAAAAGACAGACATGGAAGGAATGCTGTGTTCTGGCATAGTAAACTCCAGCAGCATGGTGTTAAAAAGCATTTGAGCACACTAAGACTCCGAGTTGGAAAATGTAACTGTCAGACTGTCGATGAAGCTACGAAAGACACACTTCCAGAAGAAACCTCATTTTAAAATCCACTGACAGATGCTGTAAGAAATGTTGATACGTAGCATAATTAATGTAGACTGAACAAATTGTATGGTGAACAGTGATGTGTTTATTACAAGCCACTCAG
Organism: Chaetura pelagica; assembly: GCF_000747805.2. NCBI lineage: Eukaryota > Metazoa > Chordata > Aves > Apodiformes > Apodidae > Chaetura > Chaetura pelagica. Next base: position 10,311 of record NW_009952840.1, on the reverse strand, counting down.
TGAAGGCTGCTGGAGGGAATTAACTAGAAAGCAACACAGTCCTGGATTAGAATATAGAAGTGCAGACTTCCCTGTAGATAGGAAACAGCAAGATGGGGGAAAGTATTTTCTTTTATTTAATTTTCCTAGATACTGTCTCCAAAGAAGTGACATACCTTCTCAGGCCCACACGCAGTACAAGATGTTGCTGGAGTCTGGTAGACATGACACCTCTGAAAGAATAAGGATTTTGCTCAGAGACAGGGAAGTTATAAGTATTAGGGTGAAATATTTTCTTTGCCCACAGATGTGATGTATAGTGCAAGATCAGTTTACCTTAAACTACTGGGCTCTAAATGAATACTTTTGAAAAGGCTATTCAGCTGCTGGGTAGTCCTGTCTTTGTTCAGGGGATGAAGAAAAGCAGGCTCTGAGCCTCATACAGACATGCTGTAGTCAGTCACGGTTAACACGACAGAGAGCAGTAAAAAGGCTACAGCAGAATTTCACGGCTCTCAGCCAGCAGGCTGGCAGCCCTCTCTAATGGAGACAGGGATAGGTTGGATGTACATGGAAGTCTGTAGGTTGGGGTGGAAGTTAATTTAGTCTGACACCTACTATTTTGATTTTCAAGAGTGACTTTTGTGCATCACATCACTTAGGGACTCCAATGGATCTGCCAGGGAATGCAAAGCAGGTTTGTGAGCAAAGACACCGCAAGTTCACTGATTCTTTCAATGAATGTTGGAGCTCACTAACAGGAAAACAGCGTCTCCGAACTATGGTGGAACAAATTTTTTTCATACAGGTGCCAAGGTCTATTTACAAGAGCTACCTGGACAAACCTCATGGTCACCTCATCCTCTGTAGTACTCCAACAGAGCTATACACCATTTCACACAGAAGACTTGCACAGACAAAAGGAATCCTTCTTTTCAACAGTTAAAAAGGAACATCTTTGCCTCTGGGTGCAATTATACTAGTGTGGAAGTGCTTTAGAAGGGTTTGGCTTTTCATGCAGGAGAGGTTCATGCTAACATACTGCAAGATATAAAGTAAGAGTACTTCTTTACCTACTAGCATAAATAAAGTGATAATATTTGTATGAAGAGAAGCAGAGTACCTTTTAGAGAAGCAACACGAAGGTCACTTAAAAGATCACTCACCACCCAAATCTGACAATTAGAAGGATAAACACTAAATGCATTCTGACTCTAGGTTTGAAACTGCCACCTTGCACATGACCTTTCCTTATGCTGTGTCCTTCACACCACTGGCAATTAAAAAACTCAACGTAACTTGACAGTAGAAGCTAAAAGACAACCTTAACTGAAAAAATGTTGAGCTACTTTCCTCTCTTAATTGCGAAAACATTAAACTAATTTTTTGTTCAGCTCGAACTGCATCATACCTTAACATTTCTAGTTATCACATCAAAGTAATGATCTGTTTGGAGACTATTTTTTTAAAACCAGATGTACTCATCTTAGAGACGGCCTGTACCCAGTGAGGCCTGCAGATAAGCACAGTAACACTTGTGTTTCCCCCCTTTTTTCCATCTGTTCCTTCCCCAGGACCAGCAGATGCAACTTAAGCTCTTGCTCCTGCCTCACAATGCCCGAGTTTCTCTAACACAGATCTGTCCAGCCTGAGGATTTCCTGCAGTTTACCTAAGGTGAGCTCTGCTTCTAGAAGGCCACAGATATTCAGGCCTCTCAAACAGGATGGACACCTCGCTGTTCTTGCTGCTTAAGGTGACTTATTGGCTGTCACCCCCAATGACCCATTTGTGCTCCTCTCTGAGCACCATCTGCTTTGCTTCAGCTCTGCGCACGCATGTGCCGAGATGCGGGTCCATGTGAGAAGTCCGAAAGCCGCCCAGCCTGCCAGGCACACCGGCACACCGCGGGCACCGATGCCTTCTCAAGCACAACTCGCTGTCAAAATCCCTCCCGGTCCCCTCGGCCTCACGTGCCAAACTCGGGGCTTTCCTAAGAGGAATGGCACCGGCAGGCTCAGAAGGACTCAAGCCTTGTAACCACCGGGAGGCACGGACGGGACTGCCCGGGCCCTTCCCCGGAAGCCCGTTCTGGCGGCTCCGGGCCGTGCCCCACGTGCCCCCCGCTGCCCCGCCCC
>NW_009952840.1:0-7316 GCF_000747805.2 Chaetura pelagica | reverse complement strand
GGGCATTGTTCGCGCGTCGGGGGCTTTGCTGCTGCTGTGGAGCCCGGGCAAAGTATCGCTGCTGGGAATCGCGCTTCCTTTCCTATGTATTCAACTTTGTCCGGTGCAAGGCTCCGGAGCCCGTTGATTGACTTAGGAAGTGATCAGGGAAGCTCACTGGTTTTTCTTTCTTTGACACCACCTATTAAAACCGGCAACGCTCGGTGAGCTCTGGTGTCTCGTCCCGGACAATAGCCCCGTGTGGCACAGATGCAGCTGAACTGTTACACAGACCTACTAGCGTAGTAAGCAGCTTTCCGTCTGTTTACGTCGCGTTTCATCGCGGAGCTGTGTGTGTGACGGGAAAAGCAGGAGGAGCGCGGAGCCTCCTTTGTGTGTGTGTGTGTGTGTGTGTGTGTGTGTTCATGTGTGCAGCCGCGCTCCAGCCCCGTGCTCTGCCGCTCCGTCCCGTCTGCAGTTCCTCCCAGATGTTGCCGTCCTCCGAACGGCAAATCATGGAGATCATCGACGGGATTTATTTCTTGACTTCTTTATTTGTCAGGTCACAGCTGGGTTGCAAGATATTGATTAGTCCTGCCACCCTCCTTTCTTTACGAGGATGGGCAGAGGCTTAAAAACCGCTCTGGGACTCCCTGGAAAGACGTGCTGGATATGAGCACTTAAGTATTTCAAGCTGCGGTCTTCCACACGGTTGTTGTTTCTAATTGTTTTTGAGCACAGTATGCTATTTCACAACGGAAGCGTTTTTTCCCCCCATGATTTATGAGCTAAAAGTCACCACGGAGTATCTTTTTATTCCTGAAAGCATACAGCCAAACACAGTTCCTCCCACTTGAATAGCTACCTCTTTGTTGCTAGCCAATTAAGTTATATTCCTTAAACAAGACTTTCTGTGTTTAGTAAACCTTTTCAGGTACTTGTACATGGGTCACTAGCCAGCAGTTTCTCACTTACCAGGGCTGGTGACACCGACATTTTATGCCTGCTAAAGACACACAGTTGTGATTTTCTCAATAGTGGACTTCTTATGGATCAGCCAGAAAATGTAGTTCACTACAAAGATCCTCTTTATTTGTGTAGATATAATATAGTCACATAAAGATGCTTATTCTTATTTAAATTCATTCCATGATTTTCTGTGATTTGCCTTTCAGAGGCTATTCAAGATTGTAACAAAAAGCCACTGTTCAGTTTGGGTCCTCTGTCACCCCTGGGATGGGGATGATGTCTCAGTTCATATGACCATTGCAAAATGTTCCAATACTAACTTCAAGTCATTTTTCTCTTGGACTGCATTTTCTTGCTGAGTGCCCACTCACCTGCATGCTGAGTGCTGCCTGTAAAATCTTCACACCCAGTTATTGAATCTAAGATATGATACTCTATGGCAGTGGTAGGGGAGGCAGGAGAGAGTTGTATCTTGCTGTATGACTCTTTAAACTTCAAGTGAATTTCACAGATCACATTTGCCTTTTTCATCACAGACCTTCATATGTTTTTTTGGTTTTTTTTGTGTGTGATGGGATTATTATGTTTCCAAACACTTATTTTTTTAATACTGATGTATTTATCTGCCCTGGCAAAATGGGTGTGTGATAAAACCCCCCTTGAGAATCCTGATTAGTTGTGCCAAGCATATGTATCCTTTGTATAAAGAGCTCAGGGCTTGCATCGACATCAGACCTCATCTGCATTTTCAGTCTGAATTTTGCAGCACATGCTGTGTTCTGCACATTTCTACCGTGACATGCCAAAATGGATGAACAACCAGGCAACAGCCACCTGGTTGCACTGAAGGGTTGCTGGTAACCAGGTGGCTGTTGCTCATTTGAGCAGCCTGACTGGTTTCCGCTTTGAGATGTAGTTAATACAAGTAACAATCTTATTTTCAAATTTTTAAACTTCTGCCTCCTTCCCACTGATAATGTCCTAATTGCTTTTTACTGAGCAGGTTGCTTTACCCTGAGTTAATTTATTAGTAGGCAAACACCCTGACTAGTTAATTTCCTAGTAGATAGACATGCCATAATGAAGAACGTTATTACACATGTGACACCCTTTGTGCTGCAGTTATGTGTTTTTATTTCTAAGGCTGTAGATTTTTGTCAGTTAGGTATTATCCCTCAGGATGCTGAACATGAAATAAGCATAGGAACATTTCTGTTTCTGAGAAAGTTTGCTTTGTCTGGGTTTTGTTACCTTTATTTTCAGAACAGAAGGCTGAACTTCTGTTTTTCACTTTGAAATTCTGTATATTTTGAATTGCACCTTCAGCTGTCGTGTGAAGCTAGTGATGGCACTGCACAAAGAGGCCAGTGGTCAGTTATGTGGAATATTTAACACAAAGTGTGCAGATGCAAGGACAGAAAAGGTAAAATTTTTTGCTGTTAATAGTATCTAAATCTGGTAGATATCAAACTGTGGTGGCTGACATAAATGCTGTGTGCCGTGTTGTATGAATTTAGAACCTAACAGAACAATATTGTTTAGAACAAAACCCAAATCCTTTGTTAAAATGAGTTCTTTAAGACTGAGTAGCTGTGGATGCTCTGCAGGCAGCAAACTAAGTGTTGCTTTCAAAGGTGACTCTTACTAGTTGAGGCAAACTGGAAACTTTCAGTTGTAATACATTGCAGGACTACAGAATTATCCTGTAGCTGCTGTTTGGAGTAAAGATACAAGTTATGTTAGCCTGAATCCAGAGGATCAGTTTTTCTTTGTCTCATCAGATAGGCTGATTTACTTGAATCTGTAAGGATGCAGTTATGCTTTCTGGAATGTAGGTGATTTGTCTTTTTCTTTTGAGAGCAAAGCTTCTCAGCTTTCTCAGGAAGGCATTTTTGGGATTAGGATGGAAATATTAATTAAGGAGAATAATTAAAAACAGTTGCTGAATGCATAATCTCATTTATAAGCATAGTGGTATTGCAGATACTGAATCATTCCGTACAGCAAAATATACGTTTAACTCAGACAAGTTTAAATAGTGTTTGGTATTTTTAGTGTGGATAAGCCATAATCTGCCTTCCTGAGGGAAGTATGGCCATCTTCTGTTTTACAGTGGGAGAAACGGAAGGATCAAATGACTTTGTTTTGCAAGTTGGGGCTTTTAGGAGTAGGAAGTCAGGGGTGTATTAGTTGATCACAGGAATACTATTGACTAGCACAGACAAAAGCCAAATCAATTGACTTGTGTCCTTTTCTTCTGTGTTGCAGCCAAACTAGTCTTTCTAGCAATCCTATCGAAGGATAGCTAAGACATCTTTATCTTCATGCTGTAATCATCTTTCAGACTACAGGGTAACTTTACAGTAAATGAGCTTGATTTCTTTAGTTCAGTGACAAAAAGACAAAGACTGTGTTTAAATGTCACATTATATCTCTGTCAATAACTGTGCTAGACTTCTAGTATCATGTGATTTGTTTAACACAAACACCTCATCAGCTTCTCCTAGTCCATTCCCAAATAGCACAAATTAAGCCTTTGATCTTCTTCCATTCTCTGATGTTGATTTTGCCATGGATTTCTATGTGGACTTCAGTTTGCATTTTTGCTTTATAGTAATAGAATCACTGATTATGATCTGTATCCAAAAGTTCTGTCAAGCTGCCTTAAAACTGTGTAGGAGTGAACCAGGACAAAACATAGTGCTTTCTGGGGGCTCGTGAAGCCCATTTGGCTAATAAGCAGTTGAATGATAGTTTACTTTTCTTGTTACAGCTTGTGACTGTAGAGCTGGTCACCTGCAAGTAGGTGAAAGTAAGGTGCCATGGGGCAGCGAAAGTGAAGTTGACAGGATATGTGTTCCCTTCACTTCACTGGGGTGATAGGACCGTGTTCTTATTTTATGAAATACTTGGAGTATCTGAGATGGAAAATGTGTCTCTCTTTGCTGTAGGAAGATTTTTGAGACTTGACACATTGTCATGGAGGCTTTTACATCAGTTTAGGATGTTGGTCAGATAAAGATGATATTTTCCTGGTCTTCTATATAAGTAGTAACTTTCAGTCTATTTAAAAAATTGAATGATCTCAAATCAAAGCTTTTTGACCAGAAAAAGGAGACTATATTCTGTTGGAGAGCAGAATTTGAAGATTTAGATTTTGAAGTCATTTTGGTCATAAGACTAGCCTAACTTAGGTGCTGAGAAAGTGGTGAAATTGTCTTAAAAGAAGACTATGTGGAAATTTTAAAATAGATTTTTTTTTTTAACAGCTGTCTCCAAAAGTCTGGAGTCTTTTTAGTATGGATATAATGTTTTGAATATCTTTATCATCTCTGAAGGACAACCCAGAGCTGGTTGGTTCATTAACAGCTTCTTACATAGTACCCTTCAGAGTTCTCATTTTTCCTATTTGCTTCCTATCTGCAGCTACTGGCAAAGATTTTTCAAGGTTGATGTTATTTCATGGTTAGCTGATGACTGTTTTTTTTTTCCTCTTTCCCTGTAGTGAGGCTTTTTATGTCTCAGTGTTGGACTTGTGTGGCCACTAGCTGGGTCAGATTTTGCAAAAAGATGCAACAAGGATGAATTAAATAACAAGTGATGGTGAGAATGTGGCCTCCTTGATGAAAGGGAGAATGCTTTTTTGTTATCTAGCATAGGTTAATGTAATCTGTGATTGCTTCTGGGAGCTTAGACACCATGTGATGGAGTCAGTAACTATTCTGTCAAGGGAGCTGTATTTGGTTATTTTAGTCCTACCATGCAGATACCAGCAACTTTTTGTGCTGCTGCAAGAATGTCTGCCTCTGACACATCTTTGCTTCCCTAATCTATTGCCTAGAAATGAAACTTCAGAATAAAATAGGTTTTCACGCTTTAAGCCTGGGTTGAGGTGAACATGTTATCTACCACATTACATAGTTTCCAGTTGACTTCTGAGTGTCGTTCGCTATGTATAGTGAATTGGTCTGTGAAGTTCTCTGTAGTCTTGGGATCAGGAAAAATCCTGAGGAGAGCATTTTGACTGCTTGGATCATTTGTGGCACTTGAATGTATTCAGCAACCAAGACAAGGCACTTTCAGCAGAGAGTTTGCACCCCTGGGAGATGTGTTGCTTCATTTTTTTAGTTTTGAGACCGAATGTTATGCATGGCTGTTTTACTACTAAATTTGTAGTTGATTTTCTGAAGGCATGGAGGAACAAAATAGGTAACCCCTCAAAGTCCTTTTGAGCCTGTCTTTGGTTCTGCACTGAAGGGTGAACTTTCAGCTTGGAATTTTTTTCTTACTGTGGGTTTTTTGCATGATACTGTGTACAATATTGAGTAACCTTTTGTCTTGCTTTTCCTCATTTTCTTGCTATTTGTCCTTTTGTAAGGAGCCTGGCAGAATGCCTTTGAGGTGGCCAGTGTCCCCTTTCTAGTGACTTGGAAGTCAGGAGACTAACCCAGAGGGAGATGTTTCTATTAGTAACATGCATTTAATTTGTTTTTAAGTGTCCCTAATGTTGTATAATAGAAAATTGATTCTGCTTCAGAGATATTCAGTAGAAACACAGGAAAAATAAGTTTAGAGTTTTGAGAAACTTAATCTGTACTACTTCCTCAAGGCCAAGTAAACTCTACCTGTCACTTCTGAAGGGTGTTTGCAAGCATGTGCTTTAAAACACTGATAATAGAGCATATGCAACTTCTGTAGTCAGTACTTAGCAATGTTATTACTGAAAAGTGTTTAGCACTGGAGTAGTTTTCCTCTTGCATGCATCATTGTGTATACAAAGGCTTGACTTTACCTTGTATGAAATAGCTCCAGTTATTTCATCCTTTCCTTGTAGATGATGGTGTTCTTGTTTTTGACCAATCTGACCAATGTTCAAACCTGGACAGGGAAGCTCTATCAGGTAAAGCTAGAGAATCTCTCAGTGTGTGCTTTAGGCAATGTCTGCCTGTCATTCCTTGTGTGATGCTTGTTTCTTTTGCAATAGCATTGCATTGACTTATTTTCAGTTGGGAACCGCTAATCAATCCTTCGGATCCTTTTCCAGAGTACTATTGTCTAGACAATCATTCTCCCATCCTGTATTCGTCAGCAGATTATTTTCTGCTTGTGGCCTTAGTGCATGGCACCTCTTTTCCATACTATTTCTCCCTTTCGTCAGCCACACTGGCTCCCAAATTTCCTTTCTTGCATAACCTGTTGGAAGCACCTTGTCTGACAGCTTTGTTGTGAGAGATGCAATGTAGGAACTTCCTAACAGAAGTGAGACTTGTTAGTAGAAACAATGAATTATGAACAACTAAAGACACTTAGATGCCACAATGATTTGCCATTAGTTTACCTTGTATGTTTAAAGGAATGTATTTTTCAGATCTTTATAATGACAAGAAACTGAAGTAGTAGCTGTTTTTTATGATGTTTTCATAGCTATTTTCATAATGCATTCAGAATACATGCATTCAGAATGCATGTTCCCAGTTACATAGTTTAAAGATACGATAACTTGTCAACTTTACATTCTTGGGCACCTGAAATGTTTTGTATGAAAATAATGCTGATGTAACTTCCAGATGCTCAAGGGTGGATAGGAGAGCTGCAAACACTGCAGCTCTGAAAGTCACCTGTACTATAGAGACAAAGAAAGAAGCTTGGATTTTGCAATTTGTAATGCTTTGTGCTTGCTGATTTTGTTGTTTTGAGTAAGAAAACAGGATAAAATAAAATCAGTTTTGCAGGATTAAAACCCAAGACAGTCTTATGAGATGAGGCAAAAAAAGTGCTTATGTTGAAGCTAAAATAAGGGAAAAAACCCTGCTGATACTGCTTGCACCTTTGATCTTTCTCCAGTTAAGAATCGAGTAAAGTTATTTTTTTCAGATTCACATGCAGTTCTTTATCTGCTTTGTTAACAACAACAGCTTAAATTATTACAGCTGAAAGTGAGTAATGTAATCCTCTAGTATGTTGAGCTTTGTTTTCTTGATAGTTTGTGTGTAGAAAAACACAAATGGTAGATGAAGTAATAAAACCTAAAATGAGGTGGTTAATTAGCAGAAGTTGCAATAAGGCATGTGGGGAATATCTTAAATTTATTTCAGTTTTGCTTTCTGTGCTACTGGATTTCAAGTGTGTGTGTCCTTTCAGGGATCTGGAAGCAGGCAGTAGTGGCTGCTCTTATGCAGTCAGTAGCTGAATGATGAACTTATTCAGTCCTTTCTGCAGCAGAGAAGAAACGAAGAGCCCTTTTTATTGTAACTTGCACTGAACTTATGATTTCTGAGTTTTACTTAGAAATGCAAAATGAGTTCTTAATGAATGTTATCCATCTTTATTATGATTAAGGGAATGGAGCATCTCCCTTATGAGGAAAG
>NW_009952839.1:0-935 GCF_000747805.2 Chaetura pelagica | reverse complement strand
CCAACCTGCCCCAGGAGCTCCCAAACCCTCCACCATCCCCAGGTGTCCCCACGTCATCCCCAGGTGTCCCCAATGTGTCCCCAACCTGTCCCCAACCACCCCTGGCCACCCCAACTGTCCCCAAACTGTCCCTGAACCTCCCCAGATGTCCCCAAATGTCCCCAAAGTGTCCCAAACCACCCTTGACCATCCCCAAACTGTCCCCAAGTGTCCCCAGACTCTCCCTGAACCTCCCCAGATGTCCCCAAGGTTCCCCACCCTGTCCCCAAAGTGTCCCCAAAGTGTCCCCAACCTGCCCTTGGCCACCCCAACTGTCCCCAACATCTCCAGCCTGTGTCCCCAAGTGTCCCCAACCACCCTTGGCCATCTCCAAGTGTCCCCAGAACATCCCCACATGTCCCCAAACTGTCCCCAAACTGTCCCCAAAGTGTCCCCAAGGGCCACCTGCCCCCACCAACCTGCCCCAGGAGCTCCCAAACCCTCCTCCACCATCCCCAGGTGTCCCCAAGTGTCCCCAAACTGTGGCCACCTCCTCCTGAACCCCCTCAGATACCTCCCCCTGTGGTCCCCAAGTGTCCCCAACGTGTCCCCAACCACCCCTGGCCACCCCAAGTGTCCCCAGACTGTCCCTGAACCTCCCCAGATGTCCCCAAAGTGTCCCAAACGTGTCCCCAAAGTGTCCCCAAAGTGTCCCCAACCACCCTTGGCCACCCCAACTGTCCCCAAACTGTCCCTGAACCTCCCCAGATGTCCCCAACGTGTCCCCAAAGTGTCCCCAAGTGTCCCCAACCACCCACCAATGGCCACAAGTGACCCCAAAGTGTCCCCAGAACATCCCCAGGTCACCCCAATGTCCCCAAAGTGTCCCCAAAACTGCCCCGAAGGGCCTCAAATGGGTCCCTGGGTCCCTATAGGGGGGTTCCCAGGTGGGTGGG
>NW_009952838.1:1198-8233 GCF_000747805.2 Chaetura pelagica | reverse complement strand
TGTAATCACTCAGCTCCACCTCCTCGGTCTCCTCGGTGGCCATGACCTCCTCCTGGGGGGGGAAGAAGGTCTGGAGCTGGCGGAGCCGGTCTGGGGGGAGCCAACCAGGCTCTGGGAACTTCACCTGGGGGAGGAGGTTGGATGGAGAAGGTTATGGAGACGTGGGGTGGGTTGGAGGGACCTGGAAGAGCATCTAGAGCCAACCCCCTGCATGGGCAGGGACACCTCCCACCAGCCCAGGCTGCTCCAAGCCCCATCCAACCTGCCCTTCAACACCCCCAGGGATGGGGCAGCCACAGCTTCCCTGGCCAACCTGGCCCAGGCTCTCCCCACCCTCACACTCCACAATTCCCTCCTCAGCTCCAACCTCCAGCTCCCTCTCCCACTTTTCATCCCTCCCCCTCATCCCATCCCTCCCTGCCCTTGGCCCAAGTCCCTCCCCAGCTTTCCTGGAGCCCCTTCAGGCCCTGGAAGCTGCTCTAAGGTCTCCCTGGAGCCTTCTCCTCTCCAGGCTCAACACCCCAACTCTCCCAGCCTGGCTCCAAAGCTGCTCCAACCTCTTGGATCATCTCCATGGCCTCTTGGCCAGGCTCCAACATCTCCTCACCTGGAACTGCACGATGAGTTTCCCCTTCTGGAAGGGGCTCCTGTAGACAGGCATCCCCTCGTTGGGGACACACTTCATGTCCCCAGGTCTGATAACGTCACCTGGGAGAGACAGAGAGAGACCTCAGGGTCACTGGGATCTTGGGGTGCATTCAGAGAAGTGTCCCCAGCAGATTGAGGTTCTCCTCCCTCTTCTACTCGGCCCTGCTGAGACCTCCCTTGGAGTGTTGTGTCCAGTTCTGGGCTCCCCAGTTCCAGAGGGACAGGGATTGACTGGAGTCCAAGGGAGGATGATGAAGGGGCTGGAACTGATGAGGAAAAGCTGAGGGACCTGGGGCTGTTTGGTCTGGAGAGGAGGAGACTGAGGAGGGATCTAATGAATGTCTATAAATACATGAGGGCATCAAGAAGGTGGGACAAGCTCTTGTCACTTGTGCCCTGGGACAGGATGAGGGGCAATGGATTCAAACTGGAGCTCAGGAGGTTCCACCTCAAGATGAGGAAGAACTTCTTCACTGTGAGGGTGACAGAACCCTGGGACAGGCTGCCCAGAGAGGTGGTGGAGTCTCCTCTGGAGACTCCAGACCCATCTGGGTGTCCTTCTGAGTGACCTGCCCTAGTTGTGTGAGGGTTTTTGGGTCCTGCTTTGGCAACGGGGTTTGACTCGATGATCTTCTGAGGTCCCTTCCAACCCCAACATTCTCTGACTGATTCTGCCACCTCTCAGGCTTCCTCCTGGGGGTGTCCTACATGTCCCACCACCCCAGCCAACCTGGCTGGGAGGAGATGAGCAGGGCCCTGTGTGTCTAGAAATATATGAGGGCATCAAGAAGGCAGGACAACCTCTTGTCACTTGTGCCCTGGGACAGGACGAGGGGCAATGGATTCAAACTGGAGCCCAGGAAGTTCCACCTCAACATGAGGAAGAACTTCTTCACTGTGAGGGTGACAGAGCCCTGGGACAGGCTGCCCAGAGAGGTGGTGGAGTCTCCTTCTCTGGAGACTTTCCAGACCCATCTGGGTGTCCTTCTGAGTGACCTGCTCCGGTCACTCACTGGTGAGGGTTTTTGGGTCCTGCTCTGGCAATGGGGTTGGACTTGATGATCTTCAGAGGTCCCTTCCAAGCCCTGCCATTCTCTGACTGATTGTGCCACCTCTCAGGCTTCCTCCTGGGGGTCTCCTACATGTCCCACCACCCCAGCCCACCTGGCTGGGAGGAGATGAGCAGGGCCCTGTTGTCCAGGGTGCGGATGAGCTGCCGGCAGCCGCAGAGCGCGTCGGCCAAGCTGATCTCCCTCTTCACCACCAGGTCATCTCCACTCCTCCTGAACACCGGGTGCTCCTTCTGATCCAGGACAATGATGATGTCTCCAGGTTCCAGACCTGGAACTTGATCTCCTTCTTCATGGAAAGTGATCTTCTGCCCGTCCTTCATGCCTGGAAGGTGATGGGGTTGGGAACTTGAAGATCATGGAATCGTAAAGGTTGGAAAAGCCCCTTGGGATCAACGAGTCCAAGGATCAACGAGTCCAACCATCAGCCCCACTCTACAAAGTTCTCCCCTAAACCATCTCCACCAACACCACATCCAAACCACCCTTAAACACATCCAGGGATGGTGACTCCACCACCTCCATGGGCCTGTTTCAGATCATCTAGATCCAACCCCCCTGCATGGGCAGGGACACCTCCCACCAGCCCAGGTTGCTCCAAGCTCCATCCAACCTGCCCTTGGACACTTCCAGGGATGGAGCAGCCACCTTAAAGACCATGAGTGAATCATCTATGAGGTCTTTAAGGTCCCTTCCAACCAAAACCATTTCATGATCTGAAAACCATCCAGTCCCACCCCCTGCATGGGCAGGGACACCTCCCCCCAGCCCAGGCTGCTCCAAGCCCCATCCAACCTGCCCTTCAACACTTCCATCACCCATAGCTTCTCCAGGAAACCTCTTCCAGGGTCTCCCAACCCTCACAGCCAAGAATTTATTCCAAAGATCTCATCTCCATTTCCCTCTCCCAGTTTTCACCCATCCCCCTCATCCCATCCCTCCCTGCCCTTGTCCCAGGTCCCTCCCCAGCTTTCCTGGGATTGAGGTTGGAGCTGAGGAGGGAATTGTGGAGTGTGAGGGTGGGGAGAGCCTGGGCCAGGTTGCCCAGGGAAACTGTGGCTGCCCCATCCCTGGGGGTGTTGAAGGGCAGGTTGGATGGTGGGAGGTGTCCCTGCCCATGGCAATGGGTGGGATTGTCTTTAGATCATGGAACAGTTCGGGTTGGAAGGGACCTTCAAGATCACCTGGTTGGATCTTGATGATCTTTTCAGGTCCTTCCAAACCATCCCATGACTCTAGGGTGGGTTTGAGGGGAGCTCAGGGCTTGGTTTGGGCTGATCCCCAGTTCTGCAGGTGATCCCAGCTCACCTTTATCCAGGTGGACACTGAGGATCTTCTTCTCCCTCACCACTTTGCGGCCGTTGCAGGTGAGGCAACAATCCCGAGGTCTGATCCATTCTCCTTGACCTTGGCACTGGGAACACACTGTCTGGATCTGCTGGATCATACTGGGACCCAACTGGTGGATCCGAACTTCCATTCCAGAGCCGTGACATTTGGGACATCTCCTCTGGGCACCCTCCCGGACCCCACAGCCTGGGCAGGGGGGGACAGGAGGGGTCAGCAGAGGGGCTGGGGGGGGGGAAAAGGGGCTTTGGGGGTGATGGAAGAGGGTGGGGGGTCCCAGGATGAAGTGAGGGGAGGTTAGAGGTGGGAGAAGAGGGTCCTTACAGGTGGGAGAAGGGGATTTGGGGATGATGGAAGAGGGTGGGGGGTCCCAGGATGAAGTGAGGGGAGGTTAGAGGTGGGAGAAGAGGGTCCTTACAGGTGGGAGAAGGGGATTTGGGGATGATGGAAGAGGGTGGGGGGTCCCAGGATGAAGTGAGGGGAGGTTAGAGGTGGGAGAAGAGGGTCCTTACAGGTGGGAGAAGGGGATTTGGGGATGATGGAAGAGGGTGGGGGGTCCCAGGATGAAGTGAGGGGAGGTTAGAGGTGGGAGAAGAGGGTCCTTACAGGTGGGAGAAGGGGATTTGGGGATGATGGAAGAGGGTGGGGGGTCCCAGGATGAAGTGAGGGGAGGTTAGAGGTGGGAGAAGAGGGTCCTTACAGGTGGGAGAAGGGGATTTGGGGATGATGGAAGAGGGTGGGGGGTCCCAGGATGAAGTGAGGGGAGGTTAGAGGTGGGAGAAGAGGGTCCTTACAGGTGGGAGAAGGGGATTTGGGGATGATGGAAGAGGGTGGGGGGTCCCAGGATGAAGTGAGGGGAGGTTAGAGGTGGGAGAAGAGGGTCCTTACAGGTGGGAGAAGGGGATTTGGGGATGATGGAAGAGGGTGGGGGGTCCCAGGATGAAGTGAGGGGAGGTTAGAGGTGGGAGAAGAGGGTCCTTACAGGTGGGAGAAGGGGATTTGGGGATGATGGAAGAGGGTGGGGGGTCCCAGGATGAAGTGAGGGGAGGTTAGAGGTGGGAGAAGAGGGTCCTTACAGGTGGGAGAAGGGGATTTGGGGATGATGGAAGAGGGTGGGGGGTCCCAGGATGAAGTGAGGGGAGGTTAGAGGTGGGAGAAGAGGGTCCTTACAGGTGGGAGAAGGGGATTTGGGGATGATGGAAGAGGGTGGGGGGTCCCAGGATGAAGTGAGGGGAGGTTAGAGGTGGGAGAAGAGGGTCCTTACAGGTGGGAGAAGGGGATTTGGGGATGATGGAAGAGGGTGGGGGGTCCCAGGATGAAGTGAGGGGAGGTTAGAGGTGGGAGAAGAGGGTCCTTACAGGTGGGAGAAGGGGATTTGGGGATGATGGAAGAGGGTGGGGGGTCCCAGGATGAAGTGAGGGGAGGTTAGAGGTGGGAGAAGAGGGTCCTTACAGGTGGGAGAAGGGGATTTGGGGATGATGGAAGAGGGTGGGGGGTCCCAGGATGAAGTGAGGGGAGGTTAGAGGTGGGAGAAGAGGGTCCTTACAGGTGGGAGAAGGGGATTTGGGGATGATGGAAGAGGGTGGGGGGTCCCAGGATGAAGTGAGGGGAGGTTAGAGGTGGGAGAAGAGGGTCTGGGGGTGCTGGCACAGGGTCACCCTCAGCCTGACCTCCACACTTCCTGCAGATGATGTTCTTCTGCAGTGACAGCTTCCGAGTGGTCCCGTTGTACAGGTCCTCCAGGGACACAGAGAGCTGGTGAACCACTGTCTTCCCTGGGGGGGACACACAGAGGGGACACCCCAGATCAGCCCCAGACCTGACCCAGGGGACAGTGACCACCACAGGTCCATGTCACCAGTTCTGTGGTGGCCACTGTCCTTCCAACCTCAGCCTTTGATGTTTGGACTCGACTGATCCCGGGGCCTTTTCCAACCCAAAATGATTCCATGATCCCCAGGGATGGGCAGGGAATGAAACAGCTCAGGACCATGGAATGGGTTGGGTTGGGAAGGACCTTCAAGCTCATCCAGTTCCACCCATGCATGGGCAGGGACACCTCCCACCAGCCCTGGTTGCTCCAAGCCCCATCCAACCTGCCCTTCAACACTGCCAAGTGTTCACAGCTTCTCCAGGAAACCTCTTCCAGGGTCTCCCCACCCTCACAGAGAAGAATTCCTTCCAAGATCTCATCTCCATCTCCCTCTCCCACTTTTCATCCATTTCCTCTTGTCCTCTCCCTCCGTGCCCTTGTCCCAAGTCCCTCCCCAGCTTTCCTGGAGCCCCTTCAGGCCCTGGAAGCTGCTCTAAGGTCTCCCTGGAGCCTTCTCCTCTCCAGGCTCAACACCCCAACTCTCCCAGCCTGTTTTATGGAGTCATGGAATGGTTTGGGTTGGTGGGACCTTCAAGATCTTTTAGATCCAACCCCCTGCATGGGCAGGGACACCTCCCAGCAGCCCAGGCTGCTCCAAGCCCCATCCAACCTGCCCTTCAACACCTCCAGGGATGGGGCAGCCACAGCTTCCCTGGGCAACCTGGCCCAGGCTCTCCCCACCCTCACACTCCACAATTCCCTCCTCAGCTCCAACCTCCAGCTCCCTCTCCCACTTTTCATCCCTCCCCCTCATCCCATCCCTCCCTGCCCTTCTCTAAACCCCTTCCCCAGCTTCCCTACAGCCCCATTTCTTCTCACCCCAAGCCAGCAGGAGAAGCTCAACCTGAAGTCACCAAGACACTCCCTGTGGCCTCTTTAATTGCCCTGCTATTAACTCCTGCCACTTCAGCAAGAAATGCTGGGACGAGTCACCCTGTCCCAGTGACCCAGGCCAGAAACATCCCTGAAGCCACCAAAGAGACCCTGCCTACCCGGTCTGGCTGCAGCCCCCCCTGAGGCAGAGCTGGGCTGAGTCAGTCCCAAGCCCTGGGGACACTTGGTGGAAAGCTGGGACAGTGACAGGGAAGGGTTCTTTTGAAGAGGAGAAAGTCATGAGGGTGATGAGAGAAGGTGACGAGGAAAAGCCCCACGGGCCACCAACGGCGTCATGGTGGCTCCTGCAGGGGGTGTCTGTCCCCTCCCAGGAGCCTGGGGGGGATTTTGTCATCGAATCCCAGACTGGTTTGGGTTGGAAAGGACCTTCAAGACCATCCAGTCCCATCTCTGCATGGGCAGGGACACCTCCCACCAGCCCAGGTTGCTCCAAGCCCCATCCAACCTGCCCTTGGACACTTCCATCATCCAAGAGATTCTCCAAGAAACCTCTTCTGGTGTCTCACCACCCTCACAGCCAAGAATTCCTTCCCAAGATCTCATCTCTATCTCCCTCTCCCACTTTTCATCCCTCCCCCTGCTCCCATCCCTCCCTGCCCTTGGCCCAAGTCCCTCCCCAGCTTTTCTGGAGCCCCTTCAGGCACTGGAAGCTGCTCTAAAGTCTCCCTGGAGCCTTCTCCTCTCCAGGCTCAACACCCCAACTCTCCCAGGCCTGTCTTATGGAATCACAGACTGGTTTGGGTTGGAAAGAACATTAAAGACCATCTACATCCAACCTTCCATGGGCAGGGACACCTCCCACCAGCCCAGGTTGCTCCAAACCCCATCCAACCTGCCCTTGGACACTTCCCCTGCCCCTTCCATCACCACTTCTCCTCCCAGCCTTTCCCACTCTCCCACCACCCTTCCCAGGTCCAAAATCCCCACCTTCCCAGTACCTCTCCTGTCTGCCCGGCCACGCATCCTGACTCCCCCGCCGAAGAAGAGGTCAAAGATGTCCATGGGGGATCCAAATCCACTGCTGCTGCCCCCCCTGTTCCCCAGGCCCCCCTCTTTCATGGCCCTCTCCCCACCACGGTCGTACAGGGCCCGTTTGTGCGAATCCGACAGGACCTCGTAGGCTTGAGAGATCTGCTTGAACTGGGGGAGGGGGGGGACAAAAGGGGGAGGGAGATGAGGGAAAAAACAGCCCGAAAGGGGGGT
>NW_009952838.1:0-477 GCF_000747805.2 Chaetura pelagica | reverse complement strand
CCTGGGGCACTGGTACCCACCCTCGGGACACTGATACCCACCCCCAAGGCACTGGGACCCACCCCCCGGGCGATGGAACCCACCCCCAAGGCACTGGTACCCACCCCTGGGGCACTGGTACCCACCCTCGGGGCACTGGTACCCACCCCTGGGGCACTGGTACCAACCCCCAGGACACTGGTACCCACCCCTGGGGCACTGGTACCCACCCCTGGGGCACTGGTACCCACCCCTGGGGCACTGGTACCCACTGACACTGACACCCCCTCCCAGGGACACCAGCACCCCAGGACAGGGAAAGCCCTCCCAGGAAAGTGATGAGACAGTGACATTCCCTGGGTCAGTGACAGCCCTCCAGGACAGTGACACCCCATGGGCCAGTGACACCCCCCAGGGCCAGTGACACCCTTCCCATACAGTGACACCCCTCAGGACAGTGACACTCCTTAAGAGACAGTGACACCCTGTGGACAAGTG
>NW_009952837.1:0-825 GCF_000747805.2 Chaetura pelagica | reverse complement strand
CCCCCAGAGACGGTTCCCGACACCCCTCAGTGCGTCACCGTGCGGGTGGTCGGGGACAAGACCTGCCAGGAGGTCTATGGGGACAAGGTGACCCAGGACATGTTGTGCGCCGGGGAGCCCGGGGGGGGCAAGGACTCCTGCCAGGTACCTGCTCACCTGCCCAGCCTCCTCCAGCTCCTCCAACCAGGGCCCCACGGCCCCATGACCCCTCCCCAGGTCCTCCAGGTCCCATCCCCAGGTCCTCCAGGTCCTCCATGATCCATCCCCACGTCCCCATGTCCCCTCTCCAGGTCCTCCATTGACCTATCCCCAGGTCCTCCAGGTCCTCTAGGTCCTCCAACCATGTCCCCATGTCCCATCCCCATGTCCTACAACCACATCCCATCCCCAGGTCCTCCATGACCCCTCCCCAGGTCCTCCAGCTCCTCCAACCACGTCCCCACATCCCCATGTCCCCTCTCCATGTCCTACAACCACGTCCCATCCCCAGATCCCATCCTCAGGTCCTCCAGGTCCTCCATGACCCATCCCCACATCCCCATGTCCCCACGTCCCCATGTCCCCTCTCCATCTCCTCCATGACCCATCCCCAGGTCCTCCAGGTCCTCCATGACCCATCCCCACATCCCCATGTCCCCTCTCCAGGTCCTCCATGACCCATCCCCAGGTCCTCCAGGTCCTCCAACCACGTCCCAATGTCCCCATGTCCCCTCTCCATGTCCTACAACCACGTCCCATCCCCATGTCCCACAACCACATTCCTTCCCCAGGTCCTCCATGACCTATCTCCACGTCCCCATGTCCTACAACCACGTCCCCATGTCC
>NW_009952836.1:38980-42871 GCF_000747805.2 Chaetura pelagica | reverse complement strand
GGGGAACCCGCTGCGGGCAGAGCGTGATCCCGGCCACGCTCCTTGTGCTTCAGGACAGCGGAACGGAGACGCTGGTTTGTACCGCGGGGTTAAGGCCGTGACAGTCACGGGGAATGGCAGGGGGGCCCTCCTGAAGCTCACCCGAGTCCTGGCTGTGGCTCTGAGTCGTTTTAATCAGAAATTAAGATGAGGAACAGGGTCCTGGGCGGGCAGCGAGTGACCAGAGCTGGTGTGACAGCCCCACGTGTCCGGTAACAACCCAACCCTGCCAGGTCCCAGCAGATGCCAACTCCACAAGGCTTAGTTTATCAAAGACACTTGGAGATACGGATATAAAAACCACCACAGTGATGAGGTCTGTAGGCTCCAGGCTGGGAAATTTCAGTCATTGTAACGAGAGCTTTGGGATTTGATTTCTTACATTCGCAAGTCAGGATGTAAAAACAAAATAAAAACCAAACGGATGAATCACTGACTGGGAGCCTGGCAGGAACCAGGGCTCTCATAGAAGCTCTTCCTTTCCTTGCTCATAAAATGCATTTCCAGGGGTGGAGCAGGGACATCTATGGATGTAAAACAGGGCTGGGAAGAACACACAAACACACTGAACTGTGTGGAACAGAGAAGAGGTAGGTAAGCCTGAGCGCCGTGCCTGCCCTTTGAAGCCATGTCTTTTGTTCCCAAATTAGTCATCTCTTGCAGAAAAAACAAGCTGGTCTGGGAAGGGAAGGGGGGAGGGGCCCGCAGCCCCTGAGTTGAGCTTCATAAATGCACTTTGGACAGAAGGAGTCAAGCTTGAAAGCAGAGATGGGGGCTGAGCGTCCGGGGAGGGCGAAGCTCCGGGTTATTGCTTGTGTGCGGCCGCCCCCGGCATCCCTGGGGTAGAGGCAGCACAACAGCAGCTGTTGTGCCCGTTTAAGGCAGCATTTCTACTAAACTAGGTTCATAAACCACAACTATCTCCTAAACATGCAAGGCTAACAGCTCCCATTCCAGGAGAAACACCCAAGCAATTGGCTAAGCTGGTTCTCAACTCATGACTTGATGCTCCTTTCCCAAAAGCTGTGATCCCAATTTTCCCTCCTCCTGATGCCCCCACACGACCCCAGAGGACGCAAGGCAGGGATCAGAGAAGCCTTTCCAAGCAGGGAACCTTGTGGAGGAGCAGCACCTCAGTTCTGAAAGGGCAGTCAAGAGCCAGCTGAAGAAGGCAATTTGATATGAACGAGATGGTGAAAAAGGTCCTTGGAAGCTGGTCTGGCAGGGGACCAAGGAGCAGGGCAACCTCTGAAAGCTGGAGGAGAGCAGGATCATTTATTTCAGCATTGCCATCTCCTTGGCCACCTGCAGCCACACATGCAGGGAGGAGAAGCCTCTGGTTCCCTGGATGATGCTCCCAGGTACAAGGGGATCCTGGGTGTCCCAGCGCTGTGTGCTGCTGGCTCAGCCCAACCCCTGCCTGAGCCAACAGCGGCCAAAAACACAGCTGGATGACTTGACTCGTCCTTGGGGAGCTGCTGGGCCTGGTGCCCGTGGCCAACACCCGCAGCCACCCACGAGCACGACCACCCTGCTCAGCCGCCGCCCGCGCGCGGGGCCGGGTGGATCTGCCGGCTGTGACCCACCTGCGGGGCCCCCTCCGCCACCTGCTGCAGCCGCGTCTCCAGCGCGCTCCGCAGGTCGTTCACCTTCACATCTGGGAGGGGGTTCAGGCCAATGAAGACCCCCTGTGCAGCCCCCTCCTCCTCGGCAGGCAGCAGCTCCCGCCTCCTCCGGCGCAGGTCCAGGTCCGCCTGCAGCTTCAGGTCCCGGTTGGGTTTGATGTCGTGGTCCTGCTTCTGCTCCCCCTGGGCAGCTGCTCCTTCCTCAGCCTTTTGGACAGGAGGATTCTCAGGGCCTGGCTTCTTCTCAGCATCGTTTGAGATGCTCCCATCCCCATGCCTCTGCTTGCCCCGGGGATCCTCCTGCACGTCCTGGGCCACGTTCACCACCTTCTCCCGAGGAGCCTCCTCCCTCCCCTGCCTGTCCCTCTGCCAGTTCTGCCGCCCGGCGCCCTCGGTGCCTGCACCTCTCCGGTGCTCCCGTAGGTGCTGCTCGCTCTCTGCCACGTCCCTCTTACTGGAGGAGTCCAGAGCAACTGCCAGGTCTTTGGGCTCCACCTGACTCAGTGCTTTGGCTTTAAGGTCGATTCCTGAGTCTCTTTCCAGACTCTTTCCTGCTACTCCCTGAACTTTGGCAGCCCCCAGCTGTTCTCTTTGGATGGGAGCTGTAGCTACTTCCACGGCTTTCAGGGAATTCTTCTCGTGGACATCTCTTCCAGCTTTGGCTTCACGATCTCCTCCTAAATCCTCTGCCAAGGACTTCTTCTCTAGGTGGTTTCTGGCTGCTGGAATGTGCTGGGCATCCCTGCGAGGGGGATCCTGGTTCTCTGTGGGATTTTTAATAGCTCTGTCGTTCTGCTGTGGCAGCACCTTCTGCTCCCTGGGAGAGATCCCAGGAATCTCACGCCTCTGCCCAGCCTCGTCCAGCTTTCCTGCAGTCCCCCTGTGCTGCTCCACAGGCTCCAGGGGCTTCCGGCCCTGCCTGGGCTGCTCCAACCCCTCTTTGCCCTGTGGCTTCATGGCAGCTTCTTGCCCAGCTCCCAGGCCCTTGTCCTCCCTGCTCCGGGGCTCTGGCTGCGCTTCCGCTGCGGAACAAAAACCAACGCGTCAAAGCTTTTCCTCACCAGATTCCCTTCTCCTGCTGCCACATTCCACACTACAGGGGACAGGAGAAGTGTTCCCACCATCAACCAGCTGTGCAGGAAAACTGGGAGGGCTGGAGGGCTGCTATCCCTGTGATCTCTGACCTTGGAGCTGGCTCAGACACACGAGCCATGTGCCCGAGGGACTCGGATCTCTCCCAGCCCCATCTTAAAGCTGCTTGGAGCAGTGATCAGCCCCTGGAAGGGTCAGACTCTCCAGCCATGTCCTTACCTTGCTTTGGCTTCTCCTCTCCCCCCTCCTCCTGCCTTTGCTGGTGGATCTCCTTGTGCTGCTCCTCAATGACAGCCAGCAGTTTTGCCTGGTGGTCCAGGAGCTGCTTGTGCTGCACTTGCTGCTCTTTGATCACCTGCAGCAGCATGGCATGATCCAGCAGCTTCGCCTGCCCTGCTTCTACAACAGGGGAAAAAAAGAAAGAAAAATAAATCCACAGCTTAAACCCCTCACTAATCATCTCCTGGCACTGGAGGGGCTGTGGGGGCTCTCCTGGGAAAGAAGGTCCCATTCTGCAAACATTGCCTGTTGGCCAGGAGGGAGGGAGGACACAGCATATGGTGATGGTGGCACCACTCCAGAGTTCTGCCACCAAGGGTGGCAGCCAGAGGCCCAGAGCAGCTGCTCAATCCCACACATGCTAAAACAGGACATTGCCCTCCCCAGATTTGGGTGAGAGGGATCAAAACCAAGCCCTGATAAACTGGCTGGGGAGAAGAGCCATGAAGAAGAGGTAGAGGAGAGCACTGGGTTGCTCTGAGAAGCTGTGGCTGCCCCATCCCTGGCAGTGTTGAAGGGCAGGTTGGATGGGGCTTGGAGCAGCCTGGGCTGGTGGGAGGTGTCCCTGCCCGTGCAGGGGGTGGGACTAGATGGGCTTTAAGGTCCCTCCAACCCAAACCAGTCTGTGACAACGATGACAATGATAAAAGGGCTGAGATCCTGAGCAGCAGGGCAGGGTTGAACAGCAGAGCCCTCTCACAGGTGCTCAGACAGGCTGAAACCGCAGCAGAGCAGCCCGGCAGCCCCCCAGGGAGGAAACCCCTGCCCATCAGCCCCCCCAGGGAGGAAACCCCTGCCCATCAGCCCCCCCAGGGAGGAAACCCATGCCCACCAGCCCCCCCGGGGCGGAAAGCCC
>NW_009952836.1:31233-38928 GCF_000747805.2 Chaetura pelagica | reverse complement strand
GAAGCTCCATCCCTGGCAGTGTTGAAGGGCAGGTTGGATGGGGCTTGGAGCAGCCTGGGCTGGTGGGAGGTGTCCCTGCCCGTGCAGGGGGTGGGACTAGATGGGCTTTAAGGTCCCTCCAACCCAAACCAGTCTGTGACAACGATGACAATGATAAAAGGGCTGAGATCCTGAGCAGCAGGGCAGGGTTGAACAGCAGAGCCCTCTCACAGGTGCTCAGACAGGCTGAAACCGCAGCAGAGCAGCCCGGCAGCCCCCCAGGGAGGAAACCCCTGCCCATCAGCCCCCCCAGGGAGGAAACCCCTGCCCATCAGCCCCCCCAGGGAGGAAACCCCTGCCCACCAGCCCCCCCGGGGAGGAAAGCCCTGCCCAGCAGCCCTTCACGGTGGGTGCACCTCGGGCCAAGCTGAGGTGACTCAGGGTGACTCACACAAACACATCACACACAAAGTATGAGTCCTGGCACTGCAGGGAGATGTCGCTGCCTTCCTTCCACCTGGACAGACATTTCATGTCTGCCCAGAGGGTAGGGACCCTCGTGCCACGTGCCTCCCACACCGGGAAGCAGCTCCTCTGAAACTCAAGGTGTTTGGAGACTATTATGCCCCACAGGAAACAATGTCAGAATTAACAGCCTGTAAAATGCCATTTAAATTAAAAAGGGATGCTGGCCGGGTTACCCCTCTCCAGCACTGCCTGACCCCCCCTCCCGTCCTCCTAATCACCCACGAGGTGATTACAGAGAAATATTTCCCCTGATGGTGCTATTAGCCCAGGGCCTCTGGAATTCCCCCTCCTGAAAGCCGGGCTGTGAGGGGGAATTTGGGCCTTTCAAGAGAGCAACTGACTCCTCGAGATCTGTTTATTTTTCACACTTTGCTCAGAATAAACACTGAAAACAGAAGTAATTTCTCCTATCTCACTCTTCCCCCTGCCAGGTCCCAGCTCAGCACGGGAATCTTTGGGATGAAGAGGCAGCAGGAGAAGGTTTTATGCGAAAATCAAAGCGTTTCTCACAGCTCTGCAAACACGTGGAGCTCCTCTGCTTGTGCAGCACAGCTCTGCCACCCCAAGAAAAGGCAACACTATCTCCCAGCTCCTCCTTTGATGGTGGAGAAAGCCAGGGCTTTGCCTGGGTTTTCACAGGCACACCATAAAAAAAATAATCTTCATTATAAAAATCAGTTTAATTATAAACCTGAGTTCACATGGCCTAGGGCAGCAACAGCCAGAGCACCCAACCCTGGTCCTGGTGAGGCACAGAGCATCTCAGGAGCTGTGCAGCCTCTGTCTTGCTCCTGGGAAGCCCTTTCATCGTTTCCACCCTCTGGGTCCAGAGCTGAGAGGGTGGAAAGGGTGGAAAGGCTGAGGAGCAGAACAAGCCCAGAGCACCTTTTGTTGACATCCTCATGAGAGTGTCCCTGACAAGTCCCATACAGACTGAGATGGAAAACCCCATGGCAACCTGTGGCACAGGCTGTGAGCCCCAGCTCGTGCTCCAGGCCCTCTCTCCAGCTGAGGCTCAGGCTGGGCTGGGCTGGAGGAAGGGCTAAGGGCACAGGACCAGCATCCAGGCTCTGCAGGAGGACACACGGGGCTCTGCCACTACAGTGACGTGCCCAGGTTTCCCCCACGCCGTGAGGCTGCAGGGTGATGCCCACCCCGTCCCTCCCCACCCCCTGCTGCCAGGACCCCCCATCGCTCCCCAGCCAAACAGCTTCACTCCAGTCTGAGCAGCACTGAGCTGCAAAGCCAGGGGGTCCAGCAGGGCTCCTCTGGGACACCCAGTGCTGTCCCCTCCCCGGGGACACGTGCTCACCCTCCAGCTTGCTCTCCACATTCTCCTGCAGCTTCTCCTCCGTGTTCCGGGTCTCCCTCAGCTCCAGCTGATCTGCTCTATCCAGAAGAGGCAGCTCCTGCTTCTCACCTGTGGACCAACAGACCCTTGCAGTCAGTGAGGACGCTCCAGCAGGAGATGTTCTCCAACCCAACTCCGCATCCCCTCGTCCCTCCCTGCCTAAGCCAGAGCACTTTGCATTCAGCCCGATGGCTGCGAGGGAAGTCATCATAAAAAAAATATTTAACAATCTTATAGCCTGGTGGCAGCCAGCCAGCACTAACTACCTCAGCCAATTAAAATGCAAGAAGGGTTCTAACGAGCTTTTAGACGGGCACTTAGCAATGTGTTACCTGTCAAGATCTCCCGGCTCCGCGTCCCCGGGGAGGTGGGAGACGCACAGAACAGCAGGGCACCTGACGTGCAGTGGGGCAGCAAACAACTGTTTGACAGATACTACAGCAGCTGTCAAAGCCACCAGATTCCTCCCTTTCCCCAACAGCTGCAGAAGGGGCTGTGCACACTCACGTGCTTATCTTGTGCATTAAAAGGAAACACTGGGATGGAGGCAGGAATAACCCAATTGTCCATCCTCGGGAGGGGGTTACAGGCCAAGAGGAGAGTTTGTTCAGACAATCTGCCATGGAGGGAGCTTACCAGGGTCACCTTCCTTCTCCACAGAGTTTGCAGCCTCCTCTGCTTTCCTGGGGAGCTGGAGCTTTGATTTCTCCCTGTCACCTGCAGCTTCAGCTTTCTTCTCACCGTCCGGCATGGCAGCTTGTGCCTTGGCTTCCACCACTTGTTTGTCTGGCTCCAGCTCTTTGTATGGCAGCCTGCCATCCTGCTGCACCACCACCTCCAGGACGTTCTTCGGATTCTTAGCGGGCTCGTCAGTCCCTCCCCGCAGTTGGTTCTCAGCGATCGCTTCCTGCCCTTGTTTTGGGCCAAGTGCCTCTTTCTGAGGATTCAGGGCAGCCGGTTCCTCCAGCTCTGGCTTGAGCCGACCATCGTTGGCTCCTCCAGGCCTGAGCTTCTTCTCCTCGGACTCCTCCCGCTCCCGCCCCATGTCCACCACCACTTCGTCGTGCGGGACGGGCGGCTCGTGGCGATGCGCTTCCCCCACGGGCAGGGCAATCCCTAGGGTGGACAACAGGCAGGGTCAGGGGTTCCAGAGTGGCGGGAGAAAGGTTCACAGCTCACCCAGCACCCAACCTGCTGCTCTCCTTCAGCCCTGCCTTTCCTTCCCCATCAGGACACTGCATTCCTGACGCAGGATGAGGAAATCGATGAGCACTTTAAAGGGTATTTTCCAACCTCAATGATTCTGGGATTGTAACAAACCTCAAGAGCATCAAATACTAAATCACTTCGAGGTAATGAGCAGAAATCAGGATGTTTATCTGAAATAGCCCTGCAATGCAGCCCTCCCAGCTCCAAAGCTGGCCCCTTCCCTCGTTACCTTGATCAGGGCGGTCAAGCTGCACTTTCTCCTCCAGCTTTCCTCTCTCCTCCTCTCTCTTGGGTACCTCCATGGGCACCTTGATTTGTGGCTGCTCCATCTCCTCCTTCTCCTCCAGCAGCTTGGGTTTATCCCGGTCATCCTCAGCCTCCTCCACAGCCGGGTTCTGCTCTGGAAGGGCAGGACAGAGAAGTGCAGGAGGTCACACGCGGCTGCACCGAGGCCACCACAACCAGCAGAGCAGCTTTTCTCCCCTCCGGCCTTCGCAGGGAGGGGGGGGGGCTTTTATTCTGGGGTTGCCTGTTTGTTCTCCCGACCGTGTTGGGTTTTTTTTTATGGCAGCCCAGGGTAGGCTGGGCTGGGATGGAGCCGCGATGGAGCCGGGATGAGCCGGCTGCCGCTGCGAGCTGTGCCACCAGATGGTAGCATCCTCCCAGCTCCCCCGCCGCAGACCCCTGAGCACTGGGAAAAACCGAGGGAGAATCCGGCTGCAGCCCCCCCAGGCGCCTGCCCGCACGCTGCAAAGCAGCTCAAAACCTCGTTTATGTCTATTTTTATGTTTCCAAAACGCTTTGAACGCTGCGAGGACCCTGCACAGGGCACCAAGTGTTGAGGAACATGATTAGGGGAAACTCCCGAGGGAGATGGGGGACTCTCCCTGTCTCTCCCTCGAAGAGACAAGATGTTTCTGGAAGACACATCCCAGTCAAACCAGTTACTGGAGTAACCACGTGGAATTCGTGGCACGTCCCAGGGGATGGGAATGGCCCCTTCCCACCCCAGGGTGGCAGAGGACAACCCACACAGCATGAACAAGGAGCCAGCTCTTCCTTAAAAGAGCAGCAGAGGAGGAAATCTAATTGTTTCCCAGCACTGAAGTTGTTCTGCAGATTATTTTTTTTTCCATTAAAAAAAAATAAAAATCCTATCTTCTGTAACCAAAAAAAAATTCCCAACTCTTCCCCCCATTTGCCCTCCCCCATGCAATTTCCTTTGGGGAATTAATTCTATAAACATCTTTCAATTTTTCTCCTCCCCCTCTGCAGGGCTGGTGCGATTTATTACAAGATGAACTCATGGGAAAGAAGAGATTGCCACAACTTCAGCTGCGTGGGCCCTACCCGAGCTGGGGAGGGGGAGGAAAGCACCACACAGCAACAAATAAGTACAAAATCCTGGCCCAGAGGGATCCGAGCCAGAAGGATCCAGAGTCTCTCCAGAAACCTGGACTCTCTGGCCCAGAGCTCCCCACCCCACTGAAGGGACGTGCGCCGGGGCTGGATGGCTTTCCAAGTTCCTTTGGTTTGGGAATGGCAGTGGGAGGGGAAAAGAACTTGGATTTTCTGAGAAATGCGAGTCTGGTACCCAAGGGTCCCTCTCTCCATTGAGGGACTTCCCAGGGTTCAGCAAGTCAGGGCAGGACACTCCTCCTTTCAGGAAAAATCGGACTGCAGGAACCAGTGCCCAGCCCTGGACGGGGGCCCTGGGAAGCTGAGGCCGGGGAAGGGAGCGCTCGGCACTGCTGCAGATGTTCCCAGCTACATTCTGGCCTCGCAGCAAAAAATTATTTACTCTATTGGAGGAAAGTTTTTTCGTTAATTGGTTCATGAAGGCGGGAGGTGGCTGCCTTAGGAGAGGCCTGAAACCAGAGGGCCCGGGGAACCGCGCCGTGGGGAGCGTCATTCCCACGGCCGGAGGGAACGACGACCCACACAGCCCTGCAGGATGATGGGCAGGGGGGGAAAGGGAGAAAGAGAAGGGGTGGGAAGCATTCCATGCAAGTGGGAAATGGAGGAGTTAAAACCAGAACAACCCTGGAGAGCAGGGAGGGTTTGGCCAGAGGACCCTGCAGCAGGTGAAAACCCCCCCCCCCCCGAGGGGTCCTGGATGGGACAGAGGGGCTGGGGGAGGCCCCACTGCCAGGAGAAGCAGCATCAATCATAAATCAAGAGGCCACATGTTCAGTGTTCTGCAAACAATGCAAGAAACGACCCAAACACAAACAAAACACACAAAAAAACCCAACCCAACAACCCCAACACCAGAAGTCTCCACACCATAATAAGACAAAGTTGCCTCTAAGCCGTCATTTGCTCAGCGGGAAACAAAATTAAGTTCATCATCAGGGCGTGAATTAACGACCTCTCACGCTGCATGGAAATCTATAAGGGACTATATGTGGTTTGCAGAGAACAATCTTGCTCAGGATGTGTAATAATCGCTCTCACTGTCTGGTGGCCCCGCGGGTCCCTCCGGAGAGCCCTGCAGTGACGCTGCGCCTCCCCAGCTTTTATGAGCGGTGTTGGACTTCACAGGCGGGGGCTCAGAGGCTGTAAAAGCTTTTTTTTTTTTGGCTTCCAACACCCAGAGCTGGATGTTGGGCAGCACCAGGAGGGTTCCCTGTGCCCCCAGCCCTGCTGCCGGGGGTCCTGCTGGGCCCCCCCGGGGCTGAGGGGCGGCAGCAGCTCCTGCCTCGCGCTCGCGGCGAAGGGAAGCGGGGCTTTCTGCAACTGATCTCTGTGTGTCTGCCTGTCTGTTGTGGTTTGACAACGGCCTCTCTAGGCTGCAATAAAATTTCATGATTAGCAACCTAAAAGCCTCCCTTCCTCCCCCCCTCCCCACAGCTCCTGGTTCGGGTAGCAGCAATGGTCCCAGAAAGGCATTAAATCCCTCCTCACACGGTTTTTCCGATCACTCTCTTCCACCGCAGCCAGAAGACGGGTCCACACGCCCTGCTCCCAGCACAGGCACCTCGCTGTGATCCCCAGGGATCTGGGGAGCCCCAGGGACGGCACTGGGAGCTCAGGGACACCCACCCTCTCCCCGCAGCTGAGAAACGCCTGGAGCATTGGAGCAGGGGCCATTGGCCAAGGGCTGGTGAGGGACATGGGGGTCAGGACCTGCTTAAACCTCCTCAGAGCTGTGAAATGGAGCAAGATGCACAAGTACGTTCTCCTGCAAAGGAGAACAGGGAAGAACAAGGGGGGGCAGAGGGTTGGGGGGCAAACCCCTGCCCTCCAAGGGGCTGAGCAGGGCTTAGCCCCCCAGGGAGCCCAGCCCAGCCTTCCAGGATCCCCCCCATCCCCCCAGAACGGTTACAGATTTCACAAGGTTATCGAATGGCATCACTGAAATTAGTTCACAGTTGTCTCCTGACGCACCAGCAGTAAAAATGAACCCAAATTACACGAGGCTGATGGTTCCTTTTCTGTGTCACAGGCGCTATTAAAAGCTCACTCACACAAAGCACCAGGGAGAGCTGCAGCAGCATCAAGCTGTTCCTGCAGCTATTAGGATCTGGGTGTAATCCACGCTGCACACATGTTCGGGGCTGCCCAGGCTAAGAACACCAGCAGGGACACAGCCTGTGGCCAGGCAGGTCCCTTTCTGGGGACACAGATAGAGGTGGCACTGAGGAGAACCTCAGCATCGCGCTGCAGCCAGCGGGGAAGCCAAAGACAGAGTCAAGCTTTGCCCAAGTCTGTATAACACAGCCCCCCACATCCAGGATGGATGAAGGGAGGGATGGAGGGAGAAGGGTCCCTGCAGCACAGGGTAAAGGCCACTCTTGCACAAGGAGTGTGAATCAGGTCTTTGTTACCCAATATTGCACAAGCCAGAGAAAGAAAATGAAGCAGCAATGATCAAGTAAGGAGCTGAAAAATATTACAAAATCTTAATCCACCCCATGAGACCCTCTGGGGTGCTTTCAAATACAGAGAGAAATTGCCTAATTAGCTTTTTTTTTAAAAAAAAAAAAAACAACCAACAACACAACAGATAATTGCCTTCCTGAGCTTCCACAGGCAGCTTAGCAACCTTTTCACATACGGGCACACGCTGCATGGAGCAGCAGAACGTTTCTGAAAGGGGTTTTATACCTTTCCCGAAGAGCTGCTGACAGTAAAACCTCCAGCAATACAGGCAGGGGCTGTAATGGGCACTTGGGTGTCGTTAGTAAAAACACTGCTCAGAGTTCGCTGGTCAATACGTGTTCACATAAAAGGGCAATGTTCTAATATTCATAATCCCAGGGCCCACAGGGCAGGGTTTTAATGAAAGTCTGTACAGTTCTGGTCTCCACAACATCAAAGAGGCCAATAAAACTCCTCTCACATGCTGACAGGCAGGCGGGGAAGGCAGGAGTGGGGAAAGGCCCCGCGCAGCCCCCGGGTTCGCTCGGCCCGGCAGCCCCGGCACAGGGCTGGGGCTGAGCACCCACCAGTGCTGCCTGGGGAGAAGCCGTGTTTGCACAGCCCCGTGTGAGGAATATGGAATGGGAGAGCACCCAGGGGATGTGGGGCAGCCCCTCGGGTGGCAGGATGCAGCTGCTCTGGTGTTTTCCAGGCTCCTGCCTCTGCAAAACAAGCTGGGTGAGGATGGGGGGCGGGGGGGGGGA
>NW_009952836.1:11708-30828 GCF_000747805.2 Chaetura pelagica | reverse complement strand
CCCTGCCCTCCAAGGGGCTGAGCAGGGCTTAGCCCCCCAGGGAGCCCAGCCCAGCCTTCCAGGATCCCCCCCATCCCCCCAGAACGGTTACAGATTTCACAAGGTTATCGAATGGCATCACTGAAATTAGTTCACAGTTGTCTCCTGACGCACCAGCAGTAAAAATGAACCCAAATTACACGAGGCTGATGGTTCCTTTTCTGTGTCACAGGCGCTATTAAAAGCTCACTCACACAAAGCACCAGGGAGAGCTGCAGCAGCATCAAGCTGTTCCTGCAGCTATTAGGATCTGGGTGTAATCCACGCTGCACACATGTTCGGGGCTGCCCAGGCTAAGAACACCAGCAGGGACACAGCCTGTGGCCAGGCAGGTCCCTTTCTGGGGACACAGATAGAGGTGGCACTGAGGAGAACCTCAGCATCGCGCTGCAGCCAGCGGGGAAGCCAAAGACAGAGTCAAGCTTTGCCCAAGTCTGTATAACACAGCCCCCCACATCCAGGATGGATGAAGGGAGGGATGGAGGGAGAAGGGTCCCTGCAGCACAGGGTAAAGGCCACTCTTGCACAAGGAGTGTGAATCAGGTCTTTGTTACCCAATATTGCACAAGCCAGAGAAAGAAAATGAAGCAGCAATGATCAAGTAAGGAGCTGAAAAATATTACAAAATCTTAATCCAC
The DNA here is from genome assembly GCF_000747805.2 of Chaetura pelagica. Taxonomy (NCBI): domain Eukaryota; kingdom Metazoa; phylum Chordata; class Aves; order Apodiformes; family Apodidae; genus Chaetura; species Chaetura pelagica. The sequence continues at coordinate 30,151 of NW_009952836.1, read as the reverse complement.
CCCATGAGACCCTCTGGGGTGCTTTCAAATACAGAGAGAAATTGCCTAATTAGCTTTTTTTTTTAAAAAAAAAAAAAACAACCAACAACACAACAGATAATTGCCTTCCTGAGCTTCCACAGGCAGCTTAGCAACCTTTTCACATACGGGCACACGCTGCATGGAGCAGCAGAACGTTTCTGAAAGGGGTTTTATACCTTTCCCGAAGAGCTGCTGACAGTAAAACCTCCAGCAATACAGGCAGGGGCTGTAATGGGCACTTGGGTGTCGTTAGTAAAAACACTGCTCAGAGTTCGCTGGTCAATACGTGTTCACATAAAAGGGCAATGTTCTAATATTCATAATCCCAGGGCCCACAGGGCAGGGTTTTAATGAAAGTCTGTACAGTTCTGGTCTCCACAACATCAAAGAGGCCAATAAAACTCCTCTCACATGCTGACAGGCAGGCGGGGAAGGCAGGAGTGGGGAAAGGCCCCGCGCAGCCCCCGGGTTCGCTCGGCCCGGCAGCCCCGGCACAGGGCTGGGGCTGAGCACCCACCAGTGCTGCCTGGGGAGAAGCCGTGTTTGCACAGCCCCGTGTGAGGAATATGGAATGGGAGAGCACCCAGGGGATGTGGGGCAGCCCCTCGGGTGGCAGGATGCAGCTGCTCTGGTGTTTTCCAGGCTCCTGCCTCTGCAAAACATGCAGGGTGAGGATGTGGGGCGGGGGGGGAAGAAGGGCACCATTTACTGCCTCTCATTGCTAGTCAAGCCAACATCCTGCAGAGGCACAGGGAGGCACGGATCCAAGGTTCAGAGCAGCAGCTCTCCCAGCAGCCCTGCGAGGTCCTTGTCCCCAGGAATGGAGCACCTGGGCTGGACTCCACTCCCCAGGGCAGAGCCAGCCCCCCCCCCGCCACAATAGGGCCCATGCTGGGCACCAGAGAGCTGCCCAGGAGCTGCATGGCTCCTCCCGGGGAGGTTTAGGAACTAAGAGCACTAAAAACCTGCCTTCCTCCCCAGCAGGGATATTTAACCCAGCAGCAATCGTGCCGATGCTGCTGAGCTCCAGGCACAGCAGGGAGACCCAGGATCCTGCTCCACCGCCCCGGATCACAGGGAGAAGAGGTGGAGAAGAGATTCAGAACCTCCAGCAGTCACCATCTTTTATGGGACTTTTTCCCTCCTCCCAGCCACAAGAACACGTGTCATTAGCGACTCCTCCTGAACTGAGCAGCTGTTCTTTGGCCATTACAGCTCCAAAATTAACCAAGACGGAAGAATTCAACTGCATCCCCTCCTCCCAGCCCTGCTGAGCGTGCTCGATTCAGGGACCAAGAGCAGCTTCTGCCCCAAGTTCATGGGCATCCCAGGGCCTGAGGAGGCACATAAGCCTTCGGGGAACCTCGGGTGTGAAGGCATCAACCCCCACGGCTGCCAGGGACAGAGCAACCCGGGAGTCAACGTTATCAGCAGCAGCACCGGGCAGTGTCTTGGAGACACTCCAAGCTGCTGGGCAGGAACCCAGCCAAGAAGCAGGAGGGAGGATAATCTCCCTCCAAAGAGACAGCCCCTTTCTCACTTCCCTTCTCAATCTCTGCAAGGATATTTCAAGGCCTCCCCGAGAACAACAACAGCAAAAATACCCCAACAAAACAAAACCCAAACAAAACAAATGAAAGAAAAAGAAAATAAAATCAACAAACAAGGGAGGAACAGAACCAAACAAAAATAAAATAAAGGAAGAGGACACAGGCAGAGAAGAGGGGCAGCAGGGTTAGGGGACACCTGCCAGCCATGGCCTTGCACAGGGAGCCTGCAGCTGGGGAAGGGAGGGATGGGCCATAATTCCATCAACGGCCACAGTAAACAAATAATAAATAATGTGGACCAGTAAACAAAGCTGAGGAATAATCACAGGCTTTGTCAGAGCCAAAACCCAATCCAAATTTATATCCTCCCCACCAAAAAAAAACCAACAACAACACAACAAACAACAAAAACAGTCAGCACCCATAAATTTACATACCTTGGAGTGCATTGAATGGCTTGTTATGGGGAGTGGGGACAATGGGCTGGCAGGGATGGTGAAAGCAGCCCTGTTTGGCCACTCAGGCCCTCAGACAGGTGGCCAGCCCAGAGCCCTCACTGCTCACAGAGCTGCATTTATCCCCCCTGCCCGGGGAGAGCTGTGCTCCACCCCCAGGGGGGACCCCAGCCCCCTTGCCCTACCTCTCCTTTCCCTTCCCAAAAGAACAACTCCCACCAGGCTTTTCCAGAAGGCAAAGCCACAGCCTTTCTTGGGAAAAATCCACAGGATGCTGTGAAGATGCAGGGAGCTGCCTGGAAGTGACCCTGCTTCCACCACACTTCTTAAAAAAAAGTGGGTTTTTTTTAAGATGTGAAGCTGGGAGCAGGACACAGCAGGGCTGGAAGTGTGACACAGACACACACCTGGGATTTTGAGTGAATCCTGGTCAATCCTGTTCTCCTCTCTATCCAGGTGCTCCAAGCCCACTGCTTCTGTCTTCCCTGGGGTGTCCTCTGTTGCAGACAAGGTGGTGTATGTGCTGATAACCAGTATTCCCAGGCCAATCCACAGGATCACCTGCACAACAGGGCAGAGCTTCAGTCAGCACAGCAGAACCAACAGGACTCCAGCAGAGCCTCCTTCATGCAAACAGGGTCTCCAAACAGTGCCAAGCTCAGTGCAATGACAGTTCCATCAGGGGAAAAGAAGAGGAATTTAAGAGGTGGAAAATAAAAAAAAACACCATCTTTTGGCTGAGGTTTGTATTTGGATGTACAGACATCCCCATGAAGAGTTGCAGTGCTGGAAGCTGCTGAAAAGGTGGCTCAAATGCAAGCTGAAGGGATGTAGGGATAGAAAAATGCACGTGGCAGACACGAGTCCAGCTGCAAAGACTCATTCCCTGGTATTTCCAGCAGAACTCCATGAAATCTGGTCTGGCTGAGAACAGGGGTGCCCGACCTGTTCACAGCCTAGAAAGGTTTCCTGGGAGCTGTGTCAAAATTAATTTTTTTGAGAAGAAGAGCAAGATGTCCACACACAACTCCTGGCAGCCAGTGCTCAAGAAGCTGGTAAGAAGTAATTAATGGATTTCCAGAAAGCTGGGACCACAGAGAATAAAACCAGCAAGACCTAGATCCTGTGGAGGAAAAGGCTCTATGAGTTTCTATAACTCAAAAACAAGAAAACAACCACAAACAACCAGAACATTCCTAGAGCTCATTATCTAGTGATAAATGGATCTAATGTCACATGAGGAATAAGAGGAGGAATAAAAACTCGCTGTCTTTGCACCAAAAAAAACCCAAAACAAATCCCTGGGAGTGCTAGCAAACCAGGAGGTGACTCAAGAAGGACAAGCAAGATGATGTGCAACAGCAAGAGAAGCAGAGGAACATCTGTGTGCTCAGTGCCCCAGGGCTGCCCGCTCCTCCAGACAAGAGAATGGCTGACAATGCTAACTGGGCAGGTTTAATTAAACTCTAATACATTATTTTTGTATAGTTAATCATTGCAATTGTCACGGCGAGGGCTTCTCATGGAACCTGGTTTGCATGTGAATGAGCAACTGGTAGGAGAAAGTCTGCAAGAGTCAGTGCTGGAGGTAGCAGGCAGGGGAGCTGCATGCTCAGCTGGGAACACGGGTCTTCCCACCAGCTCCTGTCCCCAACAGACCATGGGAGCAACAGGAACCATCACATGCAGACCAGAAAATACCTCTGCAGTGCTGGGAAGCTGAAAGTTTGCAGCAAATTGGTATTTATGATGCAGCAATTCCTTCCCTTTTTATTCTAAACCCATTCTGCTCTCTGAAATGCCCGGGATCTCACTCATCTCTGCAGCTCTGCCTATGGCAGCAAAGGATCCAGCATAATCCTGCAAACTGCACATTCTCCTTGCAGATCCTGCAGGACTTGTCCTCTTCCCCCAGAATCCCCACCCTGCAGCATTCACACCCTGAATCACAAAAAGAAAAACAAAAAGATGCTACAGGAACAGCTACAGGGGAGCACTGCTCCACCTGGGAGCTGCTGGAAGGAGAAAACTGAAAATAAAGGGGAAAAGGAGCAAAACTGAAAAATTAAAACACTGGGGAGGGAGAAGAGGAGAACGCTTGCCTCTCCTCCTTCATGCCAAGGGAGATCACCCAGAAACATGGATCAAGGTGATGAGAGCATCGGGGCCAGGAGAGCTGCTCTCAGCACAGCCCTGCAGACAGACAGACAAGACACCTTTGGAAGGAAAAGGTTGGCCAGGACATGAAGCAGCTCTGGACAAGGGATGAGCAGCATGGCCAGGAAGCAGAGGCCAGACCTTGGAGATGTTGCAAAGGAAACAGAAGTCAGATCTGCTCCCTGTGTGGGTGCATAGAGAGCAGATATCCTGCCACCCCAGACGGGCCAGAAGCGGAGGCAGCAGGTCCTGCCACGGCTGCCCTGGGCTCCCAGCTCATCCCCTTCCTCCCCTCACACACCCTCCAGCCCTGGCAGAAAGGCTCTTTGCAACTGGAAGGATCCTTTGGAGTCTTCCAGAAACAACATTGGAGAGGAAAAGCCTTTCCACAAAGAGGATCTATTCTGGTGCCACAGGAACCAGGAGCAACGTGGGAGAGAAAGGAACTGTAGGAAACGGCTGAGAACGTCAGGTGTTTTAAAAGGATTTTTGTTGTTTCTTATCTTAGTGGGAAACCAGGAGGCCTGCATGCCTTGGATTCAAACTGCTCTGATGGTTTCACACTTGGAATTCACCTGTGAGCTTCCCACAGCAGTCACAGTGGGATTGGGCTGTCCAAGGACCAGTAGCCACCCCTCATCTTCAGCCTCTCCACATCAGCTCACCTCCTCCTCACCTACCCCTCAGCAACTGAAGGCCGGGATAGTGAGCTCCACACTTTGGCTTCATTCCATGGAGAACATGGAAAACCAGGCAGTTTGTGCTCAAGGGACCACTAAGGCAATGGAAGGAAGATGAACTTGGGGTGCAAGGACCTTGTGGCTCAAGGAACCAAAAACTGTCAGAGGAGCCACCTCCCCCAAACACCCAACTGAAGAGCTGAGAATTGAGATAATTCCCAGCCAGTGTCTGGTCCTACAGGAGGAATCTCCCATACACCTCTGAAAAGCAAACCTGCTGAGAGCTTCTCCAGGAGCACCTCTCAGTGTGAATATGGCCAGAGGATGTGTAAACCCTTCTGGCTGCAGCCTCCTCCAAGGGGTAGGTCAGCAAAGCACAGGGGCTGTCCCCGGAGAGGAAAGCTCCGAGCACGGACGGGAATTCAGCAGAGGAAGTTTACGGGGCCATTTCCTCTGCTGGTCCTTTCCCTCGGCCGTCCTTCCTCCCAGAAGATAACTTGAACTTTGTACAGCGGTGTCATTAGCTCAGACCATCTCCTCTAGCCACGCCTGGGCCATCAGTAGGAAGCCAAAAAAAACCAAAGCAAACACAAAAACCCAGGCTGCATTTGTGTGGAGTGACGACACCCGCCGATCTGCGCCTCGGCCGGGAGCTTGGAGGGACAGAGTCATGGAGAAGGAATGTAGAGCCCGGGTCACCACGGGGCTGGTCACCATGACAGACACTGTTTGAAGGGCTGAACTGCCCAAGCATGGTGCTGAAGGTGTGCTGCTGTGCTGGCCAGGGCAGGGCAGAGGGGAATCTCTTTTCCATCCACACAGGATTGAGACTGAGGGGTCATTTCCTGACCTGGAGCAGCCTCTCCAGCTTCTCTTCCCCAACTGGAACAGCAACGCTGGTCTCCCTAGGAGGGGCCTCTCACAGACAGGCTTGTGTCAACACTGGGAAGCCAACACCTTCCTGTTAGAAGTCAAACACTCTGTTTACAGACCTCAACGTGACCTTCAGCAGCTCTCTGCCAAACCTTGCTACATGCCCCCACTCCAGGCTCCCTGGAGGCAGCAGGACCTGGATCTGCACCTTTACCAGAACACACTTGATGCTTAACCACAAGGACAGGGACATTCTCCCTGCTTCCCTCAGCCCTGCACACCTGAATTCAAGGTTTGTTAACTGCTCTGTTACCCGATCATCCCTCCAACACAACAAGCCTTTCAACCCAGCCAGACCCCAGCCTGGCCCGAGCTGCAGCCCCGGCTGCAATAATTAACAACTCGCTGGCAGAAGCTTCCAGTGCTCTTGCCTGGCCAGCAAACATCTGGTTCTGCCCATATCCCTCCTGCTTGAACCCTCTTCACCACTTTGAATTCATAGCCTCAGTTCACACCATCTTTCCAGCTCGGCAAATCTGACCTTCTCATCTCACCAGCTCCAACACGGGACTTTGCTGGATGCCAGAGGTGGCCCAAGAAAAGCAGACACTTCTCTCAGCAGCTGCACGGCAAGAATTGAGATAATTCCAGCAAGAATAAGGTGTTGAGAAGGTCTGCAGCTCTGGGAGAAAGCTGAGGATGATGGAGGGAGGGAGAACATACACATATGTTGTTTAGAGAGGGGAAAGCAGGAGGGACAGCTACGCCCAGGGCTGCCTCCTGCTCCCCCCTGACTGCCCGTTTTCACAGGAGCATGTTTTGATGGAGTGGAGTGCCTGATCAAAGAAAGTAGGAATGCAGGAGGAGACCAAAGACTCAGCTTCAGGGAAAGAATAAATGAGTCTTTGCAGAAGACCTGGAGGAAGGAGAAGAGGGTGGGCCCAGAACTGGGCTCCCAAGGAGGAGGGGAGGTGCTGTGCAGCCCAGCAGTTGAAGGCAGGTGTGCCCTCACTGCAGCACTTCAGAGCATCAGTCACAGCAAGTATGCAAACCTGACAGGCCATGGATCACTCAAGAGAAGGCTGGACAGCTTGCTACCAGCCCCTTGAAATGCCCGGTAACCTGGAGGCTGATGCTTGAGATAAGCCCTTATTCCTTTCTGGGGATTTCTGCAGGACAAACATCTCCACCAGCCTTGTGACCAGCGTTGGGGGTCAGGCATTGTGAGAGCCCCAGTGTTCAACCTCAGGCAGCTGACAGTGGCCTCCGGGCAGCCAGTCTAAGAGCTCAGCACATCCTAAGGGCAGTTTCAAGGCACTGCAGAGAAACGTTCTGGCTGGGCCAGAATAGAAAGCAATTCTTGAAAGTGCTCTTTGTTTGCCTGAAAAACCCAGGCTGGCATTCAGACTCCTGCTTGGGGTTTCAGTCAAAGAAGTTAGGAGCTAAGTGTCAGAATTCAGAGTGAAAGCTGGAAAGTTGGACTATTTCCTTGTGTCAGAGAAAGTGTGGAGAAAGAAAAAAAATACATATATGCCCTGCTTAAAAACTTGATGTAGGTTTGCAAAGCCACAGTCATTACACACAGAACAAGCCATCAGCTCCGCAGGACACATCAAAATGTCGTGCTCTGTCCCTGCTGACTCCAGAGTTTGCCAAAATCCTTATTCCCAGGCCAGCACTGTCACGACTGGGAACACTGGGACAGAGCCCTGCTAACACTGGGTAAAGTTGTTGTTACAAAAACCTGTTCATTTCAGCCCCTAAAAGCAAAGTATCTGCAGAAGCTGAGAGATCAAGCCCAGCAAAGAGCCACTTTGTCTCAGTCCCCGAGGAGACCAATTCAAACAGGAGCAAAAGGAAAAGTTAAACTTCTACCAGTCTCTGGACGACCCCGATTTTTTAAAAATCAGTTCCTGAAGCAACACCTCTATGTGTGTGTTCCTTTTTATTATTATTTTGGTTGAAACCAGAAAGCTGAGGGTCAGCAGCAAGAACCGCATCGCTGAGAACCCGTGTTTGTTTTAACCAGCCCAGGCAGGTCGGGATGGAAATCCTGGGAAGGTTTTATAGGCTGCCTGGATTTCCCACTCTGTGGATACAGAACCTGAAGCCCACCAGAAGGCAGGCTGGAAGCAGCATTTAATTTATGCATGGAATGAATGCTTCCTTGAGGGACAAAAAGAGCTGGTGTTCCAGGCCAGGGCAGGGCAGCCCCTCCTCTGCCTGCCTGTGAGTGCTGCTGCCCAGGGCAGCCGACCAGAACAGCTCCCACCTGTACTGGGCAGACTGGAGGGGGAGGCTGGAGGAGGTGCTGAGCAGTTTTTTTGCTTCAGCCAAATTAACTACGTTCCCAGGCTCTGCAGAGGGCTTAGGGGGACGTCAAGGAGCATGAGCACTGACCTGTGAACAAAGTGCATTCTTGTGGATCTTCTTGTAAATAAGAGCTGGGCAGATGAAACAGATGAGGCTCCCCATGGTGGCACCTGTCAGGCCCAGGACTGTTTCCACTGGCAAAGAAGAAGAGGAGACACATCAACAAAGGTCCGTTCCAGGAGAGCCAGAGCAGCTGGATGCTGGGTGCAAGCCCCCAGCAGGCCTGCTCATCCCACCCAGAAAAACAAGAGACCAGAGGAAGCAGCCACAGCCCACAGTGCCAGCTCCTCACTCACCGTTGGGGATCATGATGCCTCCTACCATGGTTCCAAACACCACAGCCAGAGTCAGGGCTTTGAAGCGAAGGGGGGGCATGTAGCCCCCTGCAGCAAAGGTGCCATCTTTTTGCTGGAAAAGAAAGGGTGGGAGAGGGGGGATGAGTTCAGCTCCTCCATCACATCCCTACAATTCCTAAGCAATTACCCCAGGGGGCTCCAGTAGCTTTGGCACCTCCAGGCCATGGTGTCCATGGAGGTGAATGCTGTCAGTTAGAGGTGGTTGAACAGTTTTAATATGCAACTGCATTTGAACCTCCAAACGAGAGTGAGGAGGGCACAGGGCCAAAGCTGCTGTTTCCATCCTGCCCAGAGGGGACCCCGTGCCAGCCCCTGGGCAGTGCTGCAGCCACCCAGCCTCAGTGAGCAACCCTAAGGCCAAGGGTATGAGAAAGAGAAGGGAGAATGGACGTGGGGGAAGAACTATGGTTTTGCTACAGGGAGGTGTCCCCAACACCTGTGGGACCATTCCCAACGTGCCACAACATGCGCACCAGCCTCCCCAACTTGACAGAGGACACCCCAGATGGATGGCAGAGAGCAGGATGGGTGCTGGTGAGGAGCTGCTGGCCCTGGAGGTTTGCCAGCTGCCCTCCTTTTCCCACTCCATTCCCACCCTCCAAGCAGAAGATGTGGAAAGCTGAGGAGAGCAGGTCCCTGCTCTCCTGCAGATGGGAGAGGGAAGCAAAGAGATGGGAGCAGAGCCCAAAGAGCAACAAGCACAGCCCAGGCAAGAGCCAAGCCCTTCCTGAGTGTTTCCAACACTTACTCCCCTGCACCCTCCAGCTCTCACCCACCATCCTCAGGCCCTCCCGACGTGAGAAAAGAGCCGGGGGCTTCTCAGAGGCAGAAGTGGCAGGATTTAGAGTTATAAATTGCTCAAGTTTTATTTCCTGCCCTAAGAGGTTTCTATTTATGCAGATACACAAAGGCCTCAGAACATTCCCACAATCTCTTACTGTTATTTACTGAATACCATCGGCGTGCTCAGGGCTGTACAATACACAGAGGAGAACACGCCACTGCCACAAGGGACTCACAGTCTAGATCAGACAGACCAACTACAGTCACAAAGGCTGTCTGAAGATCTGACCCTGGGAAAGGTGACCGTGGGGGAGAGGGCTGTGTCCCACAACCAGCTTCTGCACCAGAATAGCACCCAACACCCAGGACAGGCACCAGGGGCAGGGGACAGCTGAACCCGAGGGAAGGAGGCTGCTCAGGGAGCACTGACAGAGGTGTAAGGGTGAGAAGAAGAAGAAAAAAGCAGAAATGAGCAGGCACAGAGCACAGCAGGAAGAAATGAGGCTGTGCTGGGCTCTGAGGCCAGGAACAGAAGCTTGAGCTAAATGCAAAGCAAGATCGATTTGGCCAGCGAAAGGATGCCAGCTGGAGCAGCAGGAAATCAGGAGGCTCCTCTGTTCCCAAAGGCACATTTCTCCCTCTTTCTCGGGGGGAGGAACTGCCTCAGCTCTGAACTGTGTAACACTTCTGCGCGAGAGCCGGAATCCCCGGTGGAGGAGGGAAGGAGCAGCCATAGGATGTGGGGGCAGCAGAGCAACCCCGGGCTCAGGCTCACAGCTCCAGCACTTCTGCCCATGAAACTCCTCTGCAGAGAGGACAAGGACCTCCAAGTACCAGAGATCAACCATCCTGCAGAGCGGGGTTTACAGACTGCCACGAGCCTCCTCCTGCACCGCTCCCACATGCTCCTGATTTCCCTGCCAGTTGAGGGTTTGTCCCTCTGGACAGTGAGTACCTACCACAGGTCAGAAACATGCAGGTGTCAACGAAAGGTCCCAGGACCAAGGCAGGTTTGTAGCCCAGGTCAGCAGCAGAAGCCAAAGAGTCACAGCAGCCCTTCAAAAAGCAAGTTCAAAGGTGCACAGCAGGGCAGCTGCTCCTGGCCACACAGAGGATCTTACCTGCTGCTCAAAGAGAAGGGTGTTCAGTGCCTGTCTGCATGGGAGAATCATCATGGGAAACCCCACTGCTACTGACATCATGAATCCCACTCGGATCATCTCTGTCACCAGGTTGGAAGGGAAGTTCATCAGGACGTTCCCAGCAATGGCTTCAGTGTAACTCACGTAGCCAAAGAAGCCCACCTGTCCAGCAGGAGGGGAGGAGAAGGAGGTTTGACTGCAAAGCACATTCATACCTGCTCTTTACTACAAGCTGGAGGTCAGGGACCTTCTGTGAGATAGGATCAGTGTGGGGCCACCCATGAGCAACCCACCAGCAGCTCCAGCTGCAACACCCTCAAAAGCTGAGATAGGCAGTTAAAGAATAGTGGGGCTTCCTAAAAGCAGAGGCAAGTCTCTCACCAAATACAGTGGAGTTTCATGGAGGACTCTGCAGCCAGGGAACACTGCCACTGCCCATGACACCAGGCAGGGACATCCTGCTTGCTGCCAGGCCCATGGACAGGCCCCTCTGACAAAGGAGGGGCCATAACAATTCCCCACAGCAGCCTCCTCAGGAATTATTAACCCAGTTTATTAACTGCTGCTCTATGGGGCATAACTTCCTTCACCTCTTTCCAATTGCAACAGGCTGAAAGAAGGTCTCCTAAACTCTGGGCAGCATCTCCAGCTCAGGCTGGGCCCTGGAAGGCAGAGAGGAGCCTGGCTGAGCTGGCTCCACTCTTCCTCTGCCCCAGGAAACGTGCCACGATGAGAATCTGGACTCTCCAAACGCCTCCTGCGCTGTTGGGTTCATCATCTCCCATCTAATTTTGCTTTCAGCAAAGCTACTTATCTTTCAGAATAAATACAGATAAGCAGAAACCAGCCCCCAACGGAAGATAAATCATCCCCCGTGTTGCCCCTGCAGAGTGTGACTTCTGGCAAGGAAGGAGAAGGGGAAGTTTCTTACCGTGATGTAAAAGGTGGTGACCACGTTTAGGGAAGAAGCAAATATGGAGCTCATGATTTTAACGGACGGCTCATCCAAGCTGTCATAGGTAGGCAAGACCTGACTGTAGAAAAAGGGAAATTATTTAAGGAAACCTTCAGCAGAGGCAGAAAACCCCAACTCCAGCACATTCCCTGCCTCAGCCCAGCAGCAAAAAATCCCTGACACCTTCCCCCTATGGAGCATAAACACTCGCTGCTATTCCACAATTTATACTGCTAATGCCAAGAGATTTCAGAACACTCATAACTTTAAGTGTTGCAAAAATATTCCTGCTCTCCCCACCCCACCACGTGGAGCTGAACGTGTGATGTAAACATTTTGGTTCAAAAGTGTTGCAAAATGAATGACCGTTTGTTCCCGTGGAACACCAGTGGCACCCGGCCAGGCAGCGCGGCGCGGATTATTGTTCTTGGAGCTCTCGGGGCTGATAATTAAAGCAACGCAGTGTTTACAGAGTAGAAGCAGGAAGGAGGTTGGAGCATCGCACTGTCTAACAGGAAAGTTAAACAAACAAAACCAAAGGCAGAGCCTGTCAGATTTGGGCGCTGCTGCGAGAGCCGCGCTCGCGGCAAGCGCCAATTACACGGGATTTGGGGTATTTACAGACTTGGAAAGTGTGTGGAATGTACGGGTTTGACATCAGGTGCATATTTTAGCAACTCATTAACCTCTTGGTACTTTAATTCAAGTGGCTACATCCTGGCTTCATGTTACTGAAGTAACTCCTGGGAGAAGGGAGAGAGCATCCAGTGGGATGGGAAGGGGGTATCCCCAGCTCCGGCGGGCACAAAGCCATCAACAGAAAGTGTGTCAAACTGAGGCCAAGCAGAAAAATCCTTCACCCTTAATCCCTTGACGCCCTGCACAGAGGCAGCCGAGCGCACGGGCTGGCAGGGCCCCCGGACACGCCGGGTCTGCGCACGCAGCCCATGACGGCCATTTCGAAGCAACGGCTTCCCCGGGGGCTCTCCATGTCAGATTCCTCCTCTGCTAAATCAGCCAACTGTGCCCTGGACTTCAGCCCCACTAGGGGAAGGGGACCAGCCAACCACCCAGGCCCAGGGAGGAGAGGAAGGAGGGAAGCAGAGAGGTGTGGGATGGCAGAGCCGGGACAGGCTCGTGTTAGTGCAGGACCAATGGGGGAGAAGTGCCGTACAAAGTCCTGTGGCATCCAGCCCTCCTGCCACCATCTAACTGCACCCTTTTGGTCAAACTAGGTTTGGAGGAGCAGCACAGGGCCCCCCAGCATGCTGCTGGGCTCTCCTGACCATCACCACCTCTGCAGGCAGAGCAAGAAGACAGGCAGCATGCAACGGGCAGCACGTCCCGACGTGCCCGAAGTTTGTTTTTAAGCGAAATGACGGCGCTGGAGGGCAGCGAAGGATCAGGGACCCTTCCCCCTCATCTGTCACACGGCACCTCAAAGGGGGCTCAAACAGATGGTTTCTCCCGAGCAGAGAGCAGGCAAGTCAGCACAGGCATGAAGAGCAACATCAGAGGGAGCAGCCTGGCTTCAGAGATGGCAGAGGTCCCTTGGAGCATCTATCTTTAAGCCCACCACAGTCCCAACTCGCCCCACAGGGATCCGACCTGCCCAGAGGCAGTGAACAACACCCTGACTTTTACTACCCCTCTGAATTCAGCATTTTTGCATCCATCTGCACCAGATCAGCCATCTCCAGAAAGGAGAAGTTTTCTTCTGGAAAGCTCCACTGACTCCTCGTTAATCAGCGGGTTCAGTGACAGGACCAAGGTCACGCAAGGCGCTCGCAGAGGTGTCCCGGCGTCCTCCTGCTCCCAGCTCCACAGCAAACTTCCACACTACAGAACTGCAGAGGAGTGACCTACTTTGCAACTTCAGCAACAACAGGAGAGCTTTTAAAGAGCGAAGGGCACCGAGCTCACAAGTAAAGCAGGGTGAAGTTTTTCAAGCTAGAATAACAGCAGATGTATTTGCCCTTACTGTCCACTGCTGCTGAGGGAGGATTTCTGCTCTGTGTTGGAATTAGTAATTTTTTAAAAAGGTGACTCAGAGGTTAGCAAAATTAAACCTACCTAGCTGAGAATAATGTGCTTATAAAGATTGTCTAGGCTGGGGACAGCCTGGAAAAAATGCATAGCTTTAGGTTGAGCTTGCCACGTAAGTGCAGCCCTGGAGCTTATATTTAGCTACACACACACACTGGTCCAGCCAAATGATTTCCCTGCGCTTCCAACTCCCAGCAAAATTGTGCAGGATACTGAGTGACTACCATAAGGAAAAAAAAAAAAATATTACAATTGGAAGTTAAAAACTCTACAATGTTAACAAGGTAAAGCTGCAAAAGAACACAATTCCCTTCGCCAGTTGTAATGGAGATATTAAACAGCAAGACTGGAGCGTGTCCGGGTGGGAACCGCGCTGCCAAGAGAGCCGATAAGTGGAAAATGATGATTTGGATCTTGCGTGTGGGTGTAAACACAGCAGTCTGAACAAATTTTATCTGTCACATTCACTCACTGTTGGCACACTACCCGCTTGCTAGAGCTACAGGGGGGGAAAGCCCGACTCTGCCAGCAGGCAGAGGAGGATGGTCTTTTCCGTGTCCACGTTTGGATTTACGCTTCTATTTCAAGTCTGTTCCTACCCTGGCCAGGCACCTGTTGCTCACTGGCCGTGTTGGTGCAGAAGGTGATGGTTGGACTCTGTGATCTTTCCAACCAAGGTAATTCTGGGATTCTGTAACAGGCTGGAAACGTGCAAAGAGCCTGGTCTGCCCCCTCCTCCCTCTGCATGCCGACGGAATCCTCATTAAAAGCAGGTATCTGCAAACATGCGGAAAACTCTCCAAAGTCAACGACTGTGTGATCTGCTGAGTGTGCTCAGAGAAATTTGGGGAAGCTGAGAGCAGCCAGGAGTGCAGGGGACCCTGCAGGGGCCCTGCAGCCACCAGGCGACACAGCCCTGCTGCCTTTCCTGGTGCTAAATCATTCCCTTCAAGAAACGGGGGAAATTCATCACCTCTGCAGCTGTAGCAGAAGCAGCGTGTGTTACAGTGAGGATCTGTTTGGCCCAAATGATCTCGTGTTGCTCAAGCACAATAACTCCCAAGTGAAATATAACTCCCTCCCCCATCTAGGTAACAAAAGGGTCACAACCGAATGAGACGCTGTACTCCAGTGGGCTGTAAAATATTTTGATTAAAATAAAATAGGAAACCAGATGGTATCTATCCTGTGCAGACCCTCCTGACCCCTCTGCCCCCAAAAAGACTCCTCACAGACCACAACTGCCAGCAGTGGGGATGGCAGGTACTTACGACTGACAGGCAAAAGACATGCCAAAGATGGGGATGCAGCGGAAAATGCCCTCCCAGCGAGTGTAACTAACTCGCTGCAGCCACTGCCCGCTGAAGAGGCCGTGCTTGAAGGACGACAGCACAATCTGCAGCCAAGAGAGAGAAAAGGGGTTCAGATCCAACCCAAAACAGCTTCATGGCAGCAGTGAGGCTGGGATATCAGGCAGTGTGTGGCAGCTCTGTGAGGAGCAGCTTACACTGCCTGCCCAGGCTCTGCGAGGCAAATTCCCGGCTCCCCACCCCCCCTATGAAAGCTCCCAGCAACCTCCCAAGGCCCTTTGCCACCAAGGATCCTGGTATGCATTTTGAAAGATCTCTGACACTCCTCCCCTTGTTTGATGCCATCAGACATCACAGCACACACCAGGGTGGAACAGTTTCCACCAACACATTGACCAGGGACAATTCTTGTTCCCAGCAATTTTGCACTTGTTTTAAACACGTTTTTAAATCCAAATGGGAAGTGACGTTTGCCTTGGAGCATCCTGTGCAACAGAGAGAGACACAGGGTCCTAAAACAGGACCTGCACACTGCTATTCCACTGCAGTTCAACAACACAGGTTCACCAAAGACAGGGATAAACTTCATGAGAAGAGGGGAAGCAAAGAACTCAGACAAGGCCAGGAAGCTGTGCTGCCCCTGGCAGGGAAACAGGCAGGCATTGGGTTGCACAGGAAACAGAAGGTAAATATGTCTGGATGCCTGTTTACCATATCACCTGAATGGGGGATTTCTAATCCCCAGAGAGTTGGTTTTAGTGCAGCCAACTCTCATGAAATATTGTGGGTTTCTGAAAGGCCCAGCTCCTGGAACAGAGCAGGTTTGTAAAACACTCATTTACAGTTCCAGCCTCCTCAGAGAAAAACCCAGAGCATGACCCAGCACAACCTACTAAAAATAGTTATGTGGAAAGTATTTCCACACCTCCCTTTTCTTCCTTTTGTTTCAGCTCTTCCAGCCCTGAAATTTGGGAGAGACAGGAGCAAACCACACTGGCATCCAGGAGGTGAAACTTGAAGTCATTAAAGAGCAAGTGAAAGTCTCCACCTCTCAGTCAGTGAGGCTTGGCCAAGGCAAACAGGGCCAGCTCTGGGTAACCCTCTGCTTATCCTACTTACCCTAACTGGTCAAGAAACCATTTACTTTAGTGAAGAAAACCTTTTCCAGCAATATCTAAGGACAAGCACCCACCACGTACCAGGCTTCAGACTTCATGAAACTTTCAAATGCTCAAGAAATAGAAGTGCTGGTGTCCAACAAACAAATACAACCCCTCACAGCCTGAAAGATGTGAACCAGCCTAGGGTTTTAGAAGTGCTGAGGTTTGCAAGGCAAAACACTAAGGCATGATGAGAGTCCTTCTGCTTCCAGGCATTCTTCCCCATCTCTTCCACCCTTTGATGCAAAGTCCAGAGCCCTCAATTAGAAGGCACTGACAAGCAGAATAAACCACAATGTGATTTGTGGTTTATTATTTGTGCCACCACAGTCCCCAGCATGTCCCCATCCCTTGGGGGATTTCAAAGCTGTGTAGATGTGCTGAGGGACATGGGGCAGTGGTGGCCTTGGCAGGGCTGGGTTAATGGTTGGACTGGATGATCTTAAAGGTCTTTTCCAACCAAAATTATTCCATGACTCTATGTGTAACAGCTCACTGACCCACTGGCTAGGTTCTACAGCCTGGAACTCCCCAGCTCCACCAGCTCAAGAGCTTGGGCACCCAGATCCCTCATTATGCCCAGCACTACCAGCACTAATTCCCAGGAAGGACGTTATAAATGCAAAACCTGCACCTGCAGGTTGTCACAGCAGGAACATCTGTGTTAAAACAATAGGAAAAGAGCATTCCCAGCATCAATACTCACCACAAACATGAACACGGTGTAGAAGATCAGAGCCATGGCACTGAAGGACTGTATGGAGGCCATCATGTTCCTCTGGAGGCTCAAGGGAAGGACAATGCACAGTGAGACAGCGAAGAGCAGCACAATCCGGAAACTGCCCGACACCTGGAAAAGGGACCTGCATAAAGAACTGGAGCATGGAGGAGCCTCAAAACATCCCACCACGTGAGCAAAGTGACTCCCTAATGTGCTTATTTGTTCCACAGTGAGAAACAATGGGATGCCAGGGTGGGTTTCCAACTGGGAATTCTGCTGCCCTACGTTTGTCAAGATTTGATGCTGATGCCGAAACGTGCCATGACTCTGGCTGGGTCTGTGATTAGCTCGTGCAGTCACTGGGTGCCACTGTTGCTCTACACAGTGTGTGACACAGCCCTCCTGACGGAGAAGCTTGCTTTTTTTTTTTTTTGGAGGGGGGGGTGGGGATAAGAATGTTTAAATGCTAATCCAGCACAAGCTATTTAGGTATTTTTCATGCAATTAAATAAAAACGGAACTTACTTGGGAGACAAGAGATTGAAGTCTTGGAAATTCTGATCCAGAAAATTAATCAAAACCTCACATTGGTATTTATTATAGCAGAACACTCTGAAATGCTTGGAAATATTTAATACCCAATTTGGCTGCAGCCACAACGCATCTTTTTAACTTCCCAGTCCCCTAATCAGAGCTTAGCAGCATCAGGCAGAGCAGATAACAGCCCCGCCAGAATTCCTCCCACGTGTCCCTTTTCCTTCCCAGCACGGTCCTTGCAGCTCACAGCTCTCCAGGAGGAGCAGCAAGTGCCTCCTGCCCATGAGGAGCACCCGGCTCAACACATGGTTTGTTTTACCTTAAAGAGGAGGCAGGCACAGAGTCACTTTGGCCCCAAACCAGCAAGGAACAGGACCCAAAAAATCCTTCTTGGACTAGAGGGGGTGAGAGCTGGGGAACAGGAACTGCCTGCCATGGCCCATGCAGGGCAGGAATTAAGACAGGAAGCAGCATCTCCTCCATGAATCTGCTCCAGCATTAAAAGAGACCAAGTTAAAAAGAATTCCTTTGTTGGAAGTGCCTCCTCAGAGGTTTTAGGCAGCTGATTGTGCACCATATGTTGGGGCTCCAGGGTCCCACCAGCTGTGCCAGCAAACCTTGCCCTGGGATCACCCCGCTGAGACGGGGAATTCTGCTATACCTCAGGCACACACTATGCGAGGAGAACTGGAATCATGGATGTGATCCCCTGAGGATTTATTTACCTGAAATCCAAGCAGCCGGGCAAAGAAGTTGGACCCCAGGTCACCAATGACAACGTAGAAAGCAATGCAGGTTCCCAGCATCAGCCCAATCATGCTGCAGAAATAACACAACATCAGGGTCAGGAGGAGGGAGAAGGAACCTGGGAATGCAGCTTCTGGGCAGGCACATCTGCAGCCACATTCCCAGTGGATTTGTGCTCTGTACAGCCCTGCTTAGAGGACAAGGCTTTGTGAACACCCAGGAATGTTGTCATGGAGCCGGCAGCACTGGGACCCCCCCCAGTGAGACGAGGGCAGCAGGAACAGCGCTGCGAGCATCCACTGGGAGCAAGAGACCTCCTACACCCTGCAGGACTGAGACAAAGGTCTGGCACCAAGGGCTCCAGGGCTACACCCTGTACACAAACACCACAGCCAAAGGCTGCTCAGGATCCTCCAAGGAGTTACACAGAAACAGCAAAAACGGGACCTTTAAGATGACTTAAAACCTTGCACAGCCGCTTGCTCGTGTTCAGAGGTCAAGCAGCCTCAGCTCCAGCAAAATTCACCCTCTGACACAACGTCCTGGCCTGTCACGGTAGAGACAAGCCCCAGATTCT
>NW_009952836.1:9692-11503 GCF_000747805.2 Chaetura pelagica | reverse complement strand
TTTGGCAAGCAGAAAAAAAGTAGATTTTCTGTCCCCAGGGACAGAACAGGCTGCTCGCACGCTGTGCCGCACTGCCGGTGCGGGGGGGCACGTGTTTACCCACAGGGCTGGGAGGGGGTCTGTGTTCAACCCCCGTAAAATAAACACCCGAGAACCTCTATCCACACCTAACAGCTTGGGTGGAGATGGTAACAACCCCGTGCACGGGTTTAACTGCAGTTTGGAGCCACAGGAAAAAGACCTTGGAGATGGCAAGAACTCCTTTATTTCTGGGAAAAACACATGAAAGCAGCAGCAAGAGGCTCTGTCCCAGCCCCCCCTGCAAGTCTCAATACCAAAACCTCTCTCAAACTCCTCTCCACAGAACAGACCACACTTTATTGAGAAGATCTTAGGAGCTGCTTCTCCTCCCACTCCTGATTGCATGGACCACTTTCCCTCCCAGTTGCAATTATACAACATCCCTGTGGCAATTACAGCCATCGCTTGCAAGGACAAGTAACATCTGAGCAATATTCTGTGTATTTTTAGTGTTTCTGCAGCAGTTTGCAGCTGGGGAGAGGGAAAGAGCCAGCACCTCCAACTGGCCTGGGCTCAAGTCGCCTCCACCAAAGACTCTCTGCTGGGAAAAGCCATAACAACAGAATCACAGACTTGTTCTGGTTGGAAAAGACCTTTAAGATCATTGAGTTCAACCATTAACCCAACTCTTTCGAGTCCAGTGCTCAACCATATCCCTCAGCACCACATCTACACAGCTTCTGAACATCTCCAGGGGTGGTGACTCCACCACCTCCCTGGGCAGCCTGTCTCAGCATTTAACAACCCTTCCAGTGAAGATGTTTCTTCTAATGCCCAATCTAAACCTCCCCTGGCATAACCTGAGAGCACTGTCCAGCACAGCTGTGGGATGAGACCTGCAGGGAAGCTGCTGCCTGCACCAGGGTCAGCTGAGGAACTGGAGCTGGTTGTGAAATGGAGACAGGATCTGCCCCCTCCTCACACCAGTGTCTCAGGGGAAGCAGCACCAGAGCAGGAGGGAGCAGAGCAGCTAAAGGGTGGATCCAAGGTGCTGAACACTCCCTCCCACTAACTCACGGCAATCTTGGCAGGGATTTCACCCCTGGAAAACGGCCACAGTGACGTGCCCATGATTTCACAGCAGAGTGGGAGAGGAGCTCATTCCCTGGCTTCTGTGCTCCTGCTGTCTGGGAAGCAGCTCCTGCCTGCTGGGGAGCGGGTGGGACATCCTGGAGGCCAGACCTGCGAGCTGGGGTGGGGGGATCTCACTCTCTTGTGCCAACTCTGGGTGGCAAGGAAGACGTCTGGGCTGAGGGAAGGCAACAGGGTACAAAAGGAGGGCACAGCAAGGCCCACAGAGCAGGATGTCTCATGAAAGAAAACCAAACTATTCAAGCTTTAAATAAGCAGCAAATTACCTTGTTTCCACCAGCATCTTCCCTGCTTTCCCATAGGCATGAAATGCTGAAGAGGGAAGAAAAAAAAAAAAAAGAGAGAAAAGGCAAAATCAGTTGTAGTCACTCAAAGAAAGGTCCAGAAGGTGGCACATGCACCAGTTCAGCATTAAGCAGCAGAAGGGACACAGGGTAGGGCAGCAGGAACCCACCCATGCTGGGGTTTGGGGCCACTTCCCTTGCTCACCCTCCCACTTTATTTTTCAGACATGCCCTCTGCAAACTGAAAACCACATAAGACAGGAGCAAAGATGAGGGAAGGACAGAAAGCAGGTTCTTTTTTCTTTTTTTTTTTTCCCCTCTATTTAGAAAAAAAAAAACCCCACCAGTGTGGTG
>NW_009952836.1:5491-9535 GCF_000747805.2 Chaetura pelagica | reverse complement strand
AAAAGCGTGTTTTTTTTTTTTTTTTTTTTCCCCCTTTATTTAAAAAAAAAAAAACCCCAGCAGTGGTGTGAAGGAGCAGCCACACATGGCAACCATTATAGGAGAGTCAGCGCGGAAGAGAAAATATGCCTGGAGAAGATGCTGTGTGGCAAAAAAGTTACTGCAGTGCAAAATTTCAATCAAACTCTCGTTTTTATTTTTATCTTCCCACTCTAACTGAGCCGCCTGACGCTGCTGGATGGGAGAGCTGAGCCAGTGCCCAGAACGTTCAATCCCATACCCAGAATACCCAGTGCTCACAACCCACACCAAAGGGCAGCTGCCAAGAGTCTTCTTTTTCTTCCCCCCGCCCCTTCCCATACTTGGGTTGTAGCTAGAAAACGATCACTAGTCTTTAAATCATTGTGTTTTTTCTTAAAAAGTAAAAGCCAAGAAAACTCTGCTTGTATTTTTAGCTCTGACTGGGTAGAATGGGAATGGAGCCCTCTGGTTCCAAGCACAGACCACACTGCCCGATCCTGCCAGTCCAACATGCAAACCACCACCCTGGACTCCCCTCTGGCTCCTCTCAAGGTCCAGCACACATTCCTGGAGGCTGCCAGGAAACAAACTCCCTTTGCTTCTGGAAGCATCTTCTGCTATTTTAAATATTAACTTACAAACTCAGATTTCTTTGGACTCTGCTTAAGCTAAAAATTAAGGAAACAAGATGTTCTCCCACAGAATGAGAGAGAGAAAAAAAAAGCATGGCAGAAAAATAAACTGGAGCTGGGATGTGGGGTAGCACTGAAAATAGGTGCTGGCTGGGTGACAGAGCTGGGGGAACAGCAGGAGCACTGCCCGGGCAGGGAGCAGCCACCCTGCTCCAGCCTCCAGCTCCCACTTCCCCTGGGACCTCACAAGGATCAGAGGAAAAGGGAACAGTCCTTGGGGGGTTTAGTCACACAGAAAAGGGACAGGATGCAAACCACCACCCTGGACTCCCCTCTGGCTCCTCTCAAGGTCCAGCACACATTCCTGGAGGCTGCCAGGAAACAAACTCCCTTTGCTTCTGGAAGCATCTTCTGCTATTTTAAATATTAACTTACAAACTCAGATTTCTTTGGACTCTGCTTAAGCTAAAAATTAAGGAAACAAGATGTTCTCCCACAGAATGAGAGAGAGAAAAAAAAAGCATGGCAGAAAAATAAACTGGAGCTGGGATGTGGGGTAGCACTGAAAATAGGTGCTGGCTGGGTGACAGAGCTGGGGGAACAGCAGGAGCACTGCCCGGGCAGGGAGCAGCCACCCTGCTCCAGCCTCCAGCTCCCACTTCCCCTGGGACCTCACAAGGATCAGAGGAAAAGGGAACAGTCCTTGGGGGGTTCAGTCACACAGAAAAGGGACAGGGAGGAGGGAGAGATAAAAAACATCCTTCCTGGAGAGCAGGTCATTTGGGAGCCAACCTCCAGAAGCAGGGCTGGCACAGGGCTCCTGGAGCTCCTGCCCCCCTTGGCTCCAAGGTGGGGCCTCAGGTAACAGCTCTGGATGCTGAGAAACAACCAGTCTCCTTGGCCACCCTGTTCTGATGAGAACAAGCCTTCAACCATCCCCACCTGGGGACGCTGGAAATACCGGACCCTTTATCTTTCCAAGGAGGAGGGAGATGATGATTGTAAAACAATCTGTGCAGCCCAACTCCTCTGCAGTGGGATCTGCAGACGCCAGAGGAGCTGGGCTGAGCTCAGTCTGCTCAGCCACTAAAGTCAGCGTGGTTACCAGAGGGACAACCCGTGTCCCAGGGCTTTTCTCCACAGGGAGTAGAGCCAAGCTGCTCCCAGGGCTGGGCCCCAGCATGGGCACTCTGCAGGGACCTGTAAGGGGAGGCATGAACTCATCTCCCAGCTAAAATCCATTTGGGAACTGCATCCCTCTTCCCTTTTTGTCCACACATCCACCTTCCTTCCATGCAGGTCAGGAGAACAGGAATAAAGAGCAAAAGATTTTCAGTGCTCCAGCCCTTGGGGCACGAGGTGCTGCCAAGTGAGGCACCCAGACTCAGGATCCCCCCCCCCGGGGCTCAGGATCCCCCCTGGCTCCCCAGGGGCTCCGGGTGCTGCTCCGGAAGGCAGTGCCTGCCTCAAGTGCATTTGCAAAACTCCCTGACATCCTGCAGTGCTGCCAAAGGCTCCCACAGAATCAGCTGCAGGGGCTGCCAGGCTCTCTCACAGATGTACCCAGGCACCAGTCCCCAGTGACAAAGGCTGCCTGTGTGGAGCTGCTCGACCTTGATCCATTAGGATGTGTTCTAGGAGCGCTGCCTTTCCTCCGGGGGCTGTCCCTGCTGGTGGCACCTCTCCCAGCACCAGGCTCTGTGTGCCAGGAAGCTCAGCAGCATCACTGGCCCTCTGTGTCCTGCAGCCCTTGGCTTCAGGCAGCTGAGGATCCCTTCTTCCCAGGAGACGCTCCAAGGTGGAAGGGACTTGCTGTACTCCGGGAAAGGGGCAGACAAAGATGTGCTCTGAGGGGGCTGGGGATCAGTCAGATGCTACCTGGGGGCTCCTCTTTTCCTCCTAGACCACAGAACTTTTCCACCTTTCCCATTTCCAGAAGATAAAGCTTGGCAGAAGCCAAGAGGTGCAGCTGGGCAGTGGCACCTCAGGCATTCTGAGGATGGAGGGAACCCACCAGGCCCCAGCCCGGCCAGCTGGAGCTCTGCTGCTGAGGGCAAGGCCAGTCAGCTCCCTCCATCCCCCAGGAACCAGGGAAATGGGAGTCAAAGACAACTTTTCCTGCTGTTTCCTATGCCAAGACAAAGACTGGCACTCAACCAACTCCTGCTGCCCCCCAGGCTGCTCAAAATCAGCAGAGCTCACCAGCCTGGTGCTTGTGGAGGAGGAGGAGGCAGAGGAGCCAGGCCCTGCCCACAGCCCCCGTGGAACCACCACGCAGATGTTTTTATTTTCCTGGCCACTGTGCTCCTCCTGCTCTGCTTCCCCTCCTGCTCTGCCATGTCCCAGCAGCCCCAGCTCTGCCCCGCTGGCCCCTGGCAGGACCCGCTGTCCTCGGCAGCGCGCTGGGTGGGGAGAGGCTGGTGGTTTTCATCCCCAGGCCCATAATTGACACCAGACACCCGCCAGCTCCCGAAAACTTGGGATTTGATCAGTCAGAGCTGCATCTCCTCCCCTGCCCTGCAGAGCCAAAACAATTCTGGGCTGATTAACTTCAGTGTCAGGAGCAGAATGAAACCCTGGCGTTCCCCCGGGGCCGGGGGGGAGGGGCTGACAGAGGGAAATGAGGCAAATTGAAAACTACACCAAGAAACCGTTTGCTGTTCCAACAATATCAGTAGGAAAGTTGTAAATTGAGAGGTCAGAGTAAAACCACAGTTCAAAAAGAAACACAAAAAAACCCCAACAAACCAACCAAAAATAACCCCAAGCAAACAACAACCCCAGGGCTGGGAGTTCTCACCCAGGCCGGGGTAGGTCCTGCGCTTGCTGAGATTGGCCGATTTCACCAGGAACATGCAGGACTGATGAGTCATCCAGGAGCAGAAAACGAGGAGCAGAGCTCCCAGGACAATGCCACACTGGAACAGGAGAGGAGACAAGGGGGAGATGAAAGCAACAGGCGGTTTGGTCTGAAACGCCCTCGGGCTCCCCCACCCTCCCCCAGCCACACGTTGCTTGTTCCAGCTCCATTTTAATCTCTCCCAAGGAGGAGCTGGAGCAGCTGCCCCGTTTCCCACACCTTCCAGATGCACCGGCTGCAGTGCCCTGGAGTCAACTGGGAGCTGCTGGTGGAGCAGAACTCCCACAGCTCCATCCCTCCCCATGTCCTCTGCAGGTTCAGAGAGCAAGGACAGACCCCCAGGGAGACCCTCCTGCCTCAGGCTGCAAACTCTGCTGCAAAATTGTTTAACAAGAATTATTTGATAGCACCAACCCATCACCCAGCTCACCACTTGCAGCAGGGGTTGGTGAACACTAGACACTTTCTAAGCAGGCGACTTGACACAGACACAAATGGTGCCAGATCTGAACCAAACCCATCCTTTTCCCA
>NW_009952836.1:2789-3577 GCF_000747805.2 Chaetura pelagica | reverse complement strand
CAGCGCCCCAGGGCCGCGGGACACCAGCCATGCCCCTAGTCAGGGCTCTGTCCGCGGGGTGGGGGCTGGGTCCCTCACCGACACATTTGCCGTGGAGCCCAAGGAGGTGCCGTCTGTCCATCCGTCCAGGCCTGACAAGGATGCCCTGTGCTGCCACATCCCCAGGGCAGTGGCATATCTCCCCCGTGGGATTCCGTGTCCCTGTGGTGGTAGCTGTGTCCCCAGGATGGTGGTGAGGTACCAATGTCACCAGGACAGTGACCATATCCCCGGTGTGGTTCTGTGTCTCCAGACAGTGGCTGTGTCTCCAGTGGAGCTCCATGTCCCCAGGACAGTATTTGTGACCCCAGTGAGGTATCATGTCGCCAGGCTGGTGGCCGTGTCCCTAGTGCAGTGCCATGTCCTCAGGACAGCAGCCATGTCCCTCGTCAGTGGCTCTGTCCCCAGTGGGTTGCTGTGTCCCTAGGATGGTAGCCATGTCCCCAGGATGGTGGCTGTGTCCCCAGTGGGGTGCCATGTCACCAGGATGGCAACAATGTCCCCACCATGGTGCCATGTCCCCAGGACGGTGGCCACATCCCCAGTGGAGTTCCATGTCCCCAGCAGCACCACCACAGTGATGCAGGGGGACAGCTCCAGTGTCTCCAAGGAGGAAGGGACACTGGGGACCGCCAGGCTCTCGGGTGCATCGGGCAGAGAACAAAGGAGGGGGCATCTGCGGCAGAGGGAGTGCCGAGCCGTGCCGTGCTGGGTGCGCCGCTGTGTGCTTCATCCCCCCCCCCCCCGGG
>NW_009952836.1:0-693 GCF_000747805.2 Chaetura pelagica | reverse complement strand
CCCCCTGTCCCCACTACCACCCCGATGGTCCACAAAGAGCCCCCTCCCCACCTCCGTCCCGCCACCGTGCTCCTCACCCCGGCTAATCCCGGCAAAGTCTGACGTTAACGACTTTTGTCACCCAAGTCATTAACATAATAGGACTTTCCACAGCAAAATTGAATATTAATGCTACACCCGGCTGCGGAGCGCGACGGATAATTGCTCTAATACATTTTCCAGCAGGATTTTCCCATCACAGGAGCAATTCCATTAACAAACCCGATTATTAAGCACCGAAACGTGCCGCTCAGCACCGGGAAGGGGCGGTGGACCGGGCCGATCCCCGCAGTCCCGGGACGGTGCTGCCCGGACCCGTCCCCTTCCGCCGCCCTTTGTCTCCGTCACCCGGACGACACCGGGATTTGTCCCCGTGCCAGGGACGTGGCCCCGGCTGTCCCTGCAGTCTGTCCTTGTGCCGTGTCCGTGCGTCCCGCTGGCCTCCGGGCTGTCCGGAGGGTCCCCCGGGCTGTGCCGTGTCCCCCCGGGCTGTGCCGTGTCCCCCCGGTTCGCCCTCCTAATTCAATTGTTATCCCGGCGAAATTAATAGCTCCGGCGTCATCTAATCGCTTTTACAAGTGATTGGGATTTATTTGAGCATTTTCAATCAATTACGTCCTTTGAACAACAAAAAACAACCCCACAATGCCTTGA
>NW_009952835.1:17147-19566 GCF_000747805.2 Chaetura pelagica | reverse complement strand
CCACCTGCCCCCCAGCACCCATGGGTGCCCCCACCACTCACATCCCCCCTCTCTGCTCTTTTCCAGGGTGTTTAAGAAAGCCAGTCCCAACGGGAAGGTAGGTGGGAAATGGGGGGTCCCCACGGAGCAGGGGGGGTGGGGAGAGCTGGTGACCCCAGGGGTGGCCCCCCCAGATCCATCGGGCACAGCCAGGAGGGGGGGGACGTGTCCCCACACCCCAAGGCCAATGGGTGCCAGCTGGGGCTTCACCCAGATGTCCCCCAGGTGCCACCAGGTCTGGAGACACCATCTGGAGGGGTTCCAGGCTTTGCCCTGGTGCCACCAGCTCTGGGGGCATCTGGAGGGGGTGTCACTGGGCAAGACCCATGGGGACAAACCCATGAGATGCCAGCTTGGGGCTTGACCTGGACCCAAAACGTTCCCAAGATGCCAAGTTGCCTCCAGATGCCACCAGGTCTGGAGACACCTGGAGGGGTTCCAGAGGTGCCACCGGCTTTTGGGTGCCACAGGGATGGGGTGACACTTGGGGACCATGGGGCTGATGGACCCCAGCAGGTGGTGACCACACGGAGGGACCCCAGGGACACCTCCCCTGGGCTCTGCTGGCCAGCAGAGCTGGGGACATCCCTGTCCCCCTGTCCCTCCCTGCAGCTCACTGTCTACCTCGGGAAGAGGGACTTTGTGGATCACATCGACGTGGTGGATCCCGTGGGTACGTGGGGCCCGGGGGGGACACGGGGTGGGGGGTTGGGGCTGGGAGCACCTGAGCCTGCACGGGTGGAAGGGGAGGTTCTGGGGACCAGGGACACCCTTGGGAAGTGCCTTGGGGACATCCCCATCCTCTGCATCCAGGTGCTGGTGTGTCCTCTTCACCCTATTGACGTGTCCCCCCAACCCTGTCGTGTCCCTCAACCCTTCTAGTGTGTCCCCTGCTGCCACCTCCCTCTTGGTCCTTGGCCTTCTCCCAA
Organism: Chaetura pelagica; assembly: GCF_000747805.2. Taxonomy (NCBI): domain Eukaryota; kingdom Metazoa; phylum Chordata; class Aves; order Apodiformes; family Apodidae; genus Chaetura; species Chaetura pelagica. Next base: position 18,598 of record NW_009952835.1, on the reverse strand, counting down.
CCCAGCTGTGTCCCCCCCTGTCTCTGCCATGTCCCCATGGTGTCCCCTGACCCCTGTTCCCTTGCAGATGGTGTGGTGCTGGTGGATCCCGAGTACCTGAAGGAGCGAAAAGGTAACAGCCCCTGGGGGGGTCCCTCCTGCCTGGGGACACTGAGGTGGCACCATTGCAGGGGACACAGTGTCCCTGCATGGTCCTGGCCCAGCCTTGGCACCTTTGGGTCCTTTGGTGACAATTTCCAGCTCCCTGGGGACAGGGGATCCTGTGGTGGGTGCATCTGTCTGGTCCTTGGGGCCGTGGCCCCATCTCCCCACCGCGGCACCTCCTGGGAGCCACCACTGCTTCCTGGTGCTGGTGGGACTGGGATGAGCTGTGATGTCACCACGCCATGATGTCACCACGCCATGACATCACTGTGCCATGATGTCACCATGCTGTGATGCCCCTACACCACAGTGCCACCAGCCACCACACCATGAAGCCACCATGCCATGATGCCATCACAGCATGACATCCCCATACCATGATACCACTACACCATGATGCCACCATGCCCTATCACCATACCATGATGCCACCACACCATGAAGCCACCATGATGCCACCATGTCATGATCCCTATCGCATGATACCACCACACCATGATGCCACCATGTCATCACATCCCCATACCATGAAGCCAGCATGCCATGATGCCACCATGCCATGACATCCCCATACCATGAAGCCACCATGCCATGATGCCACCATGTCATGACACCACCATGTGATGACATCCCCATAGCATCATATCACCACACCATGAAGCCACCATGCCCTGTCACCATACCATGATGCCCTCATGCCATGAAGCCACCACACCATGAAGCCACCACGATGCCACCACGTCATGACACCCCCATGGCATGATATCACCACACCATGAAGCCACCATGTCATGACACCCCCATGGCATGATATCACCACACCATGAAGCCACCATGTCATGACACCACCATGTCATGACATCATATCACCACACCATGAAGCCACCATGCCCTGTCACCATACCATGACGCCCTCATGCCATGAAGCCACCACACCATGAACCCACCACGATGCCACCATGTCATGACACCCCCATGGCATGATATCACCACACCATGAAGCCACCATGTCATGACACCACCATGTCATGACATCATATCACCACACCATGAAGCCACCATGCCCTGTCACCATACCATGACGCCCTCATGCCATGAAGCCACCACACCATGAAGCCACCACGATGCCACCACGTCATGACACCCCCATGGCATGATATCACCACACCATGAAGCCACCATGCCCTGTCACCATACCATGATGCCCTCATGCCATGAAGCCACCACACCATGAAGCCACCATGCCCTATCACCACACCATGACACCCCCACACCATGACACCGCTGCTACCACCATCACCACCACC
>NW_009952835.1:6584-6884 GCF_000747805.2 Chaetura pelagica | reverse complement strand
GGTGAGATGTGGTTGGGGGGGAGATGTGGTTGGGGGGGAGATGTTGCCACCTTGGAGGAAGATGGAGGGGTTTGTTTTGGGTTTGTTTGGGGTTTCTTTTTGGTGGATCTTGCAAGCTCAGGCAGCCAAACCAGCCACTGGTGGGGAAACTGAGGCACAAGGGGTCCTTGAGCGTGGCCAGGCTGGTGGCTCCATCCTGGGGTGCTCCTCCAAAGAGCAGCAGATCCTGGGCAGCTCCTGCTCTGGCAGGGGGGTTGGACTCGATGATTTCTCCAGAGGGCCCTGCCAACCCCAACCAGT
>NW_009952835.1:3589-6507 GCF_000747805.2 Chaetura pelagica | reverse complement strand
GGGGGGGGGTTGGACACTCCCCACTCCCCCCATTTTGTGCTCCCAGTTCCCCCAGTTTCCCCTGCTCAGTTTTGGTGATGGGAACCACCAACCCCAGAGCTGGGGGTGACCTGGTGACATTTTCCAGCCTTGAGCCTCATGAACGTTCCCCAGCACCTGCCAAACCACCTGAAACCCAAAAACCAGCCCCAAACCCCGAGTTGTTTTCAACCCCCCAGGGCCTGGGGAGGTGGATCTGCTGCTGGGGTTGGATCCAGGAGGGGGTTTGGGTTGGAATGTGGTCCCTCTCCTAACCCACCCCACCACCTTGTCCCCTCCAGATCCCCCCCAACCTGCCCTGCTCCGTCACGTTGCAGCCGGGCCCGGAGGACACGGGGAAGGTGAGATCCCCCCATCTCAGTGGTGGTGCCCAGTGGTTGGGTGGGGTCACCTCTTGTTGGGGTGCAAAGGGGTTCCTCTGCCTCCTCCTCTGACCCCTCCTGGTCTCCAGGCTTGTGGCGTGGACTACGAGGTCAAAGCTTTCTGTGCAGAGAACCTGGAGGAGAAGATCCACAAGAGGTGGGTGGAGAAGGAGGTGACCAGCCTGGGTGGGAGCAGCATCCTCAAGGGTGGGAAACGGACACCCTGACCCATGGGTGGTGAGATGGGGATGGGATGGAGGTGTCCTCCAAGGTGGAGCTGGAAGGGAGGTGTCCTCCAAGGTGGAGCTGGAAGGGAGGTGTCCTCCAAGGTGGAGCTGGAAGGGAGGTGTCCTCCAAGGTGGAGCTGGAAGGGAGGTGTCCTCCAAGGTGGGGCTGAAAGGGAGGTGTCCTCCAAGGTGGAGCTGGAAGGGAGGTGTCCTCCAAGGTGGAGCTGGAAGGGAGGTGTCCTCCAAGGTGGAGCTGGAAGGGAGGTGTCCTCCAAGGTGGAGCTGGAAGGGAGGTGTCCTCCAAGGTGGAGCTGGAAGGGAGGTGTCCTCCAAGGTGGAGCTGGAAGGGAGGTGTCCTCCAAGGTGGAGCTGGAAGGGAGGTGTCCTCCAAGGTGGAGCTGGAAGGGAGGTGTCCTCCAAGGTGGAGCTGGAAGGGAGGTGTCCTCCAAGGTGGAGCTGGAAGGGAGGTGTCCTCCAAGGTGGAGCTGGAAGGGAGGTGTCCTCCAAGGTGGAGCTGGAAGGGAGGTGTCCTCCAAGGTGGAGCTGGAAGGGAGGTGTCCTCCAAGGTGGAGCTGGAAGGGAGGTGTCCTCCAAGGTGGAGCTGGAAGGGAGGTGTCCTCCAAGGTGGAGCTGGAAGGGAGGTGTCCTCCAAGGTGGAGCTGGAAGGGAGGTGTCCTCCAAGGTGGAGCTGGAAGGGAGGTGTCCTCCAAGGTGGAGCTGGAAGGGAGGTGTCCTCCAAGGTGGAGCTGGAAGGGAGGTGTCCTCCAAGGTGGAGCTGGAAGGGAGGTGTCCTCCAAGGTGGAGCTGGAAGGGAGGTGTCCTCCAAGGTGGAGCTGGAAGGGAGGTGTCCTCCAAGGTGGAGCTGGAAGGGAGGTGTCCTCCAAGGTGGAGCTGGAAGGGAGGTGTCCTCCAAGGTGGAGCTGGAAGGGAGGTGTCCTCCAAGGTGGAGCTGGAAGGGAGGTGTCCTCCAAGGTGGAGCTGGAAGGGAGGTGTCCTCCACAGTGGGGCTGAAAGGGAGGTGTCCTCCACAGTGGGGCTGAAAGGGAGGTGTCCTCCACAGTGGGGCTGAAAGGGAGGTGTCCTCCACAGTGGGGCTGGGACAGACACGTTTGCTGGGTTGGGGCTGGAGTGGGGTTGATGTTCACTGGGATGGAGATGGGATGGAGATGTTCTCCAGGCTGGCCCTCCAGACTGGAGCTGGGATGAAGATGATCTGCAGGCTGGGGCTGGGACAGAAACATCCCCTGGGCTGGGTGTGGGATGGAGATGTCCTCCAGGCTTGGGCTGGGACACAGATGAGCCCTGGGGCAGGGACAGAGATGTTCTCCAGGCTGGGACTGGGGTGAAGATGCTCTCCAGGACTGGGATGCAGGTGCTTTCCAGGGTAGGGGTGGGTGAGACGTGGGTTCAGGCTGGAGACCCCTGGGCAAGGGGGCTGTGCAGGCAGCCTGGCGTGACCTAGAAGAGGGATTTGACCCAGAAGAGGCCAAGCAGGAGCAGCCAGGGGGACAGTTGGGTTCTCCTCCTCATCTCCTGCAGGAACTCGGTGCGCCTGGTGATCCGGAAGGTCCAATACGCGCCCGAACGGCCCGGCCCCCAGCCCATGGCAGAGACCACCCGCCAGTTCCTCATGTCAGACAAACCCCTGCACCTCGAGGCATCCCTGGACAAGGAGGTGGGCAAGGGCTTGGGTGGGGACCTTGGTGGGGTGACCCTGGTGGGCACGGGGACCTCACCCAGCCCCTCCCTGCAGATCTACTACCACGGGGAGCCCATCAGCGTCAACGTCCACGTCACCAACAACACCAACAAGACGGTGAAGAAGATCAAGATCTCAGGTGAGGAGCGTGGCCTGGTGCCCTCCCAGCTGCTGCCCACGGGGACCTTCTCTGACCCCCACGTGTCCTCCCCCCAGTGCGCCAGTACGCGGACATCTGCCTCTTCAACACGGCCCAGTACAAGTGCCCGGTGGCCGTGGAGGATGCTGAGTTGAGTACCTGGGTCTTGGGGACATCACCAAGGGCCCTGAGGACCTTGGAGGAGCCTTGGAGGGGCTCCTGACCTCGTGCAGCACCTTCAGAGTAGTGGGATGTTGTGGTCGGCGAGCAGGTCCTGGTGGGAGGAGCAGGGAGATGGAGACACTTTGGGTTTGGTGGCAAGTTGGGGGATGTCACCCTCCTTGGCCTCCTGGCCTGAGATGAGCTCCAGGGGTAGGGACAGAGATGTCTGCTGTGGTGGGTTGGGAGGTGGAGGTGGCTGGGCTGGGACTGGAGGTGGGATGGAGATGTTC
>NW_009952835.1:0-2578 GCF_000747805.2 Chaetura pelagica | reverse complement strand
TGACAGAGATGTCTGCTGTGGTGGGTTGGGAGGTGGAGGTGGCTGGGCTGGGACTGGAGGTGGGATGGAGATGGCTGGGCTGGGACTGGAGGTGGGATGGAGATGTTCACCAGGCTGGGATGGAGATGTCTGGGCTAGACCTAGAGTTGGGATGGAGACACTGACCAGGCTGAGCTTGGTCTGGCGTTGGGACGGAGATGTTCCTCAGGCTGGGATGAAGATGCCCAGGCTTTGTCAGAGCTGGGGCTCTGGCTGATGGTGACCCTCCTCCTCCCCAGTGACATGGTGGCCCCGAGCTCAACCTTCTGCAAAGTCTACACCCTGACCCCCTTCCTGGCCAACAACCGGGAGAAGCGGGGCCTGGCGCTGGACGGGAAGCTCAAGCACGAGGACACCAACCTGGCCTCCAGCACCCTGTGAGCCCCCCAGCCCCCTGCCTCCTGCTCCCCCTGCCCCACAGGGGGGGCCTGGGGGAGGACCCAGCCCTGGTGGGCATCCAGCTCCTGCTCCAAGGGTGGAGGAGACCCAGTGGGGTGAACCTTCAGGAGGAGGAGGTGGGGGCTGCTCCCCTGGGGACGTCCCCTTGATCCCCACCTGCTCCTTCCTCCAGGTTAAGGGATGGAGCCAACAAGGAGATCCTGGGCATTATTGTCTCCTACAAGGTGAAGGTGAAGCTGGTGGTGTCCCGAGGAGGGTGAGTGTTGGGGACAACTGGCCCTTCCTGGGGACACACCAGCCTGGCCCTTCCTGGGGACACACCAGCCTGGCCCTTCCTGGGGACACACCAGCCTGGCCACTGCCCAACTGGGTGGGTCATGAATCCTTCCAACCACCCCACCCACCCCCTCCTCTCTCCTGCAGCACCTCCTGCAGGATGGGGCCCTTGGAGCTCTCCCATGTCACAGATGGGGGCCCATCACCACCCCCCAGACCTCTGGTGGGACTCAGCAGCCTGAGGGGGGGAGAAGTTTTTGGGAGGGTGTCACATGTCCTTGGGGTGGGGTGACTAATGTGTTGTCTCCTTTGGTCCCCACCAGCCTGCTGGGAGACCTCGCCTCCAGGTAACACCTCCACTGCTCCCCCCACAGGGCCCCCCCAGCCCTTCAGTCCCCTCTGCTGCCACCCCAACCCCACATGTCTCCTTGGGATGCCACCACTGAGGTCACCAGCTCATCACCTGCAGCCCAGAGCCAGCACAGATGGGCTCATCTGAATGATTTTCCTGGGTTTTTTTTTTAGTCCACGTTTGGTTTTGTTGCCTTTATCTCCTGGTTAATTTCAATATTGAAGAACATTCATTTCCAGATGATCTTCTGGCAGCTCCTTGGGATGAGCACAGGAAATGGAGAAGGTTCAAGTCATGGCAACAAAACATGGGCAGATAATATCAGAAGTTAATGATGAGATCAAGGCAACTACTTCAGACTTGGGCTGACCTGCCTTGAGTTGACCCACGTAGAGTTGGCCTCTGTAGACTTGTCTGGTCTAGTTGATCCCATTGTAGTTGGCCCTTGTAGAGTTGACCCACAGAGAGCTGACCCATGTTGAGTTGTTGTCCTGTGTAGTTGACCTGCATGGAGTTGTCTCACGTAGAGTTGACCAACGTAGAGTTGACCCACACAGAGTTGACCTGTGTTGTCCCTTGTAGAGTTGACCCACGTAGAGTTGACCTCTGTAGTCTTGACCTGTGTAGTTGATCTGCACAGAGTTGACCCACTTCGAGTTGACCTGTGTAGACCTGACCCATGTAGACCCTGCACAGAGCTGACCCATGTTGGGTTGTCCTGCATAAAGTTGGCCCACGTAGAACTGTCCCACCTGGAGTTGACCCACACAGAGTTGTCCCACATAGAGTTGACCTGTGTTGTCCCTTGTAGAGTTGACCCATGTAGAGTTCACCCATGTAGAGTTGACCCACATTGAGTTGTCCCATGTAGAGTTGACCTGTGTAGACTTGACCTGTGTAGTTGACCCATGTAGAGTTGTCCCATGTAGAGTTGACCCGTGTAGACTTGACCTGTGTAGTTGACCCATGTAGAGTTGACCCATGTAGAGTTGACCCATGTAGAGTTGACCTGTGTAGACTTGACCTGTGTAGTTGACCCATGTAGAGTTGACCTGTGTAGACTTGACCTGTGTAGTTGACCCATGTAGAGTTGACCTGTGTAGTTGACCCATGTAGAGTTGACCTCTGTAGACTTGACCTGTGTAGTTGATCTGCACAGAGTTGACCCATGTAGAGTTGACTCACGTAGAGTTGACCCATGTAGAGTTGACCCACCGTGTCCCACGTAGAGTTGTCCCACCCCATCACCTGTGGGTGCTGCCTGGGACAGTGGGCAGAGCCTGGAGGTGGCTCCTTGGGTGCTGAGCACGTCCAGCAGTGGGGAGAAGAACCTCTGGGGCTTCCCTGCTCTTCCCCCCTCCTGGGGGGGAGGGTCCCACGGGGACCCTGGTGCCCACTCCCCCTTCCCATGGAGCTCTGGGGCTGCAGGTGAATGACACCCACACCACACGTGGCTGTGGGCTCAACCCCATCCCAGGAAGAGATGGGGTCCCCTTGGGACCCCCCATATCC
>NW_009952834.1:0-446 GCF_000747805.2 Chaetura pelagica | reverse complement strand
GGTTGGTGTCACCTCCCCCTGGTTGGTGTCACCATGTCCTGGTTGGTGTCACCTCATCCTGGTTGATGCCACCATGTCCTGGTTGACTTCACCTCCCCCTGGTTGACTCCACTTTGCCCTGGTTGGCTCCATCTTGCCCTGGTTGATACCAACATGCCCTGGTTGGCTCCATCTTGCCCTAGTTGATCCCACCATGCCCTGGTTGATACCAACATGTCCTGGTTGACTCCATCTTGCCCTGGTTGATACCAACATGCCCTGGTTGGCTCTGTCTTGCCCTGGTTGATGCCACCATGCCCTGGTTGATACCAACATGTCCTGGTTGATGTCGCCATGCCCTGGTTGATACCAACATGTCCTGGTTGATGTCACCATGCCCTGGTTGACATCACCTCCCATGGTTGGCTCCATCTTGCTCTAGTTGATGCCACCATGTCCTGGTTGGC
>NW_009952833.1:985-1255 GCF_000747805.2 Chaetura pelagica | reverse complement strand
TGTTGGGGTGCCAGGTTGTCCCCATTGGGGTACACGGTTGTCCCCCCTGGGGTGCCAGGTTGTCCCTGTTGGGGTGCCAGGTTGTCCCCCCTGGAGTGCTGGGCTGTCCCCATTGGGGTGCCAGGGTGCCAGGGTGTCCCTGTTGGGGAGCTGGGCTGTCCCCACTGGATTGCCAGGGTGTCCCCTTTGGGGTGTCAGGTTGTCCTCATTGGGGTGCCAGGGTGTCCCTGTTGGGGTGCTGAGCTGTTCCCACTGGATTGCCAGGGTGTC
>NW_009952833.1:0-678 GCF_000747805.2 Chaetura pelagica | reverse complement strand
CCAGGGTGCCAGGGTGTCCCCCCTGGGGTGCCAGGTTGTCCTCATTGGGATGCCAAGTTGTCCCCACTGGAGTACAAGTTGTCCCCATTGGGGTGCCAGGTTGTCCCTGTTGGGGTGCTGAGCTGTTCCCACTGGATTGCCAGGTTGTCCCTGTTGGGGTACCAGGGTGTCCCCATTGGGGTGCCAAGTTGTCCCTGTTGGGGTGCTGGGCTGTCCCCACTGGATTGCCAGGGTGTCCCCTTTGGGGTGCCAGGTTGTCCCCCCCGGGGTGCCAGGTTGTCCCCATTGGGGTACCAGGGTGCCAGGGTGTCCCTGTTGGGGTGCTGGGCTGTCCCCACTGGATTGCCAGGTTGTCCTTATTGGGGTACCAGGTTGTCCCCTTTGGGGTGCCAAGTTGTCCCCAATGGAGTACAAGGTTGTCCCTGTTGGGGTGCCAGGTTGTCCCCATTGGGGTACCAGGGTGCCAGGGTGTCCCTGTTGGGGTGCTGGGCTGTCCCCACTGGATTGCCAGGGTGTCTCCTTTGGGGTGTCAGGTTGTCCCCATTGGGGTACAAGGTTGTGCCCCCTGGGGTGCCAGACTGTCCCCATTGGGGTACCAGGGTGTCCCTGTTGGGGTACCAGGGTGTCCCCATTAGGGTTGGGTTGGTTGTTGGGGTGCCGGGCTGTCCTCACTGGATT
>NW_009952832.1:1881-2922 GCF_000747805.2 Chaetura pelagica | reverse complement strand
GCAGAGTTTGGGGTGATGCTCCCCTCAACCCCGCCTGATCCCCAGAGCACCCGGGGAGGGGGATCCGGGGCCCCCCCTGACCTGACCCCCCCTGACACAGGGGTTTTCCTGCAGATGATGAAGGCTGAGTGTCAGTTCCTGAACGGCACCGAGCGGGTGAGGCTTGTGATGAGGAACATCCACAACCGGCAGCAGGACCTGCACTTCGACAGTGACGTGGGGAAATATGTGGGCGACACCCCCTGGGGACAGCGCCAGGCCGACTACTGGAACAGCCAGCCCGACATACTGGAGCAGAGGTGGACTGATGTGGACACGTACTGCCGCTACAACTACGGGATGGTGACCCCTTTCACCGTGGAGAGGAGAGGTGAGGGGCGGCAGAAGGTGTCCCTGGGGACGGGCACCAGCCCAGCCCGGGCTGGCAGGAGGGGACAGCGTGTCCGGGCAGGGCCTTGGGGACCCCCTGTGCCCACCCGTGAGGAGACGAGTCCCCGACACTCCGTGGGCACCTCCTGCCCGTGGACCTCAGGGGCATGGTGTGGGGTGTCCCTAGACCCCCCCTGGGCTCCTCCTTCCTGGGGACCTCAGGGTCATGGTGTGGGGCGTCCCCAGACCCTCCTGGGTACCTGGTGCCTGGGGACCTCAAGAACACGGTGGGAGGTGTCCCCCGGCTCTCTCTGGGTTCCTCCTGCCTGGGGACCACAGGGACATTGTGAGGGGTGTCCCCTGTGCTCCCCAGCCCCATCCCAGCTCTCTCCCCCTCCCCAGTCCAGCCCGAGGTGGAAATCTTCCCCGTGCAGTCGGGCTCCCTGCCCCAGACCGACAGGCTGGTTTGTGCCGTGATGGATTTCTACCCGCCGGAGATCGAGGTGAAATGGTTCAAGGACGAGCAGGAGGAGACGGAGCGCGTGGTGTCCACGGACGTGATCCAGAACGGAGACTGGACGTACCAGGTGCTGGTGATGCTGGAGACCAGCCCTGAGCGCGGGGAGAGCTACAGGTGCCAGGTGGAGCACGCCAGCCTGCAGCAGCCGCTCC
>NW_009952832.1:0-666 GCF_000747805.2 Chaetura pelagica | reverse complement strand
TGGGGTGGAGAGTTCTGACCGAGCACGTGCGTGCTGGAGCCCAGGGATCAATCCCTGTTTAGATCGTGGCAGGCTCTGGTACAACTGACCAATCATAAGTGTCCACGTACGTACGGGAAGAGAGTAAATAAGTGCCTGTCATTTCTAATAAAGTGAAGATGTTTGCTCTATCAATCACATTGATTGGCTGCATTCTTCCCTCGCCGACGCCTCCGCGACAACAAATGGCACCTGGAACAGGGACGTGGAGACTGAAGATCCGAAAAGAGGACCCAAAGATCCAAAAAGAGGATCCAAAAATCGGAGCGGGGACCCAAAGATCTCAACGAGGGCCCACGGATCCGAACGGGGACCTAAAAGACCCGACCGGGGACGTAAAAGATTCGACCGGGGACCTAAAAGATCCGACCGGGGACCTGAAGATTGAATGGGAACCTAAAGATCCAAACGGGGACCTAAAGATTGAACGGGGATCTAAAGATTGAATGGGTACCTAAAGATCCAACCAGGGACTTAAAGATTGAATGGGGACCTAAAGATCCGAACGGGGACCTAAAGATCCAAACAGGGACCTAGAGATTGAATGGGGACCTAAAAGATCCGAACGGGGACCTAAAAGATCCAAACGGGGACCTAAAGATCCGACTGGGGACCTGAAGATCCGAT
>NW_009952830.1:0-2942 GCF_000747805.2 Chaetura pelagica | reverse complement strand
CAGAACCTTCTTTTGCTGCAGGCTGTAGTTCACAGACCCCCAGCCTGGCTGGCATTTGCTGCCTGGGAAAACTGGGTATGACAGCAACTAGGTATGACAGCAAAGTAGAAAATTTTTTAGAAAAAAGGTAAAAAATCCTCTTTGCTCTCCTAATATCTCACCTAAATCTCTCCTCTTTCAGCTTGAAACCCTTCTCCCTCATCCTATCACTCCACACCCTTGTAAAAAGCTCCTCCCCAGCTTTCCTGGAGCCCCTTCAGGCACTGGAAGGTGCTCTAAGCTCTCCCCAGAACCTTCTCCTCTCCACACTGAACCAACTGAACCCCAACTACCTCAGCCTGTCTCCATAGGAGAGGTGTTCCAACCTTCTGTCAATCCTCGTGGCCCATCTTCACCATCTGTTGCTCGAGCCCTCTGAAGTGCTGTGTCACCAGGCTGCACAAATCCACAAACCACCTTGAAGACAAGCCTGCAGCACCCACTGGAGCTGGCCCAGGATACTCCTGCAAGAAAGGGATGATGCTGAGTAACCAGCCAGGCTAGTGGCTGAAGCTTTCCACCACAGAGCCCAGACCTGCCCAGCCTACCAACCTCTCCAGTACCTGGGAGGCTGCAGGCACATCCATGGCAGGAGCTGAATGAAAGGCGGAATCCTGAAGGCTCTGCTTCTGGGCTGGGGTGGCTGCACTCCTGGCTGATGGCTGTTTCAGTGGTGGTGTCACCTCCAGTTCTTTCAGGCTATACATCCTGCATGCAGCAGTCCCCAGCATCAGAGGGGACAATACCAAACCAAGAACTATCATACATAGAGGAAATGTTCTCTGGGGGCTGATCATCACCCAGCAGCAGCTCAGATCTCCCTGAGCAGAGGGCTTCTTACAGGAGCCACAGCCTAGTGTCCAAGCCAGACTGCACCCCAAACTGACATGGAAGCTCAGTTGCACCCCTCCAAGCCTCAGCTGTTCACCATAGGCTGAGGACAAAGGTCCCCAGGCTGAGCACTGCACTACTCACAGGAGCAAGGAAAAGCAGATACAAGCTGAGAAAGCTCTGTAGGAGCCTTGGAGGGGCTCTGCCTTCTTCTGGTGTGGGGAAAGATGCAGAAGGTCTTTCCACCACCTCAACTGCACAGCTTGCAACTGCCTCCATCACACACTTGTTCTGGTTGGAAAAGACTCTTTGAGTCCAACCACTAACATAACTCCAGAGAGTCAAGAGCTTAAACCATGTCCCTCAGTACCACATTGCTCCAGCCTCCTTCAAGCAGTTGTAGAGTGAGTTGTTTCCCTTGTCTCCAGGCTGAACACCCCTCAGCTGCTCATCAGGTTTGTGCTCCAGCCCCTTCCTCAGCTCCATTGCCCTTCTCTGGCCACACTCCAGCCCCTCCACGTCCTCCTGGTGCTGAGGGGCCCAGAACTGAACACAGTGCTCAAGCTGTGGCCTCCCCAGCACACCAGGGTGAGCCCTGCCAGCCTCCCCCTCCCAGGCAGCTGCCAACCCTGCCAGGCTTGAGCCAGGGAAGAGAGACAACCAGCAAGGGAGATGGCTGGGGCTCAGCTCCAAAACCATTTATTGAAACCAAAAGGATTAGAAAGTTCACATGAAACCAAAGCTGGACACACAGGAGGGGGCTTTTTGTTTTTCAGGTTTCTTAAAGGGTTGCTGTATTTTTTCACCTTTTGAGCAGCCTTTTTGTCCCTTCCCATAGGATGCTACTTTGGGAAGGTAAGAGGGTTGTTTTTTGTTCTCATCCACTGGAGGGGCATAAAAATAAATTAGTCAGTTAACAGTATGTGCATAGATCCAGGCTGTATTTATTTTCTGTGGGAAAATAACACTATCAGTACTTAAAAGGATCATGTTAATTGCTTCCTTTATCTTACAGGAGACTTATTTTTGTACAGTAAATCCAAATTCATCTCCATAGCTTAGGCAGCTCCACAACTTGTCTGCAGGTAGGGCTGATACACCAGCCTGCTCCTGCTGTTTGAGGACAACCCCTGCTGCCTTTCTCAGGTACTTCAGACCCCATTCCCCAGGAGAAAACCTTCTTATCAGCCAACCTGGGCATGTCACATAGAGCACAGCAAATCCCAGGGGTTGGTTTTTGCTAATCTGGAGTCTAAAAAGTGGGAACACCTGGGACACAGGGAAACCTGGTGATGGGGAAGGACCAGTGCAACATGAGAACACCACTCAAGGTTCATGTTCTTCCTAAAACACGCAACAGCCATCCAGCGTGGCCACACAGTGGTGTCTGGATGGGATGGCAGGAAATTCAACACCAGAGATGAAAATCTTTCCTGTCTTTCCTTTTTTTTTTGGACACACAAGTCTTGGGTCTGCATTGGATCACCCATGTAATTGAGAAGCTTTGGTGAAGCTGCAGGATGTTGGCCACCAGAAACCCAGCTGTTCTTCAGGGCAAGAGCTGCTTAGAACAGACACCATGAGGACTGAGGACTCCTGAAGTGTGGGAGCCAAGGAACAGCTGGGCAAGACACACCAAAACACACAATGAACAGCAGAACAGCAAAGATGGAGAACTTGCTCCCCTGGCTTCTTGGCAGACTGCAGGATTTGTCACAAAAATGGCACACCTCCAACATATCAGCCTGGCTGCTGACAGAGAAAAAAACCTTTTTAGCAACAGTTAAGCCTCTGAAGGCCAGTAAAAAGGCTGCAGCAGCCAAAAAAGGCCCAACAATTTACAAGCTGACTCTCAGCATGACATGAAGGCAGGATGGGTTAGGTTTAGGGTTAAGGTTAGGGTTAGGGTTAGGGTTGGGTTAGGGTTAGGGTTAGGGTTAGGGTTGGGTTAGGGTTAGGGTTAGGGGTTAGGTTTAGGGTCAGGGTTCGGGTTAGGAGTTAGGGTTAGGGATTAGGGTTAGGGTAAAGGCTGGGTTAGGGCTGCGTTAGGGTTAGGGTTAGGGTTAGGGTTA
>NW_009952829.1:0-529 GCF_000747805.2 Chaetura pelagica | reverse complement strand
CACAAGCTCAACCCCAAGTCCTTTCTGCCCACACAAAAACCCTCATCTCATCCTCACTGGGCCTCCAGAGTCCAGGGCACCCACCCAGCAGGGCCTGTGGGCACCAGGTGATGTCCAGATTTTTTCTCCCAGTGTCCAAGGCGTTGCCATTTCAAAGCAGGGTGGGTGGCTAATGGAAGTCACCCAAGACAGCAGGAGCCACATGTGACTGGCCCACTAGCTGAGGTCTGTGTGAGAGTCAGGAGACCAGCTTTCAGCTTAGCCTTGCTGAAGGCAATGCAGGTAGCAAAGCCTGTAGGAGACCATCATTTTCATTGTAGCTTATTTCATGGTCCAGATGCAGACTGACATAAACTGCTCCCATCAAATTATTTTATTATAAGGATCATATTTTGGATTCCCACAGTTCCACACCAGTTCTGTCTGGAGGAACCACTCCAATCTAGGAAGGGGAATGTCCTTTGGGCTTGCCCTGGTTTGAGCTGCTGAGAAAACCATCTTCCTAGGTGGTGGAAATCCAGAATGGAAA
>NW_009952828.1:1579296-1580878 GCF_000747805.2 Chaetura pelagica | reverse complement strand
TCCCCTCAGAGCCCCTCAGGGACACCCAGAGGCCTTGCTGGGATCCCCTGGAGCCCCGCAGAGGCCCCTGGGACTCCTCCAAACTTCCCCCCATCATTTTAGGGGGACACTGCAACCTCCCACCATGGGGGACCCCCATCTCATCTGTGGGTGCCCCCCCTCCCATTTTAGGGGCCCACCCCCACTTGCCCCTCCCCATCTCTGGGTTCCCCCCCTCTAAAGCCCCCCCAGCTGCCTCACAGGTACCCCCATAGCAGCCTCCCAACCGCCCCACACACACCCCTGACCCCCTATTGCTCCTGCCCCCCACAGCAGCAGGGCAGCACCGGGTGACACTGCCCTGTGGGCAGGAGCTGGGACCCACAACCACGTCCTGGGCGTGCAGGTTCAGCAACGCAAATTATCAGGGCGGGGTGTTAATTAGGGCTTAATTAACTGCAGGGCGGGATTAGGCTTCGTGTGGGCAATGCATGGGGTTTTATTGAGGGAATTTGCTTCTTTGTGGGCTTTTTCAGTTCCTAAAGCAAATTATTTGGTTAAAATAGCTTTTTTAAAGGGGGTTGAGGCCAGATTTGGCAAAATTTGTTGGCATTTTGGAGTTTTGGCTTTTAAACAAATACACGTCATTTAAATAACATTTAAAGTTCCAAGGTCCCATTTTGGGAATTTTTTTGAGAGTAATCCCCCTGGGACCTCACAGGGACCCCTGGGACCCTGGGACTCCCTAGGACGCCTCAGGGACACCCAGAGCCTCCCCCCAGGATTCCCTGGCATCCCTCAGAGACCCCAAAACCGCTTCCTGAGAACTTCAGAGACCCCCTCGGGATCCCCTGAACCCTGGGTACAGCTCTGAGAGCCCTGGGGCCCCCTGAGCTGCCCCCTAGCATTTTAGGGTGACACCACAACCCCCCACCATGGGGGACCCCCCCATTTTAGGGAGCCACCCCCACTTGCCACTCCCCATCTCTGGGTACCCCCTGTTATAAATTGCGTTCCAAAAGAATTGACAGGAACTAGCCAATTAGTGAAATTGGTTTATTGATCAAGCAGCCATAAGCAAAACAGCGCTGGGTAGCGTGGGAGCCCCTTGCTCTACCAACAGCACGCGAAATTACCCCTTCACGAGTCCCATTTTATATCTTCTCAAGTTTCAGCATACATGACACTCCTGAGGTACTCTGCATCTGCTTGTTAGTGCTGCTTTGAAATTCTTCCTCTTTTTCTTTGTTCCCAGAGGATGACCTTCACTACTTGATGCATTACACTATGCCTTTATGCATTATAAGGACCAGGTAGTTACATTTCTGCAGGCTTCTCATCTTTGAATGCCCAAACAAGATACATTTCCTTGGGTTCCCAAGGCCAAAGCAATTCAGGGGCTTTCCAACTGCCTTACACAAGCAAGATTTGATTAACAAACAAAACCCCGAGCTTTACTTATTACACCCCCCACCTCTGGGTGGCCCCCCTCCTGCCCCTCACACCTGCCCCACAGTTCACCCCCACAGCAGCTCCACAACTGCCCCACACCCCCCCTCACCCCCAGATCCCTCCTGTGCCCCCAGACCCAGCGCAGCGCTGG
>NW_009952828.1:1577772-1579243 GCF_000747805.2 Chaetura pelagica | reverse complement strand
AGGAGCTGGGCCCCCACAGCCACATCCTGGCCCTGCAGGTGGGGCGAGTTGTGGGGCAGCCCCTCAGTACCCCCTCCCCACACAGCTCCAGCAAAACCTGTGCCCAGCAGCTGCTGGATGGGGCCTTGGGACCCCCCTGCTCCCCCTCACCCAGCCTTGAGCCCCACAACTAGCGCCAGGAGCTTTGCAGCTGGGCCAGAGTCACTTTGAACTGGGCTTTGCACCCCTTATTTTTCAATGAATAGTAGAGAATGAAAATAATTACAGATCAAGTGAAAGCTTAGGTTAATGTAGAGGGTGTTTTATGTGCCAGGGAGGGGATCTGGGGCTGTTATCTGGGAAAGCTGGAGGTATACTGGGAGGGCAGTGGGGGGGTGTACCGGAAGGTGGGGGGAGGGAACTGGGAGCACCAAGGTCACAGGGGTGACTGGTGGGCTCTGGGAGGATACTGGGAGGCTCTGGGAGGACTGGGGGGATACTGGGAGGGCACTGGGGAATATTTAGCAGGGATGGGGGGACAGGAGAACTGGGAGCACTGGGGTACTGGGATAGACTGGAGGGATGCTGGGACAGGTTGGGAGTGGATGGGGAGATCAGGGGGACTGGGGGAACTGGGAACACTGGAGTGACTTGGGGATACTGGGAGGGGGGAACTGGGAGATAATGGGTGAACCGGGAAGGACTGAGAGAGACTGGGAATCACAGGGGGCTACTCGGAGTCACTGGGCCCACCCTCACATGACCACCATAGACCCTCCCCCTCCAGTGGCCACACCCACATGGTACTTGACACTATTGGAGGAGGCCAGAGGGGGCGGGGCTTGTGCTGAGCCACTGGGAGAGGAACGAGTCTGATTGGCTGATTGCTGCCTTAGCCCCGTCTACAGACTCACTGGGTGTCATTGGGTGCCAGTGGGTGTTATTGGGCACCACCAGGCACTATTGGGTGTCATTGGGTGTCACTGGATGACACTGGGTTTCACTAGGTGCCACCAGACCAGCCGTGGGGCTCAGCCACCGCCTGCCAGGCCACCGTGGGGCAGCAGCACCACATGCAGGGATGTGTGGGGCTCCTCCTGCCCCACGGATCTATGGGGCACCATCCAGCTCCGGCCCTGCTCCAACATCCAGGGCTGTTCCTGTGAGTCAGCCTCCCGTAGAGCGACCTATAGCTGCCCTGTAGCTGCCCATAGCACCCTATAGAGTCCTATGGAAATCTAGAGATGCCCTATGGAGCCCTATAGCTGCCCTATAGTCACCCCATAGAACCCAATATCCACCCTGTAGCTTCTCCCATATGCTCCCTCTATAGGGGTCCGGTGGGCTGAGGCGTCCCTGTGCCCTCCCAGTACAGGGGAACTGGTCAGATTGGAGCCCCTGCAGCCTCTGCACCCCCTGTGTGGGGCCAGCCCCACATGCAGCTGCCAGCGCTGCTGCAGCCCCGCCCGCCCCCGCCTGTGCGTGGGGGCCC
>NW_009952828.1:1562035-1577686 GCF_000747805.2 Chaetura pelagica | reverse complement strand
TGGATTTGGCTCTATCATTCCTATTGTTTGTCTCGCATTCTTCCCTCACTGAAATACAGCTCCACGAGCCGGCCAGGCACATCGACAAGCGGCGCCCGAACAGGGACGTGACCTGAAGACTGAAGATTTTGCAGGGACTCGGGTGGGAGATGAGGGAGGGTGTCCCAAGGGGAGGTGGAAGTGGCTCTGGATGCAGGACCTTGGCTGTGCTCCCCAGAGCAGGTAGTTGGGCAGAGGGGGGTGCACGTCAGGCCCTGCAGGGCAGCGTTGATGGAGCAGGTTCTGCCCCCGTTCTGGAGTCCTGCTCCAAGCCCTGGGCTTTGCTGCCAGCCTGTGCTCCCTTGTGGAGCTGTTCCCTTGGCAATGGCTGCAGGGAAGTGACCTTGGGAAAGAGATGAGACCCTTTGGTTGCCCAGGAGCATCTTGGACAAGCCAAGTTCTCTCCAGGAGCAGCCAGGGCACCAGCTCGACCCTCCAATCCAGACAGGCCGGGGGAAGCTGACACTGCCCTGACCCGGGCTGGTCCTGCAGAGCATCTCAGACGTCCAGGGCTTTTGATCCTGAAAACAAAGATTTGTGAGTAAATGTACTACATTTTGAGATTGATTTGGACACTAGAACTATAGCCACAAAGTGAAAAGTAATTTCAAAATGCAGGATGACAATGTTATGTTAAAATAAAAGCAGCTTTAAAAGGGACATGTCAGTATTTTTAGAAATGTCTTATAAAATAACAGACTGATGGTATCACCACAGTTCTGCATAGTCTCCCATCCTGATGGATGGACAGGGTTTGCCCAGGTGAGGTGTCTCAGCTGTCACTCCATAGCAGCCCTCATATCTTCAGTGAGCCCCTTGAAGCTCCAGCCATTCATTTTGATGCAAAAATGTCACCCATTATGTTCTGAAATGCTGCTACTTAAAGGAGAGGGATGTTCTTGGTGACTGGGCCTGACAGGAGTATTTGTCATGTCTTCATGGGCTCCTGTGGGTTTGTTTTGGGTCCATCCTGATAGAAAACCTGGTGTAGGAGACTTCTTTATACAACAATGTGCCCTTGCAGCCACGAGGGCCAGGGCTGTCCTGGAGGGCACTGGGAAGAGTAAGTCCAGCAGGTCAGGGAGGTTCTCCTGCCCCTCTGCTCTGCCCTGCTGAGGCCTCACCTGGAGAACTGGGTCCAGTTCTGGGTTCCCCAGTTCAGGAAGGTCAAAGAGCTGCTGGAGAGAGTCCAGCCCAGGGCACTGAGATGCTGAGGCGCTGGAGCATCTGTCTGAGGAAAGGCTGGGAGAGCTGGGGCTGTTCAGCTGGAGAGGAGGAGGCTGAGGGGGGATCTGATCAGTGCTGGTCAATATCTACAGGGGTGGCAGGAGGATGGGCCAGACTCTGCTCAGGGGTGTCCAGTGACAGGACAAGGGGCAATGGGACAAACTGGAACACAGGAGGTTGAACCTGAATATGAGAAAACACTTCTTGATTGTGAAGGTACCAGAGCCCTGGGCCAGGCTGCCCAGGGAGGCTGTGGAGTCTCCATCCCTGGAGACATTCCCAACCCACCTGGATCCTGTGGGATCTGCTCTAGGGGATCCTGCTCTGGCAGGGGTTTGGACTGGATGATCTCCAGAGGTCCCTTCCAACCCCACCACTCTGTGTGTGATTCTGTGTGTGATCCTACCCACAACTGCCCCTCTCACACTGTGCTCTCAGTTACCACATTTATAGTACATCTGGGTTTTGAGGTTCTTTTTAATGTGAAACAACTTTTATGCATTAAACAGTGTTGACATGCAAGTCTTGTCACTTTATGAGGTGGAAAACAGTCACTGTAACCAACAAGTGAATAATAATAGAGATGAAAAATTAGCCATGAAGAGCAGGGCCTATACATTACTGTGCTAATTATAAACAGTGGCACATTCATACATCAGAATTCATTTCTAATAGAAAATGGGCAATGCTCTGCTGCATTTATCACTGCAGTGAGGGACGTGCAAGAGGAGAAAGCATCCCCTGTTGCTTCTTTAAAACAGGTGAGTAAATAAATGTGTAAGTAGGAGTCATCTGCCATGATGCAACCATCACCTTTCACTTCAGGCTGTGTCACAGAATCCCAGAATCCCAGGTGTTGGAAGGGACCTGGAAAGCTCCCCCAGCCCAACCCCCTGCCAGAGCAGGGGCACCCAGAGCACATCACACAGGAACGTGGCCAGGGGGGTTGGAATGTCTCCAGAGAAGGAGACTCCACAGCCTCTCTGGGCAGCCTGGCCCAGGGCTCTGGCACTCTCACAGCAAACAAGTTCTTCCTGAGATTCCCATGGAACCTCCTGGGCTCCAGTTTGCACCCACTGCCCCTTGTCCTGTCACTGGACATCACTGCACAAAGCCTGGCTCTGGCCTCCTGACACTGCCCTGAACAGATTTGTGCCCATGGATGAGGTGGCCCCTCAGTCTCCTCTTCTCCAAGCCCAACAGACCCAGCTCCCTCAGCCTTTCCTCAGCAGGGAGATGTTCCCCTCCCTCCAGCATCTCTGGGGCTCTGCCCTGGGCTCTCTCAAGCAGCTCCCTGTCCTTCTGGAACTGAGGGGCCAGAAATGGACACAACATTCCAGATGTGGCCTCACCAGGGCAGAACAGAGGGGCAGGAGAACCTCCCTGACCTACTAACCACCCCCTTTCTAACCCACCCCAGGTGCCATTGGCCTTCTTGGCCACAAGGACACATTGCTGGCTCATCCTCCTGCCCACCAGGACCCCCAGGGCCCTTTCTCCTGCCCTGCTCTCCAGCAGCTCAGCCCCCAACTCCAGTGTCTGGAGCTGGAAACCCCTGCAGAGGGGAAACTGGGCAAACCCCCCCATGTTAAGTCATCCTTTATCTATACTCTGTGGTTTTAAAAAACACAGAAGTGTGTGCAGCAGGAAATCCTTGCACTGAGCAGGTTGGCAGGGGCAATGACTCTGAGTTTCTACTTTTTCCATTTTCTGGCCAGGTTAAAAAAGTAATTATTTGTAAATCTGAACTAGCTTTGACAAATGTTTTCAAGTAAAAGGGAGAGAGAGAAACAACAAGAGAAAATAATACACAAAAATTCTAAATGTCAGTTTCTACTCTAGCAAAATTAATTCTTTGCCTTGGTTTGCTAAAATGATGTTTTACTTTGATATTGACCTAAATTTAACTTTCCCAAAAGTTTAAAGGGATACAGAAACCTCCAGCCTGAACTGATTCATTGCAGTTTAAACTCAACGTACTCTCTGATCCCCTGGATTGTTCTCAATGCTTTTCTCATTCCATCTAGAAGGTAACCAACAAAACTGAAAGTCTGGATGTGTTTAAGGTGAGTGAGGACTTCCTTGGGGCTGACCAAAGAACCAAACTCTCAGTTATTCTCCTCATTTTGCCAGGTGAGGCTGGGATTCATAGAATCATGGAATGGTTTGGGTTGGAAGGGACCTTAAAGATCATCCAGTCCCAACCCCCTGCATGGGCAGGGACACCTCCCACCAGCCCAGGCTGCTCCAAGCCCCATCCAACCTGCCCTTCAACACTGCCAGGGATGGGGCAGCCACAGCTTCCCTGGGCAACCTGGGCCAGGCTCTCACCACCCTCACACACAAGAATTTCCTCCTCATCTCCAACCTCCATCTCCCCTCTCCCACTTTTAATCCATCCCCCCTTGTCCTCTCCCTCCCTGCCCTTGTCCCAAGTCCCTCCCCAGCTTTCCTGGAGCCCCTTCAGGCACTGGAAGCTGCTCTAAGGTTTCCCTGGAGCCTTCTCTTCTCCAGGCTGATCACCCCAGCTCTCCCAGCCTGGCTCCAGAGCAGAGCTGCTCCAGCCCAAGGATCATCTCTGTGGCCCTGACCCAGCTGCAGAACCTTCCCCTTGGCCTTGCTGAACTTCATGGGCACAGCACTGAATTGCACCCTTTTCAAAGCCAGCCACGCAGCTTCAACTACTTAAGCTGCACCAGCAGTGGACAGAAAGAAGAAGGCATTTGCAGAGAGTGACTGGTCCATCTTCAGACCATGTGGAATGAGGGATCACCTGTGTAAGTCCTTGTCTCCACCCATGGACCATCAGGAAGGCTGCAATTTCCAGCCAAGCACAGGCTGCCTGCTCTTAGTGGGCTGTGCCCCAGAGCCAGCAGCTTGCAGGTTCTGCCCCTCTTCCTGGCTGACACCTGAAGTAATAATTTAGTCATTAATTCCTTTCAGAGGTTTCTTCTGAAGGCAGCAACAGGAGATAGCTAAAGGCCAACATTTGTCTTCCAGGGGAACATTGTGTCTGTGTAGAATTACCAAGCTGAGCTGTGCTAAGGGGTGAAGGGCTGAGGGCAGCTCCCAGATCTCTCAACTGAATACCCTGGATCAGAAGAATGCTACAGTCATAAAAAGATCATAAAAATGCTCTTAACCCTGGATTTGACATCATTAGTGATTTTCTAGAGAGTGATGAAAGCAAAACAAAAGGAGAAAGCATCTCAGTGAACTGGCACAGGTTTCCCTTCAGCTCTAGGTAATCAAAACAGACAAAACCCTTAAAGGTAATTACTGAAGCCAGCTGGAAATATTGACTTGAAAAAGTATTCTGAGGAAAACTCAAGGTTCTTTCTGTTTTTCCTTTGAAACAAAGAATAATAATTGAAAAAATCCCTCTAGTTTCTGTCAGACTTTGCCAGCATCAGCTCTGCTGCAGCTCTCCAGAGCAGCCCAAGAAGCAAAACCAAAATCCAGGTATTTTATTTGGAGCAACAGTGGCATCTGTCTAAAAGTTGTGGAAAACCTGATTCCCAGCCCAGATAAGGCTGAAGTGGTGAAGATCCACTCAGAGGGGAGGGGGAACTGACTGCTCAGGGGACCCTGATGGCCCCCAGATGAAAGCAGCTCTTTGGATGTGTGTGACAAAGACTGATGTCTCAGCCCTGGCAGGAGGGTGTCCCACCAAAGGATGAGGATGCATTTGCTGTCAGACCAATGCTCTTTCATCACTGCATGTGATTTAAATTCATCTCACGTATCCTGAGGCAAAACTGTTCCCAGCATAGGAATGGAGCTTTAAATCAGGGACTACCCTCAGCAACTGACACCCTTCCCTCAAACAGAGATTCAGGACATACCTGCAAGCAGTGGTGAAAATAGGAGAGGGAAGTGCAGGTGACAACTGCTGGCAGAGGTCACAGGCTACATGAACCACTTCTGTCTGACAGTAAAACTCAAGGTATCAACATGATTTTCAGCTCAGGGTTTCTTCCTCTTCTGGCATTAAAGAAAGCAATTCCATTGCACAGAGCTGCCAAATAATATCTGGAGATGTCTCTTTTATAATAACTGGAAAACTGGGACAGCCTGGAGTCAGAAGGGGAAACATCTCATTGTCATTTCATGTAATCCTTGCATTCCCCAAACCTGCCCCCATTATGTAGCTACCATTGCAAGGACTGCATGAAAAAAACTCTGCCTTTGTCCTTGCTCCTGAAAACAGGAACATGATGGCAAACATCAAGGGAGATTTGTTAAAACCATAAAGTTGCATCTAACCTTGCAGTCTGGCCTGCTCAGAGGCAAAGGTTGGACCAGTGATCTCCAATGGTTCCTTTCAACCTCAATAATTCAATTATTCAACCCAAAAAAATACGTTGCAGCGTTTTACTCAGATGCAGTTGGAGTCAAATTGGGTCCATCTGTGGACCCAGGGCCTTCACCATTAAAGCAGCTGATCACCTCATATTCAGCAGCCCTTCTCTTTTATCCTATATATTTTTTTTTAAATTCTGCTTTGATGCTGATGCTAAAGGGACATCAAAGAGGAGTGAGGAACTCCCAGCTCCTTAGAGCTACAGGATTTCTGCTGCTTGCAGGCCCAGGCTGTCCTGTGGGTAGAGCATGGACAGGAGATGTGTTTCCTCAGGAAGATGTTGAGGCAAAGAACTGAGTTGTGATGCCTCCCTGAGTTTGAGACAAGCTAGAACCTCCAGCACTTCCTAGATGTAACATTTTTTAGAAGAGCACAGAGAAATAGAACGTGTCTTTGTGAGGAACTTTTGGTATTCCAAAAAAATCTAATGTGTAAAGATGAAAAAAATGAGGGTTTAATGCTCCTTGTATGAGGGAAATCAGCCCTGACCCAGCCCAGAAGTCCTCAAATGGAAGGCCCAGGTGTTACTGAACTGAGAGATGGGCTGGACATGTTCCTGTGGGATCTGCTCCAGGGGATCCTGCTCTAGGATTGGATGGGGGATGATTGGATTGGATGGATCTAGGGGTTGGATGGATGATCTTCAGAGGTCCCTTCCAAGCCTGATGAGTCTATGACTCCTCCCAGGCAGCAAGGTCCAGAAAGCCTGAGCAGCTCATGGCTGGGGAGCTGTGAGATGGTTGTGGAAGCTCCTGGAGCAGCTGAGCTGTACTTTTCACAGAATCACAGAATCCTAGGGGTTGGAAGGGACCTTGAAAGATCATCTAGTCCATTGGAACCTTTTGGCAGGCATTGCAGGCTTTTCCTGAGGTATCATTTTGGCCTAAGTCTGGTGCCAAATTCCAGACTGAGTCTGCAACCTGCAGCATCAGTACCAAAACTCTTATTTTTAGCTGTTTGTCCAAATCTCTCCCTGGTCAGACTGCAGTGAAGGCACTGGGGGGTTGGTCCTCTGTGAGTTCCAGTGATTGTGGCAAATTGAGGTGTCTGACCTCACTGCTGCAAGGGACTCTGAACAGAATCTCCCCTTGAAGTGCTCTTCCAGCAGGGCCCTTGATCTGGTAAATACCCAGGTGAGAACCATCTCATCCATTTCCTACCCTGCATGTCTGATCATCTGCCCTGTACAAAGTCTCTGATCCTGGACCCTGGTTTCTTGTCATCACTGCTTGTGCTTACAAGACAGCAGTTCTCTCTTTTCCACATGGATCTATTACAGCCCCATAAAAGCTTTGGCTTGCTAATATCTTCAGGTGCTGAAAGGGGCCCTGGAGAAACACCAACGACTTGCAAATGTTCTGTATTCTGCAAGAACAAGACAGTCCTTCTCTCTCCCCAGGCTGCAGGAGTGCAGCTCTGCTAACATCACCTCAGAGCAGGAGGCTCTTATGGAATGAAAAGCCTGAACTTCCACAAAGGGAAAAAAAACCCAACACAAACAACAACAAAACCTCTCATCATGACATGCCTGGGCATATCTGGGAACAAGAAAATACTCTGCATGAATATCCTGACAAGTATCAGAAGGGCAGGATTAATGCTGCCTTCACCCTCCCTGCCTTCTCATCACCCAGGTAATTAACACCCACCACCCCATGATGGATGGGAAATGCAGTGCAAATTGTGAATACTAAGCAGGGAGGGTGGGTAGGTGCCCCCTCCTCCCCCAGACTGACCTACTTAAAAGTATTCTCTGATGACGTGGGTAAGTAGGAGCTTCTTGAGTCAGGATAATGAGGTCTGTATCAACAAGCCCCATCGATCTGCACTGCCTGGGTAACCACCAAACCCTGGTAAAAGCTTCAAATCCCCTCTCCCAGTGTGCAGTGGAATCAAGATAGAGCTCAAAAGGGATTGTCTGCAGAGAGCACCTGCTTTGTTTGTTTAAAGGCCTGATCATGAATCTGCAAGAGTATTTCAAATGAAAGGAAACAGATATTCAAACCCTCTCTGGGCATTAGGGATGGAGTAAGAGGTGTGGGACGGGGTGTCAAGCAGAGGGACAAATCCTTGGCTTTAGTGCAGGAGAGGGAATATCAGGAAGAAGAGCAGGTAGGATGGTCTCAGCAGGTATCAGTGGCCCAGATGGCAGGCCAGAGCTGCTGTGCAGCTTTTGGATCCAGGCAGAGGGTTTCAGAGTGGCAGCACTGGCAGGTGACTCAGGGCAGCTTTCACTTGCTTTTTAGTTTCCTGGCTGCTTTTCTGTTATGTTTTGGTTTTCCTGCAAAGATTTCAGGCCAATGCTAAGATCTAAACAGATTTTTCAAGTGAAGAAACCTGGAGGTGAGTTGATGCTTAATTTTCTTTTGGAAAGCACAACAAAACCCAACACTACAGCAAGAGAGGTGAGAAAGATGCCCTAACACATGAGCAGTGTGAAGGACCAACCACTACACCAAACAGGGGAAGATCCTCTGTCTTTGCCAGCTTCACATGAAAATGTGGCAATGATGTAGAAGGTGCTAGTCAGGCATCTGTCAGGTGTCCATTGTTTGGCCCAAAATAGAGCAACACAAGAGATCAGACTTATCTCACAGCCTGTGTTACCACCACTACCTGATTTCAGTCTGTCTTGGAACTTAGAGGGTTTGTCAGCAAGAATTTCTGAGCAATTTTGAAGCCACTAGAGCATATGAAAAGGGAATCAACTCCCAGTTCTCCCAGCTCAGTTCCTCCATATGGGTTGTTCATGTGGGGCCCAGACCTTTTCTACAGGCTGTGTCCTGGTGCCATCACAACTAACAAAAATGACAAAGCACCAAGGCTAAATCAAGCTGTTATTGCTCCTCCAAGAACATATTTTTACCCTCGGATTGGAAGTTCTGTGGAGCTGCAGCAAACCCTATGAAACATCTACCAGCTGTGAATGTATCAGGGTTGCAGCTTCCTTGGTGGAATAAGTCTCTGCACAAATTACAAAATGCTCCATCTGTGCTAATTGGAGAGAAATGTCAGCCCCACAGTTGGGGGAAGCCTGGCAGAGATTTGTGTTGAACAATTTCACAAGGAGATGAGATTAGCAATTATCCTGTTGGGGTTTTTAATTCTGATTTCACCTTTTTTCTTCCTGCTGGAGGATGCAATATTCATGTACTATTAAATGGAATCCTCCATGAACAGCACCAGAGATAAATATTGAATTCATGCAGGTTAATGGTAGATTCATGGGATAATGCTGGAGGATACTGTGCATGAGTTATGGCAGCAGCTGAATCACTGACCCCTGCTGTGCTCTGACTGCAGGTGCAATAAAAATAGCCAAAAAAACCCCAAAAGGTAAGCTATCTGAGATTTAAATATTTACTGGGAGTAGGTAATAGGTGATGGATGTGGAGAGATGCTCAGGTGAAGTTAGGACAAACTACAAGAAGTCAGTTTTTTAGGCTCTCCCTTCCTGCTGGTAAGGAACAGGATCCACCAGTTGCTGCTGCTAAATAAATGCTCATTTTCCACCCCAGAATCTCTCTGTCCCCTTCAGCCCTGTGCACAGCCAAGGAACTCAGGTTGTAACTCCTCACAAAGGCACCTCATTAAGGCTGCCTGAACCTCTGCAAAGCAGCAGCCAATTAATAATAACAATAACAATAACAATAACAATAATAATAATAATAAATAATAATGACAAACCTTTTTTAGCAAAAAAAAACCACCCCAAAACCCAAAGAGCAACCCACAAATTCCCATTAGAAATGGCCAAAGCAGAGACCTGCCAAAGCCTGGCACAGCCCTGCAAAGCTCTTCTGGACTTCTGTGCTAACCAGGGCTGGAGCAGAAGCTGCTCTGTGGGCCCCCAGCAACACCAAGATGCCAGACTGATGGAATTCCCTGCTTGGATCAGCCAGACTCCCTCAGATGATCTGCTTCCCAGGGCTGAGCAGCTGGACAGACACAGCCCAGCTCTGCTGAGCTGCTTTGCTTACTGGACAAGGGACCGTCCCTTCCACCTGTGACAAACCCAAGGGCAGCAGAGTCCTCCACCAGGTGAGTGAGAAGGACAAGAAGTATTCCAGGACATCCTTTTAAACTGTCCTCATGGCTCTGTTCTTTATTTTCTTTTTTGACAAGCCTGTCTAGTCAGTTCCTATATTTTTATGCCTGGCTTCATGAATATTTCAAGTGGGAAACTCATCCTGAGTTTGTTTATTTTTTGACTTTTCTTCCAGGAAACATTATGTGTGCAAACTCCCCCTAATTTATGTAAATATGGAGGCAGAAGATTTTCACTTCATTGTTACAAATTAAAAGTTCCCTGACATTTGCAATTAGCTGGAGAGAAAAGAAAGGCAACTATAAATACATCACCAAGCCAGTGAGGCTGTTCCAGCCTGAACAGCAACACACCCACTGGGGAGGCTCTGAGGAGGCTTCTTGCAGCAGAGCTTGGTCATAGAATCATAGGGCTGCAGGGGACCTTAAAGATCATCCAGTCCCACCCCCCTGCATGGGCAGGGACACCTCCCACCAGCCCAGGCTGCTCCAAGCCCCATCCAACCTGCCCTTCAACACTGCCAGGGATGGGGCAGCCACAGCTTCCCTGGGCAACCTGGGCCAGGCTCTCACCACCCTCACAGCCCAGAATTTCCTCCTAAAGTCTCATCTAAATCCTGCCCTCCTTCAGTTTTAATCCCTTCCCCCTTGTCCTCTCCCACCCTGCCCTTGTCCCAAGTCCCTCCCCAGCTTTCCTGGAGCCCCTTCAGGCACTGGAAGGTGCTCTAAGGTCTCCCTGGAGCTTTCTCTTCTCCAGGCTGAACTCCCCAACTCTCCCAGCCTGGCTCCAGAGCAGAGCTGCTCCATCCCAAGGATCATCTGATCAGGGTTCATGCTGTTGCTTGTGAAGGAAGCAAGCAGAAAGGCTTGATATTTTGTGCTTCAGCACTTCCAAACCCTGTCTCAAGGATGGGCTGTTGGCTCCTTGGAGCATGTTTTTTTCTAACTGGAATCTGGTTTTGTCTAATTCTCACTGTTTCACTGTTACCTTCTATTCTGCACATCCCTGACATTCTCTTTAATGTGGTGTTTTTTTTCACAAACATGATTTTTTTTCCTCCCCAGATTTTAATTATTTCCTTGAATAACTGACACCACCAGTGCCCCTTCACAGGCAGCCCCTCCGTGCCAACATGCAGAGGTGATGCCCAGGGTTCATGGTCACTCTGCCTCCCAGCTCTGCAGTGAAGGGCACCCTGGCTCCTGGTGGGTGTCTGAAGTTGCAGCAACATCATTTCTCATTTTACAAATCCATCAGGCTGCAGACACAGTTGGGTACAATGTGTTCAGACATCCAGTGCAAGGAAAACTAATAATAATACTAAAGCTTTTTATTGGCTTCACACACCAGAGCTTGTACTTCTCCTCCCCAGGGCCAGATAAAGGTGTTGTGTTGCTGTTTAAAAAAAAAAAAGCCAGTTTTGGCACCATAGCTGGCAGAAATACTGAGAGCTTCATTTCTTCCCCTTCCCCCTCTCTTCCTCCTCTTGTAATCTTTGATAAAGGAAAAAAAAAAAGTGTTCTCCAAAACAAGGTATGCTAATTAACAATTAATTCTTTTATCTTATAGTGCCGAGACTGTAAGACCTGCAGAAGATGTAGAATAAAATTAGTGGTAATTAGCTTTTTAGAGCATTAAATAAACAGCGACATGAACGATGGAGAATTAATGTCATGCATTTATTTTTAACAATATTTATATAGGCAGTTTTTGAACAAGGCCCTGTGGCATTAGCTTTTACTAATACAGGCAAACCAGCTATGAGGAATAATTACATTTAGTCTGCATTAAGACAACACTATGCAAATCAAAGGAATAATGAAGAGAAGCCTTTTGGAGACTCTATACTTGAGTATGATATTTGAGCTTTGCATTCCTCTGAAGAATTTGGAAATTACCACCCTTTATCATTTCATTCCACATGCACAGAGCCCAGTATAAAGATCCCTGGTAGGAGCCAGAGCTGCCAGCCAAGGTGAAGGGTTCCAAAGTGCCTGGTGGTTTGGCTCATGCTGTTTGCTTCAGCAGGGACCCCCTTGCAGGAACCAGGGAGCAGAGCAGGGTGCTGGGCTGCATCTCCCACTGCTCCCTGCAGCACCCAGCCACAGCCTGGCTAAGTAGGGCTTGGCTCAACCTTTGTCCCTCCAGTGTCTCTTGAAACACCTGAATGAGGGGCTCAGATTCCCAGGAGGGTTCATAGGAACATAGAATCCTAGACTGGTTTGGGCTGGAAGGGACCTTAAAGCTCATCCAGTCCCACCCTCTGCATGGGCAGGGACACCTCCCACCAGCCCAGGCTGCTCCAAGCCCCATCCAACCTGCCCTTCAACACTGCCAGGGATGGGGCAGCCACAGCTTCCCTGGGCAACCTGGGCCAGGCTTTCACCACCCTCACACCCAACAATTTCCTCCTCATGTCCAACTTCAATCTCCCCTCTTCCACTTTTAATCCATCCCCCCTTGTCCTCTCCCTCCCTGCCCTTGTCCCAGGTCCCTCCCCAGCTTTCCTGGAGCCCCTTCAGGCACTGGAAGCTGCTCTAAGGTCTCCCTGGAGCCTTCTCTTCTCCAGGCTGAACACCCCAGCTCTCCCAGCCTGGCTCCAGAGCAGAGCTGCTCCAGCCCTTGGATCATCTGATCAGAGTTCATGGTGTCCCCTGTAAAGAAAGCAAGCAGAAAGACTTGAGATTGTGTATTTCAGCACTTGCAGACCCATTTTATTTTACTGTGTGTTTATCCTTTGCTAGTGCTGTTGTGCTCTTTGTGGGTACCTCTGGGAACTGGTCTTCCCTGTGTGAACACACTCAGTGTTTACCAACTGCCACCCAAACCCCTTCACTAGGGAGCCCTCCCTGTGCACTTGCTTCACTTCCCATGGGTGTTCACACAGATGAAATCTCCTGCATCCAGACACTTGTAACACTGGAGCAGAAAGGGACAGAGACAAAACAACTTGGCTCCTCATCAGCTGCAACACCCACGGATCATCCATCTGCCCTTATCGCTCCAGCAAACGTAAGAGAAGAAAATGGGCAGATCTGTAAAACCTTGTTTGTGTTGCACAGTTTTACTGCTAATAGGGTGTGCTAATTAAGAAAGCACCCTCAGCAGATGAATCCTTGAGAGCGTTTTTAATTAACACTCTCTCCCAAGTCAGAATCAGAGGGGAAGGAGTGGGAAGGGTCCTCCCCCATCTCCCCCAGCCCAGCACCACCAGCAGGAGCCCAGAGCCCACAACCTGCCTTCAGAAGTGCCTATCTTAATTAAAAGAGAAGCAGCATTAGTGACAGTCTTCAATCAGGCATTTAATGAGTGGCTGACAGGGTGCTTAATGCTATCAGTCTGTCATCGTTTGAATGGGATGACAGCAGGGTGGGTATTAAGGTTGAAACCTCTGCTGAAGAGCTCTGAGTGAAGCCTCCTGACAGGTTTGGGGGGCTCCATCACTGCTCTCTGCTCTGCAGCAGGTGTAGTTGGAATACTGTGTCCAGTTCTGGGCACCCCAGTTCAAGAGGGACAGGAGTTTACTGGAGAGAGTCCAAGGGAGGCTACGAGGATGATGAAGGGCCTGGAACACCTGCCTGAGGAGGAAGGGCTGAGAGAGCTGGGGCTGTTCAGTCTGGAGAGGAGAAGACTGAGGGGAGATCTAATTCATGTCTATAAGTACCTGAGGGCATCAAGAAGGCAGGACAAGCTCTTGTCACTTGTGCCCTGGGACAGGATGAGGGGCAATGGATTCAAACTGGAGCCCAGGAAGTTCCAGCTCCACATGAGGAAGAGCTTCTTTGGTGTGAGGGTGACAGCGCCCTGGGCCAGGCTGCCCAGAGAGGCTGTGGAGTCTCCTTCTCTGGAGACTTTCCAGACCTGCCTTGATGCCTTTCTGAGGGACCTGCCCTGGTTTGGATCCTGCTCTGGCAGGGGTGTTGGACTCAATGATCTTCAGAGGCTCCTTCCAACCCCTGACATTCTATGACTCTGTACATCCCAAGATCTGGGTCAGGCCAGACCCTCAGTCTGCTGGTGACCCACACCAGGACAGGGACACCCTGAGGGACTGAAGCTCATGGGTGACCAAGGTTTGAGTGGAGGAAAATCAGTAATAAGCAAAGAGCAGCATCGACCCCTCACTACATACAGACTTGAAATGGGTGCAGGGGAGAGGGAGGAAGTGTTGGCTCTACCTGAGCCCCCAGGAGATGGGAGGAAACATTCTCTTAAGTGCTTGTTAATTGTCTTCTCTCTCTCTTTCTTTTTTTTCCCCCTCACTACTCAGAGCAAGGCATCAGACATTGGTGTTAATTGGTGAGAAATTAAATTAATCACAAATTCTCAGAGCTGAGGCTGCTCTGCCTGCAGCAGCACTGCCAGGGAGCCTGTGCTGAGCTCTGCCCTCCACCCACACAGTGCTCAGGCTCCCCTGGGCTGTCAGTTGGTGTGCAGGGCTGGGAACTGTTGGTTACCACTCCATTAGAGTCATAGAATCATGAAGGTTGGAAGGGGCCTTAAAGCTCATCAAGCTCCAACCCCCCTGCCATGAGCAGGTTCCCCTCCCACTAGACCAGGCTGCACAAAACCTCATCCAATCTGGCCTTAAAAACCTCCAGGGATGGGGCATCAACAGCCTCCCTGGGCAACCCATCCCAGTTCCTCACCACCCACAGAGTGGAGAATTTCTTCCTAAATCTCCCCTCTCTCAGTTTAAAACCATCACCCCTTGTCCTATCACTGCCTTCTCTGATGAAAAGCCCCTCCCCAGCTTTCCTGGAGCCCCTTCAGGCACTGGAAGGTGCTCTAAGGTCTCCCTGGAGCCTTCTCTTCTCCAGGCTGAACACCCCAACTCTCCCAGCCTGGCTCCAGAGCAGAGCTGCTCCAGCCATTTGACCTTCTTTGTGGCCTCCTCTGGGCCCTCTCCAACACCTCCATGAGTTTCCTGTGCTGAGGGCTCCAGAGCTGGACACAACTCTCCACGTGGGATCTCTCCAGAGCAGAGCAGAGGGGCAGAATCATCTCTCTTCACCTTCTGGTTCTGTGTCCTTTGATGCCTACACTCCTTCTTGCAAGCAGGGAAACCAAGAGCTTAAACTAAACTTTCTTGGGGATGGGAAAACAGCAAAACAAGAATTCAAGATGACTGTTTATATGCTAACCATCCTCATTGAGATATTTCTCCTCACTGAGGCATTTCTCCACTTTCCTTTTCTTGGAAGGGGATTTTTATTCCCTGATAGATCTTCCTTGGAAGATAATGATACTCCCCTTGCAGGGTGATTGCAAGGTAGACAATGAGAGTTCAAACCCTGGCCTTGCTCTGCCAATATCTTGACACCACTAATGGGGCTGCCATGAGGGCATGAGAGTTATTTTCCCTCCATGGTCCTTTCAGAGCCAGCCTTCCTGCCCAGACAGCCCCAGAGCCCTAGTTAGACTCTAGTGGTTGTGATGAAGATGGTGTGGCTGCTTGTCCTTGATCTTCAGCCCCACCTGGATCATTTGGTGGTAATTACAGTCCTGTCACCTCTGGCTCTTGGGACATCACAAGACCCCTTCCTTCCCAGAAGAGAGAGGTCACAAAACACTCAAAACCTGCTCGTTTCTGGGATCATTCACGGAAGCAGAGCTGTGGGTGAGGCTGAGACAGCACAAATAGAAACCACACAGCAAAACCAGGCAGGCAGAGGGGTCTCTGCAGTGCCTCCTGCTCAGAAGAAATGCTGAGGGAGTGGCTGGGTGCCATGTAGGTCCTTCAGCTGAATCAACTCAGTATCTTTTTAACAGCCACAGCCTGAGGAGGATGAAGGAAAATCCAAGGTTCTGTCCTGAGCACCCATATTCAGCATGATTGGGTGCAAATTGCTGCAGAGAGGAGACTGAAAACCACTCTCCTCCCACCCACAGGTGAGTCAGACTGAAATACTTGTCCAGAGAGGAAAATGTTCCCTGAACTTCCTTTCCTCAATCTCCTCCCCCCCCTTTTTTT
>NW_009952828.1:1551792-1561973 GCF_000747805.2 Chaetura pelagica | reverse complement strand
AAGTTTACTTCCTATTTCCCACCTGAAACTGAGTGGCTGAACTTCTGCCAAGATTTCACATAAACCAAAATTAGCAGAGGAGAGATGGGCTAATAAGCAGTTACTATTCATGATGGGAAACTACAGCTTTCATGTCTTCATGGAGTAAATGCCTGTCAGCTCCAAACCAGAGCCCTGTTGTGGCTAAATACCTTGCTTAAGTGGGTGGAGAGGCTTAAATGTGCTCCAAACCATTCTTCATTCTAGCAGAGGTTGCTGCTGCTGCCCTGGGTCTCTGGGGACAGACACAGGGGGGATGTGGGAGGAGGACAGGAGATGTTTTCCTCTGCTCTCTCTGCTTCTCCTTGCTTGGGCATTGAACCTCGTGTGGCAGCACCAAGTGACCTTTTCCACAGCACTGCAGGGTGAACTGCAAACACCTCAAGGTCCCTCCTCATCCTGGTGAGCAAAGTTCTCAAGGCAGAGATGGATGATGGCACTGAATTCAAACCAGTGGGCAAGAGCTGGGTGATCACTGCCTTTCTGAGGCTGAACGTGCTACCAGTAGCAGCTCTGGCAGGGGCATTCTTGTCCCCAGGCCTTGGTTTGTGTTCCAGAGAGGTCCCCTTGGACAGATCTGTGCACATCTCCGTGGTGCAGCAGGTCACTGGCCAATCTCCTCCTGGATTGTGGGGCTATCATCCTGCTCCTGGTCCTATGGCCTGGCTTAGGGAGTTGGATTCCCTCAAGGTGACTGGTCCTGTTACTAAAGACCAAGGTGAAGAAGTTATTAGTCTTTGTGGCCTCCTCTGGAGATGCTCCAACAGCTCCAGGTCCTTCCTATGTTGAAGGACTCCAGGTGTGGTCACCATTGAATCCACCATGTAGTGGTAGTCAGAGGATACTTGTTAATAGATCCAATAGAAAAATAGCCTAATAAAAAATCACTAAAATAATGAATTTGCTGCACTAAGTTAGCTGAACAGGTAACTTTTAAACCAATGTGCTTTATGAAACTGTCAGTCAAGGATGCCAAGTGTCCTGCAGGTTGGGACAACATCAAGTCTTCTAAGACCTATGGCACCTGCAGACAAACTCATGTTGATTCTGACCCACCTGGGCAACCTACCAGTGGGAGACTGGAGCCAGGACCAGTGGGAGACTGGAGCCAGGACCAGGACTTGAGCCAGGACCAGGACTAGAGCCAGGACCAGGACTGGAGACAGGACCAGGACTGGAGCCAGGACAAAGGTGACAAAGGACTAGAATCACCAAAGGCCCCCCAGGAGACCCTGGAGCTGCATCATTAGGAAGACAGTCAATTCCAGGAAATGAAATGACTATGGAAAAAAATCCTGGAAACTCATTGACATGGAACTGAATCTGCATGGTTTTGGTGCACATTAGTGGGGGTGTTTCACTAACTCCTCAGAGCACTTAGGGTGCAGAATCCCCAGTGCTGCAAGAAGGAATGGCTGCTCAGTAACAGCTTGTTTGTTGTTATTGGGTCTTAATCTGGGAATCCTCACCCAGCCTCCCACTTGGGTGAGGAGTGTCAGAAAGCAAAGGGGTTTGGAAGCTCCCAATTTTTGTTTCATTAGCCTCATTAATATCTCAGCAATACCACTGACACTGGAAATCCTGAGGGACACAGGCAGGCTCCAGCATTTTGAGAAGGGCCAAGTGAGGGTGAGCACAGTGAGTTAGTGCTGGGCCAAGAGCTGGGAAGTGATTCCCATGGAGTGTCACCTCCCACAGCCTGGTACAAGGGGGGACTCAGAACAGCTCTCCTGGCTGTTACAAAGATCCACAGAACTTCCCACAGCAGTGTCAGAAAGACAGAGAATGCCACACCTGCTTTTTGGCATCAATAATGTAATAGTTTATTAATTCTGCAGCAACAGAAGTTAATTGGCTGGGGATAAATTATGAAGGCAGCAGAAGGCAGGGAAGGTCTGCATCCTTCTTGCTCACCATAAATGAAATGGATTATTATTAATACATAACAAGATTAAAGCAATTTCCATCTGATTCATGGCTCCTGTTTTCTCTAAAGACAAGTGACGAGGACAGAATTGTCTGTCTCAAGTGTTTCCATCAAATTGGCACTTGCTTTCTGTCCTAAAGAAGAGTGGACAAATGGTTTCCACTGCCACCTGAACCAGTGGGTGGAGAGTGAAGAAGAAAATCCTCCTGGTAACCTTTTATCTTAGTTAGTTGGTCTTTATCAAAGCATAAATAGTAAGAGGAACTTTCTCCTGGTAGCTTTTTATACAATCTAAATTAAAAATAAAATAAAATAAGGGCTGGAAACAAATCAAGCTGACTTAACAACTGCTGGTGACTAAAAGAGTCCTGGTGCTGTTTTACACCCTGTGTTGGCATTGAAATGTTAAATGACCTGCAGAGAAGTGACACTTCCAAGATGCAGGTCATTAGGCCTTTTCAGAAAGAAAAGCAGCAATTCAGTGAACAAGCAAGGGAAGTGGGAAAGCTGAAGACCAAGGAGGAGAAGGCAAAAAGAAGACCAGAGTCTCCTCTGCCGAAAGGAATTAATCATATGGGGAGGGACCCTCTTAGAAAGGGGCAAAGATGACAGCACAAGAGAAAGGCTGGTTTTTTCAACACTGGAAAAATTATAAACTGATCAGGCTTCCTAGAATAATCCAGGGTTTCTAGAGCAGTGGAGGCAGTGGGGAATCACCTGCAGATGGAAGTAGATGTGAGGGTACCAGGGACTGCTGCTCAATGGTCCTTTTTGCCTGGGTTTGATGCTAATGCTTTTGTTTTGCCTATTATTTGAGTCACGGCTCCAGGGAGACCTTAGAGCACCTTCCAGGGCCTGAAGGGGCTCCAGGAAAGCTGGGGAGGGACTTGGGACAAGGGCAGGGAGGGAGAGGACAAGGGGGGATGGATTAAAAATGGAAGAGGGGAGATTGAGGTTGGAGATGAGGAGGAAATTCTGGGCTGTGAGGGTGGTGAGAGCCTGGCCCAGGTTGCCCAGGGAAGCTGTGGCTGCCCCATCCCTGGCAGTGTTGAAGGGCAGGTTGGATGGGGCTTGGAGCAGCCTGGGCTGGTGGGAGGTGTCCCTGCCCATGCAGGGGGTGGAATCTTGAAGGTCCCTTCCAACCCAAACCAATCTGTGAGTTGATGATTCTGTGACATTATGGACACATTGCCTGCCAGCAATGAGGTGGCCCTGCCCTAGAGTGTGCTGATGTCTCCCTCTAGGAGCTGTCCCTGACAATGGAAATTGCCTCCAACTTGCTGTGTTCAAAGAAGTGAATTTTCCATTTCCCCATAAATAGTGAACACTGCCTTTCACCCTGAGGATACTTAGGCTGATTCATACTGTCTATACATCTCCTGTATGGCTCACTGAGCCAATATATCTCTGCCTGCAGTGCATAATAATGCAGAGCAGAGTCCTGGGCACTGAAGGGAAAATGTGCATTGTTTGAGGATCTAGCTGTACCTGTCCTGAGCTTACTGTTATCATTTACATAGGTAAACATGAGAAGAAGCCAAGTATGAGTCATTCCACTCTGATTCAGAAACGTTTTACACTCTGCCTTCATGAATGGAAATGTCCCCAAAGAGGGCCAGACAACAGAAGATCCACCAACCAGCCCTCCAGCTGTTCAAATGAACATGTCAGATTCTCTCTCTGTGTCATTTTTGTCAATACTTCACCCCAATTTCCTTTTCATGGATCTGCAGTGCCTGGGTGCTCAAAAGCTAGTAATTCTTTCCCCCTCAATGATACCAATTGTTCTAGTAGAAGCCATTACCTTGCCTTACAAACCTTTTCTCCATGGAACTCTTGGACCATCATGGTCAAAACACCACTATCAGTCTCCTTCTTGCACATCCAACTCATTAGAAGTCTGCCATCAGTGAGTTGTCTCACCACATTGTCCTCCAGGACCTTCCAACAGCCCTGACCAGCAGCCCTGCCTGGAGGCTCCTCCAGTCTCTCATTCCCTGCCACATCTCCTGCCACATGCCCATGAAAACCAGTCTGTGACCTTGTTCCATCACTGCCTGCAAGGGTGCAGGCTCTGCAGGCTCTGACTTCCCCTCTACCCCTCTCACCTTCCCCCTGGCTCTCACAAAGGCCCTTGGTGGCCTGTCCCAAGCCCAGCAGGCTGGGTCCTCTACACCAAGGAGCCCCAGGTGCTGCCCCAGGGCTTTGGTTTTGCACTTTTCTTCAATCTCACACCAGCCAAGCCCGTGCTTTCAGACACCAGATCCAAAGCCCAAGCACTGCCACAAAGAGAGGAGCTGCTCCACTCAAATTCAAAGACTTCTGCCCATCCTCACCATGAGTTTGTTTTATTTTCTGGTTCTCTGCAGAGCTGGAAATTGAAACTAAAGGAGAGATTGAAAAGGAGCTGATTGTACCGTATGTATGTAATGACCTTCCCAAAGAACTTTAATGCCTGAAACATCCTAAAGTTTGGGTTGAATCAATTCAACATCACCTCAGCACAAGGCAATCTCTACAGCTGGAAAAGGCTGCAAGGAGGAACAAGCTGGTTTGGGCAGATTGGCAGCATTGCAGGCTGGATTTTGATGACAGGAGCGTGGACTTCTTCTTCATGGGATTGATGAACAGCTCCAAAGGTATTATCCTGCACATGGGGTCACTTTTGTCTTGGGATATGCTTTTTTTCCCCTCAGAGGTGCAGGTTCATCACTTCTACTGATGCTAATGGGAATCAGTGTTCTTGCTGGCAGTGGGGACACAGAAGTTGCAGAAATCCCTGCTACCCTCCAATCCAGCTGACAGGGGCTTCATCCAGGGTAAAAATGTGCACAGGTCAGAGAGTGTCTCCATCTAAAGAGGGTCTTGCAGTATGTTGGAGAGAATGCTGTGCTGGAGAGACCTGTGGTGACTTAGGGTGAGACATTTACACTTTGAATTGTTTTTTTTTTACCTGTAAAAGCAGGACAAACCCCCTTTGTCCTGACCCTGTTTTCTTCTCAGCCATTTGAACTCTTCACAACAGGAGCTGGTGTTTGCAGGTGATCTGAGCCAGATCTAATGCAGACCTGAGGCTTCCCAGCACCTCCACCGTCCAAGAGGCAGCAGGACCTGCTCTCTTTGGAGGGTCACAGCACAGAATGGTGCCCAGGTACAACTTCTCAGGCCTGACACCACCATTACAGTGCCCTGCCTGGCAGCTCTGGCAGTTGTGCTGATGCCCAGATGAACTTTGCAGCATCTGTAACCAGCACCAGAGGCTTTTCACAGGGCTCTACTGATGGGCTGCAAAATGCCATGATGTACTGGAACCCTAAATTCACTTCCCAAGAGCTGGTGGGACCCCAGGGAGGAGCATTGGAGAGAGAGCAACAAGTTGCAGCAGCAGCAGAGCAGTTCATACTTGCTGTTTTCCCACCCCTGGGCCATGGGGATCCTGCTCCTGCTGCCACTCTGCAGGGGAGGTATTTCCATTCTTATCCTTGGATCATCTCACACCTGCCTGGTTTTTGAGAGGGGTAAATTATATCCCTGGTAGGCCAGGGAGAAGCTGCTGCTTTGCAGCTGAGCCCAGTGGGTTGTCAAAGAAATCTCAAGAAATAAAAAAAATAGCAGATGAAAAGAAGAGTAGGAACCAGGAGGTGTGCCAGGCTGGGAAGGAGCAGCAGCTGCTGCTGGGCAGCACTGACACCAGTGAG
Source organism: Chaetura pelagica (assembly GCF_000747805.2). NCBI lineage: Eukaryota > Metazoa > Chordata > Aves > Apodiformes > Apodidae > Chaetura > Chaetura pelagica. Next base: position 1,556,309 of record NW_009952828.1, on the reverse strand, counting down.
AAGAGCTGATGGCCTGAGGTCACCAGGGGTGTTGCAGGTGGTCACTGCCCTGTGTCCCAGCCGTCACTTATCCCAGTCCCCAGGGAGCCAGCCCTGCCTGCAGGACCAGGAGGTTGTTGTCACAGGGGCTGAGCTGAGCACCTGAGCTGCAGTCTGGAGGGGACTCACCTCCACCCTGGTGCTGACAGCAGCTTGGTTTATGGTTGTCAACAGAGACATAGTGCTAGAACAGCCCAGACACCTTCTCCTGCCCTTAGTCTGTGCTCAGGGCTGAGGGGCCACCAAGGTGTGACAGCCTGGACCAAGGCTGCTGGTGCTGACTCCAGCCCTCCCAGTCACACTGGCTATGACAAGAGCTTGAAAACTTGAAATTGGTTCTTCCTGGTCCCAGCTGGGCCAACTGCATTAGGTGTCTGAATTCCTGGGAATCACTGAATCCCAAAATTCCAAAGTGGTTTGAGATGGAAGGGACCCTAAGGATCATCTAGATCCAACCCCCTGCATGGGCAGGGACACCTCCCACCAGCCCAGGCTGCTCCAAGCCCCATCCAACCTGCCCTTCAACACTGCCAGGGATGGGGCAGCCACAGCTTCCCTGGGCAACCTGGGCCAGGCTCTCACCACCCTCACACCCAACAATTTCCTCCTCATCTCCAACCTCAATCTCCCCTCTTCCAGTTTTCATCCATCCCCCTTGTCCTTTCCCTCCCTGCCCTTGTCCCAAGTCCCTCCCCAACTTTCCTGGAGCCCCTTCAGGCCCTGGAGTGATTGAACCCTGATGTCAGTCACCAAGAGGGATGTCACTGGCTTTCAGTGGAAACCAGTTGCCACTGGGTTTCCCAGTATCCCACCCCAGTTTCCACTCAGTAAAAGAAAGTGTCCATCCTGGGTGGAGCTGGTGCTGCCATGTGATGGACTGAGACTGTGAAGGAGCACAGAGAACTGAAGATGACCAGCATTTCAGGGGTCCTACAGCACCAGCCCCTTCATTTGGTAGAAGCTGCTGGTGCCAACCTCAGTGAAGAGCTGCCCTGTAGGACCTGCTGAAGCCTTGACCCCAGCTGAGCTGGGAGAGGGTGATTGCTGGGAGGTGCTAAAGGCACTGACCAGGGAGGGACATAGGCCATCCCAGAGCTCCTCAGGACACCAGCACCTTTCCTGCAGAAAATCTGGTAGGAACCCCTTTGGTTAGAAGGATTTCTAAGGGTGGGGGGTTATTTTGTTACACTGGGATGGTTTTTTTTTTAAGGGGAGGAAACAGAAAATTTGGGGAAAACACCAAAACTCCCCCAATGAAGATAATTGGCTGATTTCAATGTGTTGAAATTATTCTGTTTGTTGCTTTTGAACCTAATCTGTGAATCTTGGTGGGGGGTTTTGGGGGTTTTTTTAAGCAAAAAGCCTTCTTCTGTGCTCATGTTTTGGCATGGAACTTTCCTCCCCACAGCCTTGCATGGACTTCAGCTTTGTCTGCAACAAACCCTATTTTTCCAGTTCCAAAATCCCCAAGAAAACATCATGTTACATGAATTTGAATCCAGAGTTACCTTCTGATGGTTGTTTTTTTGGGGAAGTTTTTTTCTCTTTTGTAGCCAAGTTCAACTATTTCCAGGAAAAAAAATAAATGGCAAAACCTCATTTTTAATAGGGAGACCTTTTATCTAATTACTTCACTGAAGGAACAAGTCCAACATGCTTTTATTTCACTGCATCTAATTTAATGTATTAAACCTTCTAAGCACCAGCTTTTATTTAAATGACCCTTTTTTCTTTATTTGATTCAGGGAGGATTAGTGGGGGAGAAAAAAAATCAGTTTCTTGGGTTTTTTTGAGGGAACAACTGCAGGAAAAGGTTTCTTTCTTGAACAGAATGAAAATGAGAACCTGAGTGCCTTTTCCCACCCTGGGAGTTCTGGAAAAGCTTTGAAAAGACCCCTCACAAAACAAAAAAAATAATAAATAATAAAAAGAACAAACCACAAATCAAAACAAAACAAGGAGTTGCCCTCAAACAGTTGTTTCTGTTTGAAATTGTTTTGGTTTTCCCCCCCCCTTGAAGCAAACCCAGGCCTCTGGTTCTTGGGCCTATTGAGGTTGTAGTTGTGTTTATGAAATTCCAAGGCTCTCGCTGACTTTTTGGGAGCTCCAGGAATCTGGGAAAGTTCTGGGGATGCCCCACGGAGCTGGAGCCATCTGGAGATCCTGGAGGGGAGTGAAGAGGTGCTCTTGCTCCAGGCCAGAGAGGCTGGGGGTGCTGGCCCCATGGCATTCCCTTGGGAATCCCATTCCTTGCTGGGAGAGGTTGGGCTTTAAACAGGGACCCCAGGCTCTGGGTCACAGAATCTCAGAATGGTGGGGGTTGGAAGGGATCTCTGGGGATCATCCAGTCCAACCTAGAGCAGGTTGCACAGTGTCCAAACAGGTTGGGAATGACTCCAGGGATGGAGACTCCACAGCCTCTCTGGGCAGCCTGGCCCAGGGCTCTGGCACTCTCACAGCAAAGAAGTTCTTCCTGAGATTCCCATGGAACCTCCTGTGCTCCAGTTTGCACCCACTCCCCCTTGTCCTGTCACTGGACATCACTGCACAAAGCCTGGCCCTGACACTTGCCCTTTAAGTCCACCCTGAGTCTTTCCCCAGGGGTTTTGCCCCTGGCACAACCAGCTCACACAAACCACCAGACATGCCCATCTGGGACCTGCTTCCAGTGATCAGGGAGTGCCAGGCAGGAAAGCTGGACTTTTCCAGTCTTCATGGAACCTTAGAATGGGTTGGAAGGGACCTTAAAGATCATCTAGTTCCAACCCCCCTGCATGGACAGGGACACCTCTTTGTCCTCTTCTAAATCACTTCATCCAGCCCAACCTAAGGGGTTTGGGTGGGTATTTCCACCCAAGCCCAGGCAGATAATCCCTGGCAAGATGAGCTCTGGCCTCCTCACCAAGCAATCCCTGCGTGGCTGGGTCACCTGGAGGTGTCTGACCCTGCTTCACCCCATCAAGCCAAGGAACATTCTCCTTAACAGCCACATTTTCCTGCTTCTCATGCAAATGCTTCTCTGGGCAAAACAAAACACCAACCAAAAAATGAGCCAAGCTGCTTGATTTTTGCAATCTCCATAGATGTTGGAGGCAGAGATGGGCTCAGAATTGAGACACACTGTTGAGAGGAAATAAACAAGATGTTGATTGGCAAGTTAAATCTCCCCAGCATGGCTGCCTCTCTGACTGGAATCCCAAATGAGCCAAACTGCAACCTGGTTTCTGCTGTTTCCCTGCTCCAAATGCATTTTTCAATCTATTTCCTTGAGCCTGCAGGACTCCTGTCTCAGATTTCACTTCCCATTTCTCCACTTGGACAGAGACACTAAATACAAGCTCTCCTTGGTGGCAGGGCCTTTCATTTCATGTCTCAGATTTCCAAGCACATCAGAAGGGTTAGTGTGTGTTAACAGAGCTATTGGCATCAGATAGTGGCCTGTTGGAGAGCTTTTTTTCCTTCTTCTTTTGATGTTCATGGACCATTTTCCTGTGATGGGAGACATGATGCCTGGCAGTTCCTGGACATGTTGTGGGATCTGCTTTGTCAGGCAGCCCAATCAGCTCTGTGACCTCTTTTTTTTTTTTGAGAGAAAAGAAGGCAAAATGCCCCCCTGGGAGGTTGTGTGCCAGCTTGACAAAATCTTACCCACTGAAGAGGGCACAGCTGATCCCAGGCTGGATAAACCTGGAGCCTAAAGATCATCCCCAGGTGGGGCACCTGCAAGAGCAGGTGGGACCACTTGCCACAGGGTCATCCTCTGCCTTCAAATGAGAACCTGTTTTCAAGGGAAATGGAGCTTTTCCACCTGAAGTTGCACCAGGGGAGGTTTGGACTGGATTTTAGGAAGAATTTATTGACCAAAAGAGTAGTCAGACACTGGAAGAGGTTGCCCAGGCAGGTGATGGAGTCACAATCCCTGGAGGGGTTAAAATAAATGCATAGACGTGGCACTTCAGGACATGCTCTGGTGTGTGTGTTTGGTTTTCCTTCCTGGGTAGATGGTGGGACTTTGTGATCTTGGAGGTCTTTTCCAACCATGACAATTCTGTGTGATTCTGTGATACTTGTGCACAGCCTGGAGAACTGGAGATCATCAGCCTCAGCAGATAAATGTTGAGGTCAAAGCCTAAGGATTTATCAACTCCAGTTACAGTCTCCACTTGCTTCTCCTTTAGAAAATAAAGCAGCATAAATGACCTGGAAATATGAAGCCTGAGATAAGCAGCCAGGTAAAGGTAGACAGAGGAGCTGGAAAGAAGAGCATGGAGAGCAGGGGGCAGCTTAGAGCTGCCATGAGCAGGGTCTGTAGCTGCCTTCTGCTGGAGGAGCATCCTGGGCACCAGAGCATCCTGGGGAAAGATACACTGGGGAAGTCAGATCGTGAGATCAGGGATGGGGGTTGTGCCTCTGGAGAAAAGTGTCTGTCCAGACAGAGGGCTCTGAGCACCTGAAATGCCCTGACCCTGACTCCTGCT
>NW_009952828.1:1540729-1551739 GCF_000747805.2 Chaetura pelagica | reverse complement strand
GGGACTGGATCATCTCACATCCACCCCTCCCCTGGGGCCACCTCCTGCTGATGACTTTTGCTTGCTCCATCCCTGGGACAGGCTCAGTCTCCCTCTGGCCATCCCTGTTCCCTGCCTCCAACACAGCTCCCTGGTCTTAGGGAATTCACATCCATTCCGAGCCTGTATCTCCCTCACCTGCAGCCACCTGGCAAGCTGCCAGCTATTTATCTCCAGGTGAATTAATGCTTCCAGCATGGAAAGTGAGATGGGACCAGCGGGCACCGTCAGTTCTGGCTCAGTGCAGCATCATTTGAGGAAGGAACCAGCATCTTCTCCTTCCCCCTCCCTCCAACAACAGGGGTGAGAAGGCAGCACAGGGGGGAGATTCCTGGTGGTACCCGGGGGATGCAGGAGACAATCAGGGAGCATCAAACTGGGGCCAAGGAGCACTCCCAGCACCCGTGCAACATTCCAGTGGTCCCACAGTGTCCCTGGCTGCTGCTGCTGCTCCCTCCTTTGGTGCCACACACCCTGCAGAGCTGCTGGTTGATGTATTGAACTCGTTTGGATGCAAAGGTTAAACAAACCCCGCGTTAGTGCCGCGGTGCCAATGACAGCGAGTTAAGTGGTGTTACCTCTAATTACTGTCAGCGTCAAGGAGAACAACCGGGGGGGGTAGGTCGGGTGTTGTGGGGGGTTGGCAGGTTGTCATTTGTATTCAGATGGGGACATCTAGTGACAGCGGGGATATGGTGCAAGGGTTGAGCATCCCGGGGAGGCACAGAGGGATGCAAAGCCTGGCCCCCTTGGGAAGCAGCTTTTCCCTGCTGACACTCCTCCTCCCTCCTCACCCTCCCCCTGCTCCAAGGAGACATCCTTCAGGGGGTGTCCCCAGGGCAGCAGGGTCTTCAGACACCATTCTGCTGCCCCAAAAGGACTGGGGGGCTTTGTCTCAGGGCTCCATGTGCTTCCCCAGAGCCAGGTGACAACCACGGGTTCCCTTCATGCAGAGCTGTGGGACAGGGAACTTGTCCTGTTGGACTCCCCTGGGTGTCCTGGGATGTATGTGGTGAAAAGGGATGTCCCCTTGTGCCTGGGGTCTGTGTTTTGGCAATCTCCACTGAGCCTACCAGTGTGTAGCAGGGGAAAACAGACGAGGTGGAGTCCTAATGCTCCCAGTTCAATTCAGAAAGCACTGGGATGCTCCAAGTCCTTCCACATCTCTGGATGCATCCTGTCAGAAAAGCCACCTGGCTCCTGCTCTGTCTCCCTCTCCCAGGCCTGTTTCTGCTCTAAGGGCATGGCCAGGGCTGTGGGTGCTCCCCTGGAGCCAGGTTTCCTACATCCCACCTCCCAGATGCAGTGTGGGGGCCCTGAACCCCCCCAGCTGCTCTGCTGAGGGGGCACCTTCAGCTGAGCTGTTGTCCCAAATGTCTTCTGCTCAGGAAACTGCCCTGAAAAGAAGAAGCCCTTTTCCTTTGGCTCATGCTCTGAGCAGGCAGCCTCCCCCAGGCCAGGGAGCCCTGTGCTTTTGGAAGCAACCACCCTTTGCTCCTCACATCTATCACACTCCCTGGGACACACCAAGCTGGCTCTTTTCCTGTTTTCTGAGCACCTTGAGGCTTTCTAGAGTAGGCTGAGGACAAACTGGAGGTGTTGGAAAAAGATGTGGCCCAGTAAGATCCTATAGGGTGTGGGGTGTAACCCAGACCTGCCCTCACTGCCCATCTGGAGGAGGATGTGGCTCTCTGAGCCCAGCCCCTCTCAGTGTCCAGCCTGGTGAGAGGAGAAGTGTCCTGGTCCCCTTGGCACACCCTGATGGATGGGAGGACACAGGCTGGCTCCTGTTTCAGACACATTCCCACCAGCCCTCACACCTGGGGGCTGCAATGTGTCATCTCAGGTGGTTCCATGTTCAGCAGATGGAGTTTTGGTGGCTTCGTTCCCACCTCATCTCACCCTCCCATTCCCTCAATTCTGATTTTGGGCACAAACCCCTGAGACATGAAAAAAAATCAACCCTCCACCTTTCTGTCACTACCTCCTCTCTGAGAGTTTTCTCACTTTGTTCAGTTATTGCTAAAAGAAAATGGCCTCTGGGTTTGAGAAGTTTCCATCACTGTCCTACCTTACCAAGATTGTACCTTAGTTCCAAATACACTTCCACTTAAATCATTGTGTGTCTCTTGTCACATTTATGTCTCCCTAAATTTTCTTTTCCCCTTACAAATGCTGCTATCAAGATCTCCCACCTATATATTTGGAATGAATCCTTTATTTCCCAAAGCAGCCCTTGCTACCAGCTCTAGCAGTTGTGCCAGGAATTCCTTTCTCCCCATCACTTGCTGAGACACTGTGACTGGTTTGTGGGTACATGACAACACCAGACGTGTCAGGTGTTTGCACTGAGGTTTGACTGTGAGAAAGGGCAGGGAATGCTCCCCCCATGGAGGTGGTTTATTCATTTAAGCCTTTCTGAAAAGTCTAACAGCAGGGTGCCTGAGAATCCAGAGGGCCCTGGCACAGGATCCCAGTGCCACCACTGGGATGGCATTCCCATTCCTTGCTGCCTGTACATGTCAGCTCAGCAGGAGCTCTGGGATGGGACCTGCCCGCACCAGTTCCACCTCCCATGAAGGCTGTGCTGCTGATGTCTCTGTTCCCAGCTGGCTGAAGGATGGGGAGAAGTTGCCCCTCTCTAATTCCTGTGTCTGGGGCTGCTCCCATTGCCCCCTCACAAGGCTGCAGGATGAGCCTGCAGTGTTTTGTGCTGCCAAGTTCAGCTCCAAGCACAGGAACAGCCTTTTTTATGCTTCTCTCTCTGAAACGTGCACTTTTTCATCAGGAGGTCACAGCAGTTTGGGACAGGGAGCTGTGCAGGGCAAAGGCTGGGGGTGGGGACCCCGAGACCCTCCTCCCATGGCAGGTTGTGTCAAGAGCTGCTGGATCATTGTGGATGGGTCTTCAGCATCCAGGGTGGAGGGGGAGGTAGGAAGAGATTCTTCACTCTGAGGGTGGTGAGGAACTGGGATGGGTTGCCCAGGGAGGTTGTTGATGCCCCATCCCTGGAGGTTTTTAAGGCCAGGTTGGATGAGGTTTTGTGCAGCCTGGTCTGGTGGGAGGGGTCCCTGCTCATGGCAGGGGGGTTGGAACTTGATGAGCTTTAAGGTCCCTTCCAACCTTTATGTTTCTATGTGTGTGCTCAGTGATGCAGGAACTAACACACCTGGTTGCTCAGCTGTAAAGTCACCTGGGTGCCTTGTCCTTCATCTGCTTTAGGGTTGCTCTGGGGAGCCAGGACTCACCCTCCCCACCCTTTCCTGCAGCCTCAAGCACCTCATCCTGCCTGCTCTGTTTCCCTAGGCTTCTCTTTCTCCATCTGGAGGAGAGGGCTGGCAGTCTGATCCCCACCACAGCACTACCTGAGGACAGATAACTGCTCAGCATTTATTGTTCTCTCCAGTCAGAGCTGCACAGTGTGTGACAGTGGGAATAGGCCACGGAACAATAAAACACCACAACAACTGTAAAACTCAAACCAGCTCCTGCCATGATTGGTGATTAAAAAATAAGTAAATCCAAATGACTACCTGAAGTACAAAGCCACTCACAATTTATTGCCAGAGCTCTGATCCTTTGCAAGTTCATCATGAAAGGAATTACAGGGGGTAGTGGCCTCTGGCTTGTAGGAGCCTCTTCCCGAGTTGAACATAAAATGACAAATAGCCATTTACACAACATTAATTCCCTAGCACCTTAAACTACCTGCTCATTGAATTACCTCGGAGGACTAGGGGAGGGAAGCTCAACTGCATTTCACAAGGAACAGTAAATCCATATGGCCTGAGAACAAGTTTCCCTGCCTGGGGTTGCTTGGAGGAAAATCATCATCATAACTGGTCTGTTACTTACCTATTCATTAGCAGCAATTACACTGAATTAGTGTTACAAATTGCTGTTGAAAGATGTTACCAAGCTAGGAGCCCTCAGTTTAATTGAAAGCACTTTTTTATTTGATTACTAATGGCCCCGTGTTATAATATCAATGATCTGCAGGAGAAAACTGCTTCCCGAGAGGGATCTTGTTGGCAAAATAGATCTGCTGGAAGGGAGAGTTTTCCCCTTGCCTTTGGGAGCAGTGGAGGCTCCAGACTAGCAAGGACACTCAGTACCCACAGGGAGGTCAGGAAAAAAGGGTCAAGGGATTTTTTCCAAGCCCAAAGCCAGCACTTTATTAAAAGATCTAAAGGAAGTTGGATCTTGGTGGCAACGTGGAGAGAAGGTCACATCTGCCATGTAAAGGGGGGGAAAGAAGTTCCACAGTCAGCAGAAGGATCATTTTACAACCTCCAGCAACAAAGATTTCACTATAAGCCCATCACTCCACAATGTAGGGCATGTAAGTGGGTTTTGGTGGGTTTTCTTTTCATTGTGTGGAGCAGCTTTTGTTTCCAAGACAGGCATGTAATGAGCTGAAAGAAAATGCAAAGAGAAGCTCATCGAGGAGGTTTCCATCTTGCTGCCCTTGGCGATCCATTAATGAAGTCTAATTACAATGTCAAAAGCTTATGTTCTAGCCCAGTGACTAATTGACTTTGCAGATGCAAGAGCTCTTTTGTTGTTTTAAGCCAGGAGAAGAAGAGAGGAAAAATAACTGTTAATTAGTTTAGTTCTGCTTTATCTGTAACACCAAACGAAATATTAATTACAGAAGCAATTCTATGCTTGATCTATATTATCTTGGCCCTCCTGCCCCTGCAGAGCACTGGAAAAGCTTGTTTTTCTGTTGACACATGGAAATTATTTATGGCCCCCTCCTTTGTTGTGTTTCTTGAGGATTTTACTGTGTAAAGTGGATCTGGTGATGCCAAAAGGTTAATTTGGATTAAGGGTTCCAATGAGGAAGGACCATAGTATAGAGGAAAATGAAGATTGGTGCTTGACTGATTGAATGGGATGGATGGACAGATAAATTCTCTGAAATATAGATGAAGACAGAAAACTGAAAAAAGAGGGCCACAAGGATGATTTGAGGGCTGCAGCAGCTCTGCCAGGGGCTTAGAGCACCTTCCAGGGCCTGAAGGGGCTCCAGGAAAGCTGGGGAGGGACTTGGGACAAGGTCAGGGAGGGATTAAAACTGGAAGAAGGGAGATTGTGGTTGGACATGAGGAGGAAATTGTTGGGTGTGAGGGTGGTGAGAGCCTGGCCCAGGTTGCCCAGGGAAGCTGTGGCTGCCCCATCCCTGGCAGTGTTGAAGGGCAGGTTGGATGGGGCTTGGAGCAACCTGGGCTGGTGGGAGGTGTCCCTGCCCATGCAGGGGGTGGGGCTGGATGGTCTTTAAGGTCCCTTCCAACCCAAACCATTCTATGATTCCTGCAAGTCTAAGGATATGAATAATTTTCTTGGTGGTAAAATATGCTTTTTGTTTTGAGAGAAGGGTCTCCGTTCCTCTATGGAATTGTTTCTTCTCTTCCATTGAAGTAAAAGGTTGTGACATGAGATAACCAGGCTTTCCTACCCACTGACAAGACTGTAGAGAGGTGATGTTGTCAGGCAACCACCTAAAAGCTCATGCAAAGAAAGGAGCTGAATTAGCTTTTCAGTTTTTCAGCAAACTTTTAATGCTCACCCAAAACACATCAGCTACAGTGACATTTTGGAACAAGCCAAGTTATTCTGATAAGCTTCTCATATAGTCTCAAGTATAAATATTTTGATACAAAAAAAAATAATAAAATAATAAAACCCCCTCCAAACCCAACCCCTTGTGCTCACATTCAGTGGGTTCCCCTCGTGCAGCCTCTTCACCCAACCAGGCTACAGCTGTAGGAGACAGGCAGGGTTAGATGCTTCCAGCCCACGTTCCTTTTTTGTCTTGGCAGCACCAGGGATCCAGAACAGAAGAAGAGTCTGAAAGGTGTTGAGATGAACTTCCTGGCTTTGAAGGTGCTGAGAGGTGTGGGGTAAGGAAGGAGCTGGTGAAGCCCTGGTTGCCACAGTGCTGGAGGCACCGCTCCCAGCAGCAGCAGCTCCAGCAGCAGTTCCCTGGGTTTTGGGTGCTAATGGCATTTTGGAGCTTCAGATGAGGACGTGGAGACCAGAAAGCTGAGGAGCAGGGACACATCTCCTGAGGCTGGTGCTAACAACACTGCCTTGCCTCAGCCACAGGCACTGGCTCATCGTGCAGGATCAGGACTCACCCAGCCTGTGTCTAGCTCAGGTGCAAGAGACTGAGACATGGGGAGAGCATTTCCTGGCTAGGAAAGCTGAGTTTTTCTCTTGCCCTACTGTACAGCAGCTGTGGGGAAACCCCAGCAGCAGCAGCATCCTACCTTCTCTCATCTGCAACTCAGAAATCATGACCACATTTCACCTACTTACTGACAAATGCATCGAGAAGCTGATCAGCACCTTTGAGTTGCACACTCAGCATCTGGGTTGATTTTAAGCCATTTTGACTTTTAAATTAAATTACCTCATGCATAGAAACAAAAGATGCAGAAGAACACAGCGAGGATTCACAGAACTCAGAATCAAGTGCTTATTAACACACACACACAAACATTATATATATATATTTATATTAAGCTTTAAATCAAAACCAAATCTTTCCAGTTTTTTAATCTATGCACTCTATAGGATGCAACAAACATCAGCATGGTCTGGCTCTCAGTCACACCCAGTGCTCTGCCCATTATACAATGTCTGCTCTACTGTTACACTTCTTCCCTTTTAAACAAATGCAGGTAGACTAGACTTTATGAAAATACAAGCTGGCCTTAGCACTGAGGCTGAGCTGCCCTCCTGTCTGCATGAAGTTCTTGTCTTGTTACATTAGGAAGGAGGGAAATCATCTTGGTTTGGGGTCTTACATGATCTTGTTCTCCAGGGCTTCGATCCTTTTTGCCACAGCTTCCAGTGAGCAGGAGTTAAGGTGAACAAAAGGACAGGTAAGAGATTCATTGCTGAGGCCCTTCCCTGGCTTGCAAAGCAGATCATGACTGGAGCTGCCTCTGGCATTTCCAGCACTGCTCAGGTTGATGAATTTCATGGAAAGTAGAAAACCTTCCTGCAAGCACACACACTCACATGCACCTATAAATGTACTATAAAAGGCAGAGTGAAAAAAAAAAAAAAAATGGGAGAAGGATTGGAGTGTGTTTTGAGTGGCTGGCAGAGAATTCCTGCCCTTGAGTCACATGAAGGGTGGAGCAGAGTGCTGGGAGTTTTATGGTGTGTCACCATTTTCTGCTCTTTCCATTAATTGCTTTTCAGAATGTGGCTGGGAGCAGCAGCCCACTGGAGGAGAACTACTGATTTACTCTGACCTTTTGCATAAGTCCTGGATTTCACTCAGTTTGAGTTAAAGAGTAGAAAATACACTGTGCAACTGACACAGCAAAGCAGAGAAACGTGTGAATAAATTAGAACGTGGCTTTAAAGATTATATTCTTTCTTCTCAGGAATGAAAAAGTCTCCCTAGCCCTGTGTGAGCCACCCCAAGGTTTCACTAACAATTCTCCCCATGAGAAGCTTGAATCTTATTCACAACTTTGCCCTTCTTGTTTGTCTTTCAAACACTTATTGGTCTTTGTGCAATAGGCAGGACCCAGCCTGGCAGTTCCACAGACTCAGCTCAGGTGGGATCCAACTCACCTCACTGGAGATGTTTGCAGCCAGGACTTGCAGGAGGGTCAGGCTCCCAGGACTAAGATTTAGGCAGCTGGGGGAGTTTATTGCTGCCCATCTGATCATTGGACAATCCATCCCAGTTTATCCAGACCACCAACTATGTGGTCAGAGGGGTTTTGCTGGAGAAGATCCTCTTTCCTTCCAGTGCTGTGGAGGAATTTAGGCATCCAGCTCAGATGTTTGTATTGTAGGTATTTCCTATCATACAAAGAATTCGTGGAGCTCTAATGACTCAGCTCCACGTGTGCGCCAGTGGTTTCCCTGCTCACAGCCCAGTGTCAGCCACCCCTGCCCTCAGCCCTCCCATCCCCTGCCCTGTCTCACAGCACCTGCAGCTTCTTCTAGAGGTGGCAGCACCATCCCAGCCTTTAAGCTGACCCTGGTGCCTACAGCTCATTGCTGTCCTGCAGTGGTTGGACATGTTCTACCTTTGTTCTGCTGGTTTTGGTTCACTTGCTCTGTGTCCAACCATGCACCCTGGTGCAGGGACTACTCTTGTTATAGACATTTATCACCCAAGTGTCTTATTCTCAGCTTCCCAACCTCCTCCTCCCACGAGGAGACTTTCCCCAGTGGTTCCTCTAGAAAGCACAACCCAGCCCGGTGTGTTCTGCACAAAGAAAGCTCCTGAAGGATATGTTTCCTCTGCAAGGAGTTGATGAGGTCTTCTACTTTTGTCTGGAACTTCACAATGGATTTACATTCACATGGATCTTCCTCTGTGGATCAGAATATCAAGCAGATGAGTTAAGTGGCACAAAAGACAAAGGATTAAATCAAACTCACAGAGACAAATGAAATAAAGCAATTCTTATTTTCTTATTAGAAACAGGAAGGAAATGAAAGTATCATTCCTTCTGATTATCTGGCTGATCACTTGTGGCTTTAACCTCCAATGACTCAAGAATCTCACATTTTTTTGGTTGTTACAGAGCCCAGGCTCTGTGCACAAAAATATTGCCTGGATTTCTAATTTCCAGAAGACCCACTGATTTCTCCTATTGCTCTTTTAAAGTTTGCCCCTTAAATTTGAATCTGAGAAAATACAAATCCAATACTGTTCTCAAAACAACCTCTGGCTGTCCAATAACATCCCCATGGTGGGCCCTGCTCCTGCTTTGTGAAATAAAAACTGAAGGCAGTTTGCCTTCTTCTGAGAGTCAAGACTTGTTTGAGCCATGAGCATGAATTAGTTTGCTAATATATATTAATTTAACAATGTTCTTCAAGAAAAATTAACTTCAACTGGAATAGAAGTGAAGAAAGGTACTGAGATGGCTGGAAAAGCAAAGGAGATGTTTACAAGATGATACTGAGGCAGCTCAGCTGCCATTAAAGGAGTAAGTAAAAGGACTTTTTAAGGGAAAGGACATCACTTGCACAGAAACACAACAGGATCAAACCAGTCATGGGTAAACTAAAGCTGGATATTAAGAGAATATGTCTAGCCATCTGTTGATAAATACAAGCTAGACTTGGAAGGCAAACAAATACAAATATTTTCTTTCCTTTATTTAATCTCAAACATTAAGATATTTAGCAAAATGGGTATTTATTGGGTTTTTTTGCAAACAAGTTATTTTTCTGAATTTTTGTTTTTACTTTTTTTTTTTGGCTGTTGAAGTCTAAATGGTGTTTGTTTTCTTGGAAGATATTTAAATACAATATGAAGAGGTTTTCTTACAGCTCCCATCATCTTGTTCTTGGATCAACTCCTACTGTTTAAAGTAGCCATGGCAGAGAGAGTCTCCATCTTGCAAGCCTGGATACCAGGCTCTGCAGACACAGGGCCCTGGAGGGTCTTGTCCCTCTCAGACTTCCCCAGGAGGAAAAGAAGGTCCCATTCTTTGGAATCTGAAGGGGCATTTTTCTCCTTCTGCCTCCAGCCTTCAAATCCTGGGACTGAAACTCCCCTCAACCCCCGGCTCTTACCGACGCAGATTTTCATTTGCAGCTTCTTCCCAATCTTGCTGATGGTTCTGAAGTCAGCCGTGTAGAAGGAGTGCTCAGCCACTGGTTCTGAAGCAATTTCCCTCAGCTCATCCTCCACTGCGTTGCCAACCCCCACTGCAAACATCCTAAAGCCTGGGAGCAAGAAAACCTGTCAGGCAGGCAGCCACGGAGCACCTTCCTGCTGTGGTTCCAGCCCCCCATCAGTTTGTCCATCCTTGCTCTTTTTCTCCACCCTTGGCCTCCACAAAGCTCTGCTTTCTCTGGGAAACTAACCCCCTTGCCCTCTAATATTATAGACTTGTTTCAACCAGATCAACCAGAGTTCTAAGATATTTTTGCAGATAAAGTCTTATTTATCCAGACATTGACCACTATCATCGCAAGAACAATGTTTTGGAGACACAAGAAAGTGCAGATAATCAGAATGTCCTGCCTGGATCATGTTTCCAGCTACCAGGGAAGGGATAATACAGCAAAAGTAATCAGGGAAGGTTTTCAGAATAGGCTGCAGGCACCAGGAATCATCCTGTGTCACAGCAAAGTCCCCTGTGCAATGGAGACCTGTGGTTCAGTGAAAGAAGACCTGAAGCTCTTTCTGGTCCTGTGGGAGGTGTCCCTGCCCATGGCAGAGGTTGGAATGAGATGATCTTTAAGGTTCTTTCCAAACCACTCTGTGATTCTGTGATTCTATGAGCTCATCCAGTCTGTCAAGAGCAACCCATACTGTGGGGTAAGAACATGTCCAGGTACTACACCTCCCTGTCAAGAGACTGATTTGCCACCTCTGTCTTAGACCTGTCTCTACTGAACTTACTTTTTGCATTGACTTGAGTGCTGAGACTAATTAACCCCTCTTTCCAAATATTTGCCTCTACTTGGCCATGTCTGGCACTGGTTTTGCTTTCCCTGCCTCCCCTTTTTGCCTTGTCTTTCTATCCCCAGACGTATCCAGTATTTGTTGGGGTCTTTTTGATGTTTTTTTTTCAAAGTTCAGCTCAAGGAACATGTTTGGAGATATAACATCTTGTTATTTATCCCAGTGAAACCACTTACGAGCAGATATTGGAGATTCCTGTGTAGGGACGAGAGAGGAGGAAGAAATAAGATGTAAAGTTTTATCACCACAGAGGAATAAATTCTATGGATACAGCTCATAAGGACCTTTTGTTTTATAAGAGCATCCACAAAACATGCCAACTTGCTTTGTAAACATCAGCTTTTAATGAGCTAGAACCTGACCTCTGTGATTCTGTGTTAGCCCTTAGTCCCATCTAGTGGTTGAGAGTGAAGTTAAAAGGAAGGGAAGGATTTAACAATTCAGGAACATGTTCACACGGGCTGCATCCATTTCCCAGAGGTGTCAGGAGACTGAGGACTTGTTCA
>NW_009952828.1:1538481-1540651 GCF_000747805.2 Chaetura pelagica | reverse complement strand
CAGCAGGTCAGCAAAGGGGCAGATCTCAAGATATTTATCCTTCTTGGTGTTTAGACATAAATATATCAATATGTAGCCACTGTGAACTTTTCCAGTAGAAGCTGAAGAGATTTCTTCATAATGTGTCTGGGGTTTGGACAGGGAACCCACATTTACACCTTTTGTTTGTGTTGCTTTTTTTGTTTATGCTTTTATTTCTCCTTTTCCAAGCCTTAAGGCTGATACAGCCAAGCCCAGCTTGGCCCTACAACTCCCATTATTCCCCAAGGGTCTCTGGGCTGGTCATCTTTGCCCCACCATTACTGCCACTGGTGCTGCCCTGACTTCCATGACCAACACCAGACAAATCCCCAGCTTTTCCCTGAAGCTTCCTTCACGTTCATGTGAAGCACACTAGACCAGTGTGCATCCCACCCCAAATGTGTGAACCTCCATCCTGCTCCAGCAGACTTAAAGACATGGGATGGAGTTGTGGGAGCAATAACCAGCTGCTGGCAAACCAGGGTTCATCTGAACCCTGGCCAGAGTTGCTCCAAGTTCTTTGTGAGTCTGCAGAGATAGTAAGGCAATATCCCAACAAGTCACAATAGAGTAGCCTACTACAATAGAGTAGTTTCTGTCCTAAAAAGGAGCCATTTCCAGGCAAAGAGTCATTCCAGGTTCATACTACATGCAGTACCTGGTCCAAGGGAGAAACAAGCCACAAGGAATTCAGGAGACCTACCTAAGTCTTTGGCTTTCTTAGCAGCATCAGTGATGTAGTCTTGTGACCGCCCATCAGTGAAGACTATGCCCACCTTGGGGACCCCAGGCCTAGCTCCATTGATGATGGAGAAGGAGCTGTCAATGAGGTACTTCAGAGCCTGGCCTGTCATTGTTCCTTTCTCCATGTAGGCCATTTTCTTCACTGCTGCTTTGATGTCCTTCTTGTTCTTGAACTGCCCCAATGGAAACTCTTGTCTGACAGAGCTGGAGTATTGAACCAGGCCAACCTGGGCCTGTTTCTCTGACACCTCCAGTGAGTCCACAATTTGGTTAATGAATTTCTTCACCAGCTCAAAGTTCTCGGGGCGCACACTCTTGGAGCCATCGATCAGGAAAACAAGATCCAGGGCAGATCCTGACCCACCACTGCAAGCTGAAGCAGAATAGAAGAGGGTGAAACAAAACAGCAACTAAGACTCTACAATTAATTATGTAGGAAAATACAACCTTGGTTTCAGTTTATCACTAATGAAATAGTTGTAATCAATTAGTACTCAACATGCTTTGTAAGGTTTCCAAAATAATTCCTGCTTACAAATGCCTGGATTCTTTCTCTGCCTTTTCTGAATGGAACACATCTACTGTCTCATCTTGATGCCCACCATGGCACTGCAGACCCCAGCTGGGCTCAGTGCAAATGAAACTCATCACATACCAGTGCAGGTCTTCCCATCGTCGTTCAGCGTGAAACCCTCTTTGCACGCGCACTTGTAGGCTCCCGGGGTGCTGGTGCAGATCTGCTCACAGTCGTGGTCTCCAGTGGCACACAGGTCTGACACCACTGGAAGCAGAGGTGCAGATTAAAGTCAGAGACCATGGCAACCTTTCTCCACTCAGCCCACACACATAGCATAGTATTTGTCTCCTGCACTCAGTGATAACTCCACCCTCTCTGCGGCAGGACAGAGCACCAGGTCATCTCCTGGGGAGCGACTGGGAGACAAGAGACAAGGAGATGCTTTCACTAGTCTGCTGACTCCAAGGCACAGCCAGGACTAGAAATAGTCTCCATACTGAGAGTAAAAACCATCTGTCTGTTGGGCACATCACAATATACTTCACTCTCCAAAGGTACTGGGTGAGTTTTGGTTTCCAACCGACCACCTGGGCTGGCCAATGCCCATCTTGTCCAGCCATGTAGTACAGTTATGAGTAGTGAGTTCAGCCCCACGTGCAGTTCTCTTTTCTGGATGGGATTCATGTGCAAACATACTTGGAATTCACTTCAGAGCTGCTCTCTCATGTGCAACTTTCAGATTGGCTCTCTACAAACCTTTCTGCCTGCTGATCTTCACCTGGATGGGAGCAAACAGGAGCAGAACTGCAGCAGCCTGAGCCAGCAGTGTTCAGTGAGTGACAACTGTCACAGCTACAGCAATGGTGATGGAAAACACACTCAGCAGGA